>NC_084744.1:43487885-43807885 GCF_033978785.1 Entelurus aequoreus | reverse complement strand
GATATGGCCTTTTAATAATATCTCAATATTTTTAGGCCATGTCACGATACACGATATATATATATCAATATTTTGCCTTAACCTTGAATGAACACTTGATGCATATAATCACAGCAGTATGAGGATTCTATGTGTCTACATTAAAACATTCTTGTTCGTACTGCATTAATATATGCTCATTATAAACTTTCATGCAGAGAGGGAAATCACAACTAAGTAAATTTACCAAAACTGTATTTATTAAACAGTTATTAAGCAGTGGCACAAACATTCATGTCATTTCAAAAACAGAAAGTGCAAGATTGTCAGAGACATTTTAAAACAAGCCACTACAATAGTTTAAAACAAATAAAGTGTACTTTTGTGCATGATTTCACACAAGATATTTCAATAACTGTCAAATAAAAATGAGCTGCATAATAGGAAATCAAATAGTGTATGTCCTTCGCTATGTGGTAGGTTCCTGCGGACGTTATCTCCTTCTGTTGTTGACTATTTTTTTGATACGGTGTTGATCTGGAAATGGTTGCTTGGGCATTTTGTTGGCGTGGCACCGGCCGAGATGTTGACATGCGGAGTTTCAAGCACTCCTCATTCTCTAGTGGGTGACTTTTCAAATGATGATACATTAGTAGAGCTGCTACTTTTAGTAGCAACGCTTTTGCCGCATACTTGATATATTACGGTTGTCTGTTCAACATCTTCCCGCTTGAAGCCAAACCACCGCCAGACGATGGACTCAGTGCTGTTTTTCTTGTGAATTAATTCTTCCTTCATTTGTTACCAGATTGGCACCTTCTCTCTCTCGTATTACCACTCGCACCACTCCGCTAGCATCACAGCTAACGTTACCCACGCTGCTACCTCTCTGCTCCGCGAGGGCGTATGACGTTGCACACGCGACAGTATGTGACGTATGTAAGAAAGTGCTCTTGTTTTATGTCTCTTTGAGATGGAGATACAAGAAAGGGGGCGAAGAGCCTGTAGTGTAATGCCCGCAGCTAAAAGCAACTGCGTGAGAACGTATACTCAAATATCACGATATAGTCATTTTCTATATCGCACAGAGACAAACCCGCAATATATCGAGTATATTCGATATATCGCCCAGCCCTACACTAAACCTTCTTTTTTATTAATGTAAAATATACAATGGATTTTGTTTATGTAAAATACACAATGGACGTTATACTTTTGTAATGTTTATTTTATGTTTATATTTTCAGTTTTACAAACCTTAATGAAGGAAGAAGTGTAAAGAAATAAAACTAAGGAAGGAACATAATTCAAAAGAAGAAACATCAATCCTCAACAAAACTGGAGCTTCTTTTTCTTCATGCTCCTAACTAGCTGCACACGCTAGAAATGAGTAGCGAGGGCAGAATAATGAATTTATTGACAGTGCAGTGTGAAAGCGAAAGTGAATGTGGTTACTATGAGACCGCGTTTACTTAATTGCAAAGAATTATAACCTGCGGAGGCACTTTGACGAGACATCCACATTTCGATGTTCGGCCCCTGAGCCCTGGGGCTCTTGAAACTGGGGCCCTCTTCATTATGTAGTTGTATAGCCCGGGCCTACACTGAGTTTTTCGCCTAGTAGAAAGGGACTGTTTTGGAGCCAAAGGGTTACTGTACCCAGCTGATCAGTGTTTTCCTGTTAGTGAGTGCTCTGCACCGCTCTGGAACTGGTGTTACTCTTTGCATAGACACATCTGAATTTATTAGTCTGTAAACGTCCTACTTCCAAAGGAAATAGCGATGGTGCTTCTTTTTCCAGCGCCAAGAGGTGGTTAGTTATTGTGATGGCTGGAATGCGCCCTTGACAGTTTGTTTTTCCACACTCTTGTCCGTGCAAATGTAAACTAAGTGGAAGGGCAGAGCTGCAGGTTGGTTGCTCATATAAAATCCTTCTGCATCGCTTGTATTAATGCTTTCTTGTGAGTTACACAAAGTAAAACAAATCCTGCAGTAATGGCTAAAGAGCTGGGAGTCAAATGATCTTTCTTATCTTTGAGGATGCCTAAAATGACTCAACGCAAGTTGCTTCCAAAGTGCAGAACCTGCATGGTGGCCAACCGCTGTCGACACTCAATGAATCTATGACTCGCACGTTATCTCACGCCAATCTGTGCAGCCATACTGCACACCCAGACATGAAGCAGTCATTGCTGCACATCATCATCAGCAGCAGTAATTTAATTTAGCTCACTGTGATTCCACTCCTCTTCCCATTAAGTTTGTTATTTCGGATCAAAGGGAGACACACTTAAGACAAGAGGATCTGTAGAAAATGTACTTTTTAATGATGTTATAACAGCTCAGTGTTGTCAACACAACCAAAAATAGTGAAGCCTTGATGGTATTTGTTTGTAGCATCAAGCTGATTGAGTTACAGTAGTATATATTTGATAGTATTTGATAGTATATATCTGTATCATGAATCAGTGGACCCCCGCCTTAAACAAGTTGAAAAATGTATTCGGGTGTTGCCATTTAGTGGTCAATTGTACGGAATATGTACTGTACTGTGCAATCTACTAATAAAAGTTTCAATCAATCAATCAATCAATCAAGTGAATAATAATAATAATAATGGATTAGATTTTATATCGCGCTTTTGTATTATTAGATACTCAAAGCGCTCACAGAGAAGTGGGAACCCCTCATTCATTCACACGTGGGGGTGGTAAGCTACATTTGTAGCCACAGCTGCCCTGGGGTAGACTGACAGAAGCGAGGCTGCCAGTTTTGCGCCTATGGCCCCTCCGAATGACCCCCCTATAAACCTATCCCGCATACTGTGACCTGTATGTGCCCTTGAAGGGGCCCCGTCATGCAAAACCAACTTTTCTTACCTTTTGGTACCTACCGTTGTGCATTTGGTAGTTGCGTAAGTCCCGAAAATTTGAAATCAGAGCGTGGAGGCATTGCGGAGCTATTTATAAAACAATCTTGCCTTCCTGCCTACTTCTTTCAAACGGTTCGTCTGGAATGTTACTAAATGGCTTATCCATATAATGTATAAATCTACCCAAACTGCCTTGCGTGTCTCCGCCGTTTTTAGTTTATGCTTTCGCATATGTAGTTTAGAGGACAAAATGGCCAAGATACGATCTCGAAGATCAAAAATGCTGTTTGGTCCTATTGCCTAACTCAGGACACTGTTCAAACCTCCAGTCTCATCTGAAGAAGTAAAAAGTGCCTGGCAAACTTTTTTGTTCCGTGGCAACTGTGAAGAAGTTGCTCCCAGTGTGTGTAAAGAATAGTCCTGCTCCACCCACAAACCTTCACAAAAAGATGGATTTTCCAAAAAACGACTTTTAATGGCTGGCTCGGTGCCAACTATTTATGGCAATGGAGTAGATAATGAAAATGTAGGTAATAACAGTAGGTAAGAAATGTGTGAATGGTACGTTAGCAATGTTAGATCGATTTGTAGCTGTCTTAGCCTTCTACTGTAGGACAATAGCATCACCGTCCCCCGGCAAAATAAAGAAGGATTTTCCTTTAAAGCTATTTTTAATCCGATCAGTGCCTACTGTGTTTGGCATTGGAAGAGTAAGTCCTCTAATCCGTCATTACGTTTGCGACGTCGCTAGTAGTGTACCTTGTAGCCTTGAGCCTCTCTATTTGTTTACAACTCAAAGCAGCCTTGCAGCAGAGTTATTTACACGATGTAGAATAGCAAAGCCTTTTATTGTCAATATACACATGTATACGTCTAGGATCTAACATTAGAAATTTTGACTCGGTAGAAGGTTTAAACTTAGCCCAGAACTGTACGTCCGCCGGGCTTCCTTCCTTGCTTTCGGTGAGCCGCTGATCTGGCTATAACATCTGTGATGTTGTGTTGTGGTGAAAGTCACTCAAAACAAATGGCTTGTGGCGGTCACCGATGTCCATAGTGCACAATAAAAGCAAGAAAGTAAAAAAATATAAATAAAAAGACATTTCTTCCGGGTGGAGGCGAATGCTCACTCAGAGTAAGGGGGCTTGGCGAAGAGAGGTTCATTTGCATTTAACAACGAGCTGTATTGAAAGGGAGAAAAACTAGGTCTGTAGGCCAGAATGAAGTGTTTTAAATGGAGCCAAGAAATCATGATGGGACCCCTTTAAAGATGCTGCTATGGGCAAGTGACTTACACAATGGTAAAGCCTTTGATTCATTGATTGATTGATTGAAACTTGTATTAGTAGATTGCACGTTACAGTACATATCCCGTACAATTGACCACTAAATGGTAACACCCGAATAAGTTTTTCAATTTGTTTAAGTAGAGGTCCACGTTAATCAATTCATGGTACAAGTAAATTGCAAACTATGTGGGTGCAGCCCTGCCTTTACATCCCGTATTTGTTGTCAGAGGTTTGACTGTGCTCAGTGGTGAAATTGGTCAAGATCAGCCAGACTAAATGGTCAGGATCCACGCCTGCACTTGGCTGCGGATTAAGCTCAATGGATTACAACCCTGCCAAGGCTCACAATATGCACAAAAAGCCGTGCTGCACATCCACACTGGCAACCGAGAGAAAACTGAAAGCTTACACATATCCTTTTATTCCTTATGTGGTTTTCCCAGAGAGGTGTATTTACCCTGCCAGCCCACTTGAATTGTCTATAAAAGTAAATTCTCCCTCCTATCCTTTACTGCAGCTGACTGAGAGCTTGTAATTGTGGGGGAACTGCGGTTACCAAGACGGAGCAGATTAGAGGGTGGGCAATGAGCCAACACCCGTGCCCTTGTCATTATTGTATCCCACCTGACATATGACATTTTCACTACAATTACCATACATGTCTTTGCATTACATATGTTCTTTTTTCTGGTGGAGAATATGATTTACTGTAACTATGTCATGCATTTCTATTTGAAACTCGATACACTTTTAACCTTGCAGTGTGTGATTTACAAGCCTGTCAGTAATGTGAAATGGTTGAAAAATGTATACCCCGTCCAACCGAACCATGATTGTTTGCATATGATTTAGGACTCCAGCTATTGGTTATATTAGTAATCAAATAATCTATTGAATAATTTGTTCAATTATTTGCATAGTAAAATAAAACACACTTGCTAGCCTCAATGGGTTTTTTATTACTTTACTACTTACTTTTATTATTTCGAGTCATACCAAAGACTATAAAAATGGGACCCATTACCTCCCTGCTTGGCACTCTGCATCAAGGGTTGGAATTGGGGGTTAAATCACCAAAATGATTCCGAGCGCAGCCACCGCTGCTGCTCACTGCTCCCCTCACCTCCCAGGGGGTGGAACAAGGAGATAGGTCGAATGCAGAGGGTAATTTGACCACACCTAGTGTGTTTGTGACTATCACTGGTACTTGAACTTAACTTTTTAGGTTAAATAGTTGAAATAAACAAGGACTTTCCGGGTTGCTTTCTTCATTCTTCTTGTATGCACATAACATTGAAATTGCACTTATGCCATGGGAGCATCACTATATAGGACTTGAATTTAAAAAAAAACATACCCCAAACTAAACCTATATATAAACACTTTGCTGTCTGAGCAGTTAAGCTTTTCAGTTATGCACATTGAACCCCAAGCTATGCTCTTCTAAAACAGAGTGATCATTATATAGTCAGAGGAATACGAGACGGAGGTGTTTTTACAGTGTGGTTAAGGACCGCTAAACAGGGTAGGACTACACAATGCCCGCCAGCTATAGTAAATAATTTTTATAACAAATTGTATTTGTATGCACTTTTTATTTAAATATCTGTTAAAGTTCCACAGTACAAACCAATATTTAAAACACATAGCCATTATAGCCAATAAAATACTAAGACCAAAACACTATCAACGAAGCATTAAAAATGCAGGGAAAGCAAAATGGTGGGTTTTCTAACGCAGGCCTCTACGGTGCGACATATTTACTAAAAATAGACTGTGCGACTTAAAAAAAAATACTTGTCGCACATGTCCGAATAGGGCATACTTGCCAACCCTCCCGTTTTTAGCGGGAGACTCCCGGTATTCTGCAGTAATGTTAGCTAGACTAACGTTACCTAAGCATAGTCAGTGGCTAACGGTAACGTTAACGTTAGCCTTTTTGTATGTGTCTGATAACGTTAACGGTATCTTGTAGCCTACACCAATCCAGAGTTTGCAATTCTGTCTAATAAACTAGTGCTTGCAAGATGTGAATTAAGATAATGTTAACGTTATCCTATTTTAGATGATGACATTCATGACAGCCAGAGTGACTAGGGCAGTGTTTGCTCTGTAGTACAGAGCGTTAACCCATTTACCATGGCGAGGTATAACGCAAGATGAGTGAGGAGGAGAGTAACAACATTACTCGCAAGCTAACGAGAATGATGGTGAAAAATCTCCTCCCCTTCAGCTTGGTGAACAAAGACAAATACAAGTAGGTTAATAATTGCTGACATGTAATGGAGTAAAAAAGTAAACAACCCCATTACTCTGAGATTTGTTTCAAATGTAAAGTGCTGTACAATACAAATGAATGCAGGATTTTCCCAGCATGTATTTTTCTTAGGTGGCCCATTGAAAGGGGCACTAACAGTCAATATTTATTTATTTTATAAACATTTTTGGGGGGTAACAACAGTCAATATTTATTTATTTATTTTATTTTATTTTTTTCTTAAAAAATAAAAGTGAGCTTTTGTCAAACCAAGTATTGTATTTTTTCCATATACAACAACCTACTATTCGATAAGAGAATCGATAAGGAATCGGTTCGATAATAGGATTCGATAATGGCATCGAAATCGATCATTTCCGTCCCAAAGTAGGGATAGAACGAAAATATAATATCACTGTTATTGCAACCAAAATTATCACGGTTATCATTATTGAATGTGTTCAAAAACTATTTATACACACACTGAAATCTTTTGACCAAGTTATTTTTATAAATAACTAAAATAAATAGACACACAGGACTGTACACTTAGCTTTTCCACTAGTAGCACCGGTGCTACTGAAGGAAAAAAAAATGTACCACAGGAAAAAAATTATTAGCAATATTTAATGTCTTAAATATCACAATTGTATTATTAACACTCAAACAACGTACACGTGCACACATACATATAAACACAATGCCACCATGAAGCCTACTGCAACGCTAAATTTAACACAGAAAACATCCCTAAACTGTGCTAGCACTGTCGCTAACATAAGTGTAGGGCTGGGCGATATTGACCTCAACCCATATCCCGGTTTAGTTTGATGGATTGATTGATTGATTGAAACTTTTATTAGTAGATTGCACAGTACAGTACATATTCCGTACAATTGACCACTAAATGGTAACACCCGAATAAGTTTTTCAACTTGTTTAAGTCGGGGTTCACGTTAATCAATTCATGGTTTGGCCCATAAACTAACCTATACATGGAAATATCCGTATCTCCACTATGCCTTGATTTTAAATTTTCGGGAATGACGGGGATTCCAAATACATAAAAACAGGTACCAACAAGTAAGAAAAGTAGGTTCTGTATAATAAGGTCCGAACTTTAGAGGTGTTTTGAGATAATAAAAAAGAAATTGTCTTGAAAATAATATAACATTTCACTCTAATTTGCTGAAATTTGGATGGATTTCTTTTAGGAGCAAAATGCGATGAAAGGGTTGAAATCCCTATTCCATACTTGCCAACCTTGAGACCTCCGATACCGGGAGGTGGGGGGGCGCGGGCGGGGTGGGCGGGGGCGTGGTTGGGGGCGTGGTTAATAGGGGAGTATATTTACAGCTAGAATTCACCAACTCAAGTATTTCATATATATATATATATATATATATATATATATATATATATATATGAAATACTTGAGTTGGTGAATTCTAGCTGTATATATATATATATATATATATATATATATATATATACATGAAATACTTGAGTTGGTGAATTCCAGCTGTAAATATACTCCCCTATTAACCACGCCCCCGCCCACCCCGTCCGCGCCCCCCCACCTCCCTGTATCGGAGGTCTCAAGGTTGGCAAGTATGGAATAGGGATTTCAACCCTTTCATCGCATTTTGCTCCTAAAAGAAATCCATCCAAATTTCAGCAAATTAGAGTGAAATGTTATATTATTTTCAAGACTATTTCTTTTTTATTATCTCAAAACACCTCTAAAGTTCGGACCTTATTATACAGAACCTACTTTTCTTACTTGTTGGTACCTGTTTTTATGTATTTGGAATCCCCGTCATTCCCGAAAATTTAAAATCAAGGCATAGTGGAGATACGGATATTTCCATGTATAGGTTAGTTTATGGGCCAAACCATGAATTGATTAACGTGAACCCCGACTTAAACAAGTTGAAAAACTTATTCGGGTGTTACCATTTAGTGGTCAATTGTACGGAATATGTACTGTACTGTGCAATCTACTAATAAAAGTTTCAATCAATCAATCAATCCATCAAACTAAACCGGGATATGGGTTGAGGTCAATATCGCCCAGCCCTACACTTATGTTAGCGACAGTGCTAGCACAGTTTAGGGATGTTTTCTGTGTTAAATTTAGCGTTGCAGTAGGCTTCATGGTGGCATTGTGTTTATATGTATGTGTGCACGTGTACGTTGTTTGAGTGTTAATAATACAATTGTGATATTTAAGACATTAAATATTGCTAATAATTTTTTTCCTGTGGTACATTTTTTTTTTCCTTCAGTAGCACCGGTGCTACTAGTGGAAAAGCTAAGTGTACAGTCCTGTGTGTCTATTTATTTTAGTTATTTATAAAAATAACTTGGTCAAAAGATTTCAGTGTGTGTATAAATAGTTTTTGAACACATTCAATAATGATAACCGTGATAATTTTGGTTGCAATAACAGTGATATTATATTTTCGTTCTATCCCTACTTTGGGACGGAAATGATCGATTTCGATGCCATTATCGAATCCTATTATCGAACCGATTCCTTATCGATTCTCTTATCGAATCCCGGTAGGTTGTTGTATATGGAAAAAATACAATACTTGGTTTGACAAAAGCTCACTTTTATTTTTTAAGAAAAAAATAAAATAAAATAAATAAATAAATATTGACTGTTGTTACCCCCCAAAAATGTTTATAAAATAAATAAATATTGACTGTTAGTGCCCCTTTCAATGGGCCACCTAAGAAAAATACATGCTGGGAAAATCCTGCATTCATTTGTATTGTACAGCACTTTACATTTGAAACAAATATCAGAGTAATGGGGTTGTTTACTTTTTTACTCCATTACATGTCAGCAATTATTAACCTACTTGTATTTGTCTTTGTTCACCAAGCTGAAGGGGAGGAGATTTTTCACCATCATTCTCGTTAGCTTGCGAGTAATGTTGTTACTCTCCTCCTCACTCATCTTGCGTTATACCTCGCCATGGTAAATGGGTTAACGCTCTGTACTACAGAGCAAACACTGCCCTAGTCACTCTGGCTGTCATGAATGTCATCATCTAAAATAGGATAACGTTAACATTATCTTAATTCACATCTTGCAAGCACTAGTTTATTAGACAGAATTGCAAACTCTGGATTGGTGTAGGCTACAAGATACCGTTAACGTTATCAGACACATACAAAAAGGCTAACGTTAACGTTACCGTTAGCCACTGACTATGCTTAGGTAACGTTAGTCTAGCTAACATTACTGCAGTCATGGTTGACATAAGAGGTAACGTTATTTTAGCCTAAAGGCTACAAGTGAGCAGATATGGAAATGAACCGGCAACAGTTAACGTTAGTTACTCACCAGCACTATCACTGGGACTGCAGGTTGAAGCAGAGGAAGAGGGGCGTGCTTCGTCATCCCTGTCGCTGCTTCTCCACGACACGTTTCTCTAAACTTCAGGTTATGTACGGCCTGAACGTGTTTCAACATTTTTGTTGTACTGCTCCCCTTATAGGAAAGCGAAGCCTGGCAATAATTGCAGATAGTCGTTTCCTCGTCGTATTTCTTAATAAAGTGAAGCCATGCCTTGGAGCGTTTTTTCCGGTCCATTGTTGTTGCTGCTTCTCTATCTGCCACCGAATGACTGAGCTACGTCATTTCCTGTGACGTGCCACAGGACATTTCCTGTGACACGGGATTCGTTCCCAGGGATTCGAATAAACAACAAAATCTTTTTCCTTACTATAGTGGCTTCGATAACAGGAACCGTTTCTCAAAAAGGGATTTGAATCCATTGAATCGGTTCTTTTCTTATCGAACAATCGGGAGAACCGGTTTTCGAACATCATCCCTATTCATGTGTTCATACAGCTCATACAGGTGTATTGACATTCATCTTGGAGGTTACCTTTATCTTGCCATTTGGTTTCCCGCTCGTAGGATCATTTGACTGAATATTGTTATACACTTGATGACACTTTGCAGTTTCTTTAAATATATACTCTGATGCTGGATGACTTTAAGAGCCTCATATGAGACTAACAACCCATTCTCAGTAGGTCATCTCCTTTGAACACAATTTCCCTCACGTGGGCCCCCGGCGGTCAGTGACCCCTCACTCTCTCACTAGACAAATAACACCAGTTGCTGTAGTAAAAATACATGCGGCTGAGCGTTGTTAGAATCCCAGTCATTCAAAATAGTCGGTCGAATGAGACTTGTTTTAACTGTCAGATGTGCTCAAGAATTTGAGTCCTGTTGTTGCTGTGTATTTTCTGGGGAACTACTTAACATTCCTGCTCTGGGTTGGTGACTCACATCAGGCTGCTTAAAGATGAAAGTGAAAGATCAAATCGTAACAAATCGTTATCTATTATCTGGGATTTCCCATAAAGGAAGGTTTAAGAGACTCCTGTGGGTTTATTGGAATTCACCAAAGGGCCCCCAAGTACCAGGTGGATAAACGCACAATTATCCACATAAACTAATTAGTTAAAAGCCGCTGCCTCTGCTAGTTCTCTTTTCCCACACATCAGGTTGTTGCGTTAATTAGGCATAATCCCAGCAACCCTCTGTGTGTGTGTTAGTTACTGTATGTTGGTTTGTGCACTGAGCAGTGTGTGGATCTGACCTGCCGGAGGAGTTGGTCTCTAATGACTTCTCGCCAGGCAGATGCATAGTTTGCATTCTTTCACCTGACACTGTGGTCAATGAAATGAAAGAAAAAAGAAGGAAGAACAAACCGGCAAAGGGGCAGAGCACCGTGGCACTGATGTAAGTCACATCTTAAAACATAAGTTACTCACACTGACATATAAAATACAGTAACCAGAAAAGCTCCCGGAGAGTGCTAATCCCCAGATAATAAAAAAGTCCTGAACCCAGACTTTGAACCAAAATGTAATCACTTGTTTATGGAAGTTTTATCTATTTAGTGCCTGTAATCCAATTTGTGTGCGCGTGTACTAATTTGGATTTGTGACTGGACTCTCACATTATTAACCGTATCCACTCGGCATCCATTGCACCGGTCACCCAGAGGGGGTCCCCACATTTGCGGCCCCTTCCAAGATTTCTTGTTGTTCCCATTAGGTTGAGTTTTTCTTGCCCTTATGTGGGATCTGAGCCGAGGATGTCGTTGTGGCTTGTGCAGCCCTTTGAGACAATCATGATTAAGGGTAGGGCTGGGCGATATGGCCTTTTATTAATATCTCAATATTTTTAGGCCTTGTCACGATACACGATAAATATGTCAATAGTTTGCCTTAGCCTTGAATGAACACTTGATGCATATAATCACAGCAGTATGATGATTCTATGTGTCTACATTAAAAAATTCTTGTTCATACTGCATTAATATATGCTCATTTTAAACTTTCATGCAGAGAGGGAAATCACAACTAAGTCAATTTAGCAAAACTGTATTTATTAAACAGTTATTAAGCAGTGGCACAAACATTCATGTCATTTCAAAACAGAAAGTGCAAGATTGTCAGAGACATTTTAAAACAAGCTATAAGTGCACTTTTGTGCATGATGTCACTAAGATGACATTTCAAAACAACACTAACTTAAAGTGCACTTTTTGTACAGAACGCCACTACAATAGTTTAAAACAAATAAAGTGCACTTTTGTGCATGATACAAAAGATATTTCAATAACTGTCAAATTGAAATGAGCTGCATAATAGGAAATCAAATAGTGTATGTCCTTCACTATGTGGTAGGTTCCTCCGGACGTTATCTCCTTCTGTTGTTGACTATTTGTTTAATACGGTGTTGATGTGGAAATGGTTGCTTTGGCATTTTGTGGGTGTGGCATCAAACGGAGATGTTGACATGCAGAGTTTCAAGTACTCCTTATTCTCTAGCGGGTGACTTTTCAAATGATGCTACAAATTAGCAGTAATGCTACTTTTTTAAGCAACGCTTTTGCCGCATACTTGACATATTATGGTTGTCTGTTCAACATCTTCTCGCTTGAAGGCAAACCACCGCCGACCGATGGACCCCTGTTTTTCTTGGGAATGAATTCTTCTTCCTTCATTTGTTACCAGAATCGCTTCTCTCCCTCGTATTACCACTCGCACAGCACCGCTAGCACCACAGCTAACTTTACCTATGCTGCTACCTCTCTGCTCCGCGAGGGGTATGACGTTGCATGCGCGACAGTATGTGACGTATGCAAGAAGGTGCGCTTGTTTTACGTCTCTGTGAGAAGGAGAGACAAGAAAGAGTGGGAAACGCCTGTAGTGTAATGACCGCAGCTAAAAGCAACTGCCTGAGAACGTATACTCGAATATCACGATATAGTCATTTTCTATATCACACAGAGACAAACCCGCGGTATATCGAGTATATTCGATATATCGTGTATATTCGATATACCGCCAAGCCCTAATTAAGGGTTGTATGAGTAAACTTTGATTGATGATTGGTTGAACTTGTGCATGCGCATTTACAAGTGCGTGCATCTAATACAATCTGCGTGTGTGTATCTGGGGTGTGCCTACATTTAACCAACCACGGAAGACACCACCCATTGTACACCAATCAGGAACAACATAGAGCTGAGGTGAGTGAAAGAGAGATGCCAGGACACGCTTTATGTTGTTTCTGATTGGTTTAAATTGCGTAGTGTCGTCTGTGGTTGGTTAAATATAGGCACAGTGGATTGGTGGATTGGTTATTGACAAGGCTAATTACTGTATTGGGGGAATGTGTAGCGCGTGAACCTGGAAAAATCCATAAAAAGCAGGATTTCATGTCTAGGGGAAAAAGTAGGGGTTTATTGACCAGAAACTGCGATATTTGACCGACCGACTGTTCCGACTTTTCTACACCGCACGCTGTGAACTAGTTTTCTTTTTCTTTTTGAACAGCATCAATAATTTATTTAAACATGAAATTCCGTAAAACAAAGACCATCTGTTTAAGAGTTGTATCAAACTACCCTTCAAGGGGGTCATCAATTTTGCCTATCATTCACAATCTTTATGTGAGACAAGCACACACAGTTTTATACATTCTAACTCGTAAATAAATGTTCACAAAAGTCAGCTAACAAGAGAGCCATAGGGAGCCACTCTATTCCGCCTATGAACTGATTAACGTGGACCCCGACTTATACAAGTTGAAAAACTTATTCGTGTGTGACCATTTAGTTGTCAATTGTACGGAATATGTACCGTACTGTGCAATCTACTAATAAAAGTTTCAATTAATCAATCAATCAATCAATCAATATAAGCCCTCTAAAAACCTCCAAAAACCTCAATTATGGTTTTATGTCCATGCTATGAGTATATATGTAATGTAGTAACAGGCACATTCATAATTAGATGTAATATTGACAAATGTTGGTCATTTTAGGCATATGGCGGCGTATTCATTTTACAGACGCATCACGTTTGCTTTTCCCTTCAACAACATCAATACTACTACTAATAACACTTCATGAGATCCATCAAAGACTACTTTAGGACAAGAACCTTATATTTTTGAGCCTGATTATAAGGAGGATGATCTAAAAGTTTTAGCAGCTGTGTGCTAATCAGTTCCAGCTTTAGTGAAGCACTAAGCATCATGTAGTTGTATTGCCAAGTGCTAAACAAGAAATACAAACTACAAACATAATAAAACAATCACTAACTGTACAATGTCGGCTCTCACTGGGATGCCGACTGCTGGGATTTTCATATTTTCCTGTTTAAATGAAAAGTCATAATCCACACGGAGGTGATTTTTTTCTAGGGTCTTTTTCGCCATCTCCGGGTATAAGTTGGATGTCAGCTTCTCGGTTTATGGCTACAACTTGCTACTATCCAGGTGAGAAGCTTACTTTCACCAGCTCGCGATGCAACAACTCACTGGCTTACTCTGTCAACACTGCAAACGCTAGTTAGCTCTCTGTGATCACGGCAGCGCTAAAAGTAGTTTGTCTGCGTTATAGCGCTTATAATAACAATATTGCTAATGCTTGGTTAATATTCAGCTCATGAGATGTAAATGGGGTATTGTTAGCGTTTTTTTGTATGTTTCTTTAGAGGACTTTATGGGTGCAGTAGAGTACTCTCATGTTTGCCACCTCATACTTGCCGTATTTTATAAATTAGAATGAATAAAAAAAGAAAAAAATGTGTTCTTGTTTCACATAAGGGTTATGAATTATAGGCAAAATGTTTAAAAACTGAAGTTTCTCTTTTAAAGAGCTGTAATGC
The DNA here is from genome assembly GCF_033978785.1 of Entelurus aequoreus. Classification (NCBI taxonomy): domain Eukaryota; kingdom Metazoa; phylum Chordata; class Actinopteri; order Syngnathiformes; family Syngnathidae; genus Entelurus; species Entelurus aequoreus. Next base: position 43,793,271 of record NC_084744.1, on the reverse strand, counting down.
GTTAATATTGCACTATAATAATGTAATTAATTTAACAATGTTTTCGGGCTGCACGTATCGATTCTTTTAGTAATCTTTTAATTATTTTGTTTGATTGATCGAGTAATTGCATGAAACACATTTTATAGGCTTGATGCGTATTTTAGGACAAATAGTCGAAATATACGATTTTCGTCTTGTCATAACTTTCATTATTTTTTGTAATAAATGCTCATGATCAACATTGAAATTACACTTTTAACTTGTATGCATTACTAAAAAAAAAAAAAAAATTTAATAAAAATGTGCACCTTATTGTAGTGGCCGTGCTATGTCCGCATATATAAAATTATGGGCACTCCATGCAGTCCGGATTTCTTAATTTCAATAGGTAAACTTAATAAACAATTGAAGCAACCAAATATAAATCGAATCTTTTCAAATTAACCGGTTGTTGCAGTGGTGTAAAGCTTAGGCCTGGGCCAATATTCGGTAAGTCAATTAACCGACGATGAATGAAAATTAATGTCGGTAAGCCTTTAGCGGCCTCGCACATTTGTACCATAGCAGATTGAAAAGAAGGGGGTGAATTATCTTGTCCTCATTAAGTGTCTTTGATTCTTTGTGTAGCTATGTGTGGCCTGCGAGCATCACAAAGTGCAACTAGTTAGCATGTAGCAGCTAACATGGACAAAATTATCACAAAACCAAATGTCACCGCACCAATGTGGGAATGTTTCCGTTTAAAACTTTGGAACAAGGTGCGAAATTCTAAGTTTGTTGGCATTATTTGCCATGAAAGTGTAGATGTAGATGTGTAGATTTTACCATGAATTGTTTAACGTGGACCCCCGACTTAAAGGCCTACTGAAACCCACTACTACCGACCATGCAGTCGGATAGTTTATACATCAATGATGAAATCTTAACATTTCAACACATGCCAATACGGCCGGGTTAAATTAGTAAAGTGCAATTTTAAATTTCCCGTGAAATATTCTGCTGAAAACGTCTCGGTATGATGACATTTGCGCGTGACGTCACGGATTGTGCGGACATATTGGGACAGCATTGTGGCCAGCTATTAAGTCGTCTGTTTTCATCGCAAAATTCCACAGTATTCTGGACACCTGTGTTGGTGAATCTTTTGCAATTTGTTTAATGAACAATAAAGACAGCAAAGAAGAAAGCTGTAGGTGGGATCGGTGTATTAGTGGCTGGCTGCAGCAACACAACCAGGAGGACTTTGAGTTGGATAGCAGACGCGCTACCGTGAGTACGCAGCTTTGGCTTCCAAACATTTCATCGCTTGCCCGTACCGCTATGTGCATGTCACGTACGTAACTTTGGGGAAATATGTGCTTTATGAACTTTACGGATGTGAACGGTACTTTGGGCTGTGGGATTGAGTGTGTTGTGCGGGTGTTTGAGTTGTATTGGCGGGTTATATGGATGGGAGGGGGGAGGTGTTTGTTATGCGGATTAATTTGTGGCATATTAAATATAAGCCTGGTTGTGTTGTGGCTAATAGAGTATATATACACTACCGTTCAAAAGTTTGGGGTCACTCAAACAATTTTGTGGAATAGCCTTCATTTCTAAGAACAAGAATAGACTGTCGAGTTTCAGATGAAAGTTCTCTTTTTCTGGCCATTTTGAGCGTTTATTTGACCCCACAAATGTGATGCTCCAGAAACTCAATCTGCTCAAAGGAAGGTCCGTTTTGTAGCTTCTGTAACGAGCTAAACTGTTTTCCGATGTGTGAACATGATTGCACAAGGGTTTTCTAATCATCAATTAGCCTTCTGAGCCAATGAGCAAACACATTGTACCATTAGAACACTGGAGTGATAGTTGCTGGAAATGGGCCTCTAACACCTATGTAGATATTGCACCAAAAACCAGACATTTGCAGCTAGAATAGTCATTTACCACATTAGCAATGTATAGAGTGTATTTCTTTAAAGTTAAGACTAGTTTAAAGTTATCTTCATTGAAAAGTACAGTGCTTTTCCTTCAAAAATAAGGACATTTCAATGTGACCCCAAACTTTTGAACGGTAGTGTATGTCTTGTGTTTATTTACTGTTTTAGTCATTCCCAGCTGAATATCAGGTCCCACCCGCCTCTCACAGCATCTTACCTATCTGAATCGCTTCCACTGCCCTCTAATCCTTCACTCTCACTTTACTCATCCACAAATCTTTCATCCTCGCTCAAATTAATGGGGAAATCGTCGCTTTCTCGGTCCGAATCGCTCTCGCTGCTTGTGGCCATGATTGTAAACAATGTGCAGCTGTGAGGAGCTCCACAACCTGTAACGCCACGCTACTTCCGGTACAGGCAAGGCTTTTTTATCAGCGACCAAAAGTTGCGAACTTTATCGTCGATGTTCTCTACTAAATCCTTTCAGCATAATATGGCAATATCGCGAAATTATCAAGTATGACACATAGAATGGACCTGCTATCCCCGTTTAAATAAGAACATTCCATTTCAGTAGGCCTTTAAACAAGTTGAAAAACGTATTCGGGTGTTACCATTTAGTGGTCAATTGTACGGAATATGTACTGTACTGTGCAATCTACTAATAAAAGTTTCAATCAATCAATGTGGCGGTTTTTAAACGACTGATGATCTACATACAGGTGTGAATAATCATTTAAATGTATCATATGCATGTATATATGCCCTGGCACACCATTATCATCATTTCATGACCGAAGCAAAAAACGTTTTACACTTTTACACTGAAATATATACACCTACAACTTCCATCCATCCATCCATTTTCTACCGCTTATTCCCTTCGGGGTCGCGGGGGGCACTGGAGCCTATCTCCGCTACAATCGGGCGGAAGGCGGGGTACACCCTGGACAAGTCGCCACCTCATCGCAGGGCCAACACAGATAGACAGACAACATTCACACTCACATTCACACACTAGGGCCAATTTAGTGTTGCCAATCAACCTATCCCCAGGTGCATGTCTTTGGAGGTGGGAGGAAACCGGATTACCCGGAGGGAACCCACGCAGTCACGGGGAGAACATGCAAACTCCACACAGAAAGATCCCGAGCCCGGGATTGAACTCACGACTACTCAGGACCTTCGTATTGTGAGGCAGACGCACTAACCCCTGTTCCACCGTGCTGCCCACACACCTACAACTTATTAAATAAAAATATCGAAAAAATACCGGCAGCGGTAAAGTTTAGATCCATGAATGTGTTTAGAACTGAGTACATTTACATATGCATAAACATGTGTTTTCTTTTGTATTATTATTTTTAATGAATTAAGTAACGTTTATGACAACCTTTTTCCAAAACACAATATAGAATGTGAGATATAACAGGATGGGCGGTATAGCTCGGTTGGTAGAGTGGCCGTTCCAGCAACTTGAGGTTTCCAGGTTCAATCCCTGCTTCCGCCATCCTAGTCACTGCCGTTGTGTCCTTGGGCAAAATACTTACCCACCTGCTCCCAGTGCCACCCACAATGGTTTAAATGTAGCTTAGATATTGGGTTTCACTATGTAAAGCGCTTTGAGTCTTTAGAGAAAAAGCGCTTTATGAATATAATTCACTTCACTTCACATTTATCATTTGTTTTCAAAACGGTTACAAAAAAGTGGGACCCCACAAATTTACTGTGGGACCCCATTTTTATGACTTGATGGGGTCCCTGGGACCTGATTCCTAGCGCCAACACTGGTATTGTTTATATTCTTACTTTGCACTTTTGTTCAAGAAGAACTCCTAGCTTGATTGTCAGTTAAATTATGTACAACTCTACCTCTGCCTGCATGTTTAAAATTGAAGTGCTACTTTGTTTTTCAACACTTTATTTAGCTATTTTATTTATTTATTGTTTTTTGCTTGTTTACATTTCAGCCACCCACCCCAATCCCCTCCTTAAGATATTTTTTTTATCTTTTGGTTTTAATTTTTATTCAAATGCAAACTTTTGCTAACAGACAAAGTAATGGGGGACGGCATGGTGCGGTCGGGAGAGTGGCCGTGCCAGCAACCTGAGGGTTCCTGGTTCAATCCCCACCTTCTACCAACCTCGTCACGTCCGTTGTGTCCTTGAGCAAGACACTTCACCCTTGCTCCTGATGGGTCGTGGTTAGGGCCTTGCATGGCAGCTCCCGCCATCAGTGGGTGAATGTGTGTGTGAATGGGTGAATGTGGAAATAATGTCAAAGCGCTTTGAGTACCTTTAAGGTAGAAAAGCGCTGTACAAGTATAACCCATTTACCATTTTTATTGTTATTTGTTTGTTTTATTGAACTTGGAGATTGCAATGTTTTCATTCCAATTACAATTTTAAAAGTGCTTCCCCTCTGGTCAACATATGAAATAAGTGTGGGTAAGAAATTGAAATGCGCTCCCTCTGGCCAAAATTAATTAAAAAAAAAAAAAAATGTATATATGTATATACAGACATACTGTAATAACTTGAAGTAAATAACGAAGATTAAAAACCAATAACAAACAAAAAATTCCCCCACAAATAAATTAACTTGTTAACTTTTTCTCACAATGTGTCAACTTTTTTCTTATAAAATTGGGAACAATTCTTCATATTCTTTCTGTTACTGTAATATTGCAATATTTTCTCGTAAAATTACTTTTTCATGTAAAATTATTACTTTTTAATGCAAAATGGTGACATTTGTCATCTAAAATTCTGATTGTCATCACAATATTGCCAATTTTTTGTTTTTCTTTTAAAATAGTGACATTTTTGGAGTAAAATTATGACTTTTGTCATAATTTTGCCAAGTAAAATTCCGATTATTAGAACATTGCCAAAATGTTTAAGTTTTCTTATAAAATTGTAACTTTTGTCGAGTAAAATTATGACTCTTTTCATAAAATTGCCAAAATGTTAAGCTTTTCTTGTAAAATTGCGACAGTTATTGAGTAAGATTCCAACTTGTATTATAACATTGCACAAATGTTCTGTTTTTCTTTTATTATTTGTTTGTTTTATTGAACTTGGAGATTGCAACGTTTTCATTCCAATTACAATTCTAAAAGTGCTACCCTCTGGTCAACATATGAAATAACAAGTGTGGGTAAGAAATTGAAATGCGCTTCCTCTGGCCAAAATGTATTAAAAAAAAAATATATATATATATGTATATACAGACATATTGTAATAACTTGAAGTAAATAACGAAGATTAAAAACCAATTACAAACAAAAAATTCCCCCACAAATAAATTAACTTAACTTTTTCTCACAATGTGTCAACTTTTTTCTTATAAAATTGGGAACAATTTCTCATATTCTTTCTGTTACTGTAATATTGCAATATTTTCTTGTAAAATTACTTTTTTATGTAAAATAATTACTTTTTAATGCAAAATGGTGACATTTGTCATCTAAAATTCTGACTGTCATCACAATATTGCCAATTTTTTTGTTGTTCTTTTAAAATAGTGACATTTTTGGAGTAAAATTATGACTTTTGTCATAATTTTGCCAAGTAAAATTCCGATTATTATAATATTGCCAAAATGTTTACGTTTTTAAAAATTGTGACTCTTTTCATAAAATTGCCAAAATGTTAAGCTTTTCTTGTAAAATTGCGACAGTTATTGAGTAAGACTCCAACTTTTATTATTACATTGCACAAATGGTCTGTTTTTCTTTTATTGTTATTTGTTTGTTTTATTGAACTTGGAGATTGCAACATTTTCATTCCAATTCCAATGTTAAAATACACGAAAAATACAAGTTTATTGCATTTGAAAGGATGTACATGCATTATTATTATGTTTTATCATTACATCAATGGTTAATTTGGTCTTATTAAATAATGGCAGTAAAATCGTTTATCGGCATTAATTTGTAGGTCAATATATCATCACGCAAAATGTGTTCTCGGCCCAGGCTTAGTAGAGCTAAACCATCATCAGAGGTGTTTCTAATATATTTTCCCTTTTGTTTAGCTAAATAACCAAAAGTTCACCAATATTTGCTCATTATTGTCTTTTTAAGGGCATAGTTATTGGTTGTGACTTGTCTTTCTAATGAAGCGTTTGCTGAGGATCAGATTTCAATGTGTACGGTTTTCTTCACCACTGTTGCTTTTCCATAAAGTCTTTATGGAATCACAGACCGCAATCACACATGATTATGAAGTCTTCATCCAGTTGTGGCCTTCCCAATTTGTGTTAGTTTTTCCTGTCAAAGCCAGTGCATCCCAGCCAGACTCTGCTCCCTTCAAGGGTTTGTTTATGTTTGCTACTCGTCTATTCGTTAGGGATTGCGCTTCAGGATTGTGTTGTGGTCTTCATGATATCTCCTTTATGTTGCTCATGCAGACAAGCCGTGCACCTCCTCTTACTCACACATGTCACTGATGTTAAGTTGACAAAGTGACGCTACACAGTGTTGCACTTCACATTGTGTGCCTTAAAATAGGCTTCTCTCTGTCTCTGGCAAATCTTGCACAGTGGTAACCTCAAAAGTCGAATGCCTCAGAAGTTGTACAATTCGGAATGAACAAAAAAGGGAAACGTGCAATTTACGTGACTTAAGTTTCATGAATCTTTCAAAGTTAAACTCATGTCACACATGACGTCACATGATCACTGTCAAACCGGAAAGGGAGCTTGGCACAATATGGCTTTAAGCAAGGCAAACATACGTCCAAACTAGGGTTGTACGGTATACCGGTATTAGTATAATACCGTGATACTGACGAATCATATTCGGTACTATACCGCCCCCGTCGTCGTCACGTTGTGTCATTGCTGGTTTACAAGCAGAGGAGCATTTTCGGCAGCGCACAATCACGGAGTACTTACAAGCAGACACAGTGTGTAGACAGAAAAGGGAGAACGGACGCATGTTGGCTTAAAAAGTAAAGATAAAGGTGAAGTTATAACACTGAAACGCCCTCAGGAAGAGGTGCTTTAAGACATGGCTGGCAAGCGAGCGGCTAAAGTCCAGCCGCAGTCTACAGTGTTGTAGCTACCGTATTTTTCGGATTATAATTCACAGTTTTTTTCATAGTTTGGCCAGGGGTGCGACATATACTCTGGAGCGACTTATGTGTGAAATTATTAACACATTACCGTAAAATATAAAATAATATTATTTATCTCATTTGCGTAAGAGACGGAGCAAATGTCAGCAATCGTCACACACACACGTCAACCAATAAGAATTCGGCGGGGGCGGGTCATGGCAGAAGTGCATTGTGGGTAATGCATACTTGCCAACCTTGAGACCTCCAATATCGGGAGGTGGGGGGGGGGGGGCTTGGTCGGGGGTGGGGGGGGGCGTGGTTGGTGGCGTGGTTATTTACAGCTAGAATTCACCAACTCGAGTATTTCATATATATATATATATATATATATATATATATATATATATATATATATATATATATATATATATATATATATATATATATATATATGTATATATATATGTATATATATATATATGTATATATATATGTATATATATATATGTATATATATATATGTATATATATATATATATATATATATATACATATGTATATACATATGTATATACATATGTATATATATATATGTATATATATATATATACATATGTATATACATATGTATATACATATATATATATATATGTATATACATATGTATATATATATATATGTATATACATATATATATATATATATATATATATATATATGTATGTATGAAATACTTGACTTTCAGTGAATTCTAGCTATATATATATATATATATATATATATATATATATATATATACATATATATATATATATATATATATATATATATATACATATATTTATTTCATTTACATAAAAGAAATACTTGAATTTCAGTGTCCCGGTGGCTATCCATTAGATGGCAGTATTGTCCTGTTTAACTTCTCCGTTCATGATGAGTATATCATTTCGGCCAACGTGTTCAATGGAGAAGCCTGTTCTACATATTTACAGGCAACATACACCTTCCCCTTCGAACTGTCCTGGATGAACTGAAATTCTTGTTTCCAATAGTTTGAATTCGTTAGGCAAGCTGTTTATATTGTGGGAAAGCGGACGTGAGAACAGGCTGTCCCCACTCAGTCTCAGGTCCGCATTGAGCTGGAGGAGGCGTGGCCTCCAGCTCCGGCTGAATACCGGGAGTTTGTCGGGAGAAAATCTCTGCCGGGAGGTTGTCGGGAGAGGCGCTGAATACCGGGATTCTCCCGCTAAAAACGGGAGGGTTGGCAAGTATGGGGTAATGGGATGCTAACTGCTGCTACATCCGTAGCTATTAAAATGGATTATTTCAACATTGGCGGTAACTTATAAAAACTGAGAAGGGCTGAACTAAAATGGCACCGAAAAGGAAATCATATACTGCAGATTACAAGCTGGACATAGTGAAATATGCAGCAGAAAACGGCAATCGAGCAGCAGAAAGAAAGGACATACTAGAGGCGACACCGGGGAGGAAGATTTCATGGGATTTAGCGATCGGGAGTGACAGATTGTTTGGTAAACGTATAGCATGTTCTATATGTTATAGTTATTTGAATGACTCTTACCATAATATGTTACGTTAACATACCAGGCACGTTCTCAGTTGGTTATTTATGCCTCATATAACGTACACTTATTCAGCCTGTTGTTCACTATTCTTTATTTATTTTAAATTGCCTTTCAAATGTCTATTCTTGGTGTTGGATTTTATCAAATAAATTTCCCCCAAAAATGCGACTTATACTCACTCCAGTGCGACGTATACAGTATATGTTTTTTTCCTTCTTTATTGTGCATTTTCAGCCGGTGCGATGTATACTCCGGAGCGACTTATAGTCCGAAAAATACAGTACTTCTAAATCACTAATCCTCGCCTCCATGGTGACAAATAAAGTATGTTTCTTACAAGTATCATTATCACTGCAGGACGAGGAATAGCTAAACATGCTTCACTACACACCGTAGCTCACCGGCGTCGCAATGTAAACAAACGCCAGTGGTGGATCTACACCTAACATCCACTGTAATGATACCAAGTACAGGAGCATATCTAGTTGATACTACTATGATTATATCGATTATTTTTGGCATCACAACATCTTCTTTCGTTTAAAATTTTTTTTTATATTATGTTTATAAACTGTCCTTGGACACGAGGACTTTGAATATGACCAATGTATGATCCTGTAACTACTTGGTATCGGATTGATACCCAAATTTGTGGTATCATCCAAAACTAATGTAAAGTATCAAACAACAGAAGAATAAGTGATTATTACATTTTAACAGAAGTGTACATAGAACATGTTAAAAGAGAAAGTAAGCAGATATTAACAGTAAATGAACAAGTAGATTAATAATCCATTTTCTACCACTTGTCCTTAATAATGTTGACAAAATAAAATAATGGAAATTGACACAATATGTTACTGCATATGTCAGCAGACTAATTAGTCTAATTAGACTAATTAGTCTAATTTGTTTGTTTACTTATTAATAAAAGACACGTTGTCTAGTATGTTCACTATTTTATTTAAGGACAAACTTGCAATGATAAACATGTTTAATGTACAGTAAGATTTTTTGTTAAAATAAAGCCAATAATGCCATTTTTTGTGGTCCCCTTTATTTAGAAAAGTATCAAAGTATCTAAATAATTTTGGTACCGGGATAACACTAGTCCAAACCAATGAATAAAGATTTTTTTAAATGTTTTATTATGGTGTAAATGTGGAAAAATGTATCAGATTTTATTCAAAGTGGTTCTATGTTTCTATTCCACCAAAGGTTATTGAGACCTACAAAAATGTCAAGTACTATTTAGTTGCCATAGCAGCTATACAGCTGATTGGAGAAATTAGTGTGATCCGTGAGGCAGGCTCACAACAACTGAGACCGGATCAGCAGCTACTAATGAGATTATTTTTTTGTCCTGAGAGCGCAGCATTGTGTGTGTGTGTGTGTGTGTGTGTGTGTGTGTGTGTGTGTGTGTGTGTGTGTGTGTGTGTGTGTGTGTGTGTGTGTGTTCTTGTATTTATTTCCTTCTTGAGACATCAACAAGGAAAAGTAGCTTCCATATGAGGAGGTGTGAACAAGTGATGACATAAATCATGGTCCTAATAACATTGCATGTAATAGAGAATGTCTCATTTGCGGTGAAATCTATCAAAATGAGGGTGGAACCAAAAAGGAGGGATTTTTCTAATTGACTGTGTGTCGGTTTTAAAAGTGCTCCCCCTCTGGTCAACATATGAAATAACAAGTGTGTGTAAGAATTGAAATGCGCTCCCTCTGGCCAAAATTAATTTAAAAAAAAAATATATATATATATGTATATACAGACATACTGTAATAACGAAGTAAATAATGAAGATTAAAAACCAATTACAAACAAAAAGTTCCCCCACAAATAAATTAACTATTAACTTTTTCTCACAATGTGTCAACTTTTTTCCTATAAAATTGGAAACAATTTCTCATATTCTTTCTGTTTCTGTAATATTGCAATATTTTCTCGTAAAATTACTTTTTTATGTAAAATTATTACTTTTTAATGCAAAAAGGTGACATTTGTCATCTAAAATTCTGACTGTCATCACCATATTGCCAATTTTTTTGTTGTTCTTGTAAAATAGTGACACTTTTGGAGTAAAATGATGACTTTTGTCATAGTTTTGCCAAGTAAAATTCAGATTATTATAATATTGCCAAAATGTTTAAGTTTTCTTATAAAATTGTGACTTTTGTCGAGTAAAATTACGACTCTTTTCATACAATTGCCAAAATTTTAAGCTTTTCTTGTAAAATTGTGACAGTTATTGAGTAAGATTCCAACTTTTATCATAAAATTGCACAAGTGTTCTGTTTTTCTTGTAAAATTTTGACTTGCGTTGAGTAAAATGACGACTTTTATTATAACACTGCCAAAATTCATTTTCATAAAATTGCAAAAATTAAAAGTTTTTCTTGTGAAATTGTGACCTTTTTCTCATTTTTCACAAGAAGCATTTTTATATTTGCATAGTATGTATATATTGTTAATGTTGTCAATACAAATCTTTATACAGAGGTAGGCATTTTTCGGAGGTCTCAAGAAGGTAATAGATACAAGTGTGTGTGTGTGTGTGTGTGTGTGTGTGTGTGTGTGTGTGTGTGTGTGTGTGTGTGTGTGTGTGTGTGTGTGTGTGTGTGTGTGTGTGTCACTAGATGATTAGGCTCTGTTCAAATCGGATATAGGATGTAGTTAATAGACAAGCAGTCCCAGAGACACGATATACAGGTCAGTAATGAGTGTCAGTCATGTCATTCCTAAAACAAGTCATGTAGTCCACAACACAAGCTTCCTCCGTCAGGAAGGGCTGGACCAAGTGGAAAAGGTTTGACTGGAAACTGCTTGCTTTGCTCAAACAGCACCATTTACAACAGGAAGGGGGCAGCAACAATTTACTTGGACAAGCTGTCCAGAGTCAGTTTTAATTGCATGTCCTGTGCTGTACATTTTATGCAATAAAATTAAAGAAAGACATTATGCAAATGTTTATTGTGTGAATGCTCCACACGGTTTTCTACACTAAAATTCATCTATTTATTATTATTCCTCTACTTCTTCTCCTCCAGATTTTGGCGCGCTCTTCCTTCCGCATTTTTCATCCGATTCAAACCGTTCCAACTTCAAAGTGTTCAGCCTATTCGGGAATCGCAGGCTTTCCCTTGACAAATTAAAAAAATTCCCAGATTTCCCAGAATTCCTGGTTTTCCGGGACATTTTTTTTCCATTTAAAATGAATTGGCCATTTTTCAAACTTCCACCATTTCCACATTTTTCAACCTATTCATACCATTCCACCTTCAACACATTCCACCATCCTGGAAATTCAAACGACCCTTTTTCCAGGTTCATAAAAATTCCAGGATTTTCCAGAATTCCTCGTTTTCCAAAGCCCTACTTCCACTCTTTTTTTTTCTGCCGACTACTCCTCCCACATTTTTCAACCCACTTCAACCGTCCCATCGTCCAAAAAATCCTCTTAATTAGGAAAAAAAAACGAAGTTGTATTTTGTACTGGAAAAATTCCCTTTTTTTTTTTACAACGCCGCATGTTCCCTGCTGTCGGGCTTACTAAAAACACTTTTAACATGTTGAAATTCCAGTATCAAAGCCAACTTTGGCTTGTCTGTTTCTATTACAGTATTTGGGGAGCTCTGAGACTTCTATAGTGAATAGCCATTATGAAAAGTTGTTTATAATTACCTTGATTTAAAAGTAATTCTTTCTCTACACCAGTTCACTGTATCCAAATTGGGCTACAACTGTTAGGACAACATCACACACACAAACAACACTTTTTTGTGTCTTATATTGATGCAGTTTTTGACACCCTGGGGAGTCTTCTGGCTGCCCACTAGCTGTTTGCAGGTGTCCGGAAGTGCCCTTGTCTCCTTCTCTTCCGCCCCCATTCTCTGTTTCCCCTGATTGTCAGCAGTGCCCGCTGGAGCTGGCTCAAGAGGATTTCCACTGATTACAAAGAGCCCAGATTAGCTAATCCTCAAAAGTTTCCCAAACACCCCCACGGTCCCCCATTGCCCCTGTGTCACTGACTTTAACACACCAGTAAAACATGTCTGTTTTTTTCCAGTGCTCTGCACTGATGATCATTGTTGACAATCTATTTTTTGTGTCCCTGTTGTACACTCATTGGATCTTTTTATTACTTACATTTGCTGGATCCAATAAGGGAAAGTTTATAAAATGCCACTGTAGAAGTATTTTTAATTCATACCACCTGGTATGGCATGTTTTATTTGATTATTCCATCCATCCATCCATCTTCTTCCACTTATCCAAGGTCGGGTCGCGGGGGCAGCAGCCTAAGCAGGGAAGCCCAGACTTTCCTCTCCCCAGCCACTTCGTCCAGCTCTTCCCGGGGGATTATTTGATTAAAATATGCTAAAAGCGGACCTATTGTGATTTTAATCTACATTTTAACACACTAAATAATCTGTATTAGATATGTTTTGGTGTAATCTTTGTGTAAATTATGCGGCACAATCACTTTTCCAACCACCTTTTTTAATCTGTCTGCAAATAGTTCTTGTAAAGACAAATTCCGTTAGATACAAATGAAATGTTTCAGGACCAAAACAGAGTTTTCAGAAGCATCCAAAACTGCATGCAAGCCCACGCCCAAATGCATGAACCTTTGCTTTGACACTTTGGCATTGTGTACCACTATTTGGAACATTGTAATAGCATTTATGTCAGAAAAGAGGACATTCATCACAGGTCATCTTTTACAAGTGGCATTAAGGGGCATCTTTTACACATTCTGTTCACTTCCTGTGTTGAAAGAAAAAAACATCAATAGGCAAATAGAAGTTGAAAAAAAAAAACAGTTTAAAGAGTGTCTTGTGTTAAGGCAAAGGAAAGAATGAAACTGTAAAAACAAGATAATGTAAATAATGTTAATAATAACAATAGAAATGCATGGAATAAAAATATTTACATTTAATAATTGTATTTTTTAATTTAAAAAAAATTTAAAAAAACAAAAAGAGATACAAATGTAACAAAAAGATACAAATGCAATCAGTAAAATGAATAACAAAAAATTTGACATTAAATACATTTATATCAAAAACATTGTTAAAACAAGTAAAAGTGTTAATGATAAATAGAAAATGGGAAAAAGAAAAAAAGGGAAATACTTTTAAAAAATAGGGTAAATATGTAATACATCTAAAATGTTTAATAAAAACAAAATATGAACATAGAAAATAAATTACATTCAAATCTAATAATTACAATTGTTAATAAAATAAAAATGAGACATTAAACAAAGAAAGTTAAATAAAAAAACATGGAAGATAAACATATTAATAAAGATTATAAATAAAGATTGTGACTGAATCTCTCTAATTTATAAATTACGTAAAACAGTGGTGAAATGTGTTGTTTAATCTTGTAAAATATGGCATAATCCATGTTATTATTGTTGCGTTGTCATCGTTGATGACGTCACCTCACACACACTCTGTTGTGTCTTTAGTTTCCTTGTCGTTGAGATGATGTCATTTAATTTCTGATAAATTATTCAAATCAACCCGGACTGCATGAGCTGCATCCCTAAGAGAATACCAAACGCAGAGTCGTGATGAGCAGAGTTGGGCAGTCTCTTTCTTTCAAGGCCTCGGGGTCAAGCCAGTGTGGACTTGTTTCACATCTCAGTTTACACGCTTCATGTCCGAGCTTGAACTTGATGACAGGCGCTCCTAAAAATCTGCCTGCTAGTCATAGTCACCGGCAATGTATGTATGCGCATTATATCTGCATGGGGAAATTAAAAATTACCATAGGAGATTTAAATATCTTCATTTTGTGCATGTTCCCAATAGTCCCGGTCATAAAAGCATAGTTTACATCTCTTTGAAGGTCTTGTGCAAGCCAGTCAGATGATCAATTAGCCTGTAGGTGGCAGTAGCATCATTCTTTCTCTTAGGTTGAGTTTTTGAACCTTTGCCTCCTTTTTCATCACTGTTATTATATTGACCACAAGTTAGTGTTGTTTTTACATTATATGACATCAAAGCTTTACTCAAGCAGTTTTGTGTTACACTGTTAACGTGCGTATGACAGCATGTTAGTGCAGAGATTACTCAGTGTTGTGTCTATCCATCCATCCATTTTCTACCGCTTGTCCCTTTCGAGGTCGCGGGGGGTGCTGGAGCCTATCTCGAAATGCCAAAATGCAGATGGCATGGGTGAAAGGTTGACTGCAGGCCTTGGGGGCTTGTCACTGTTTCAGACCACCTCTGAAATGTGAGTCTCCTGCAGTAGAACTATAGTCGCCTTGTTTTTAATGGCGATCTGTTCGATGACGTTGAGTTTAGCGGTGGTAAGGCCTTCAACGTTGAGCTGCAGTAACGCTAAACCAACTAGGCTAATTCTTAAATCCTTACATTGGCTCCCTGTACATAAGAGAATTGATTTCAAAATCCTCCTGCTCACATATAAATCACTACATGGTCTAGGGCCGAAGTATATCACCGATATGCTCCCACTATATAAGTCCTCTAGATCAGTGGTCCCCAACCTTTTTGTAGCTGCGGACCGGTCAACGCTTGAAAATTTGTCCCACGGACCGGGGGGGCCCGGGATGGAGGGTGAAATTAATTTTTTTTTTTTTTTTCCATTAAGAAATACAATCATGTGTGCTTACGGACTGTATACCTGCAGACTGTATTGATCTATATTGATATAAAATGTATATATTGTGTTTTTTATGTTGATTTCATTAAAAAAAAAAAAAAAAAAAAATTATTTATTTTTTTATTTTTTTAATTTCTTGTGCGGCCCGGTGGTTGGGGACCACTGCTCTAGATCACTAAGATCTTCTGAGACCAATCTGTTAGCGGTTCCCAGAGTAAACTCAAATCAAGGGAGAGCATCATTCAGTCACTATGCAACAAATAGCTGGAATAAACTTCCTGAAGATGTCAGACTTTCCCCAACTCGGACTACTTTTAAAACTAGACTGAAAACGTTTATGTTCACCTTAGCTTTCAGCTAAATCTTTTAGTCTTTTAACTTTTAACGTCCGCACTGTTTTTATTTTTGTTGTCTGCATTTTAATTTTGCTTTTATTTTCTTTCATTTCACTTTGTTGTACCACATGTTGTGCTGTGAAGCACTTTGAGTCTGCCTTGTGTATGAAAAGTGCTATATAAATAAAGTTGCCTTGCCTTGCCTAGGATTTTTGCGGTCTGCAGACGTGGTAAAGACATTAGTTTCGCTTTTGTAAGCTTTTTGAACCTGTAAGCTACTCGGCACAACATCAGCTGATACTTCCAAGGCCACCCGGGTCAAGACGAGATGGAGAGAACAGTGGAAGTTAGCAGAACCATCTAGGCTGCACCACTACCTCGATGACCCCACAGACGTCTCCGGCCAGGCGTCGTACGCTACGGAGCAGCGATGAAGAGGCGGGGACTTGCGGATAGTGCCTCCTGCGTGTGTGGGGACCCAGTCCAGACAGTAGACCACATAGTCACTAGTTCCCCCAAACACCGGCCACCGGATGGCGAACAAGGTCTGATTGACCTGGACGATGACACGTTGACCTGGCTCGCCTCAACAGAGCTGCAAGTCTAAAGACAGAAGACAGAAGACCACCTCTGATGGTGGAGAGACACTTTTTGATTGGTCGCTTGTATTAGTGATGAAGTTGACTTCATGGCATTTAGGATCACAACTTGGGTGTGTTTGTAAAGTTTATTCTTAGCCTGGTTGCTCCACCCTAGAGTAGCGGATGTTGTACCCCCCCAGGTCTGGTGTTCCTTATAGAGATAAATAAACCATCTCAAAATACTGCGTTAAAGGAAGAGGATGTGGGTTTCTTGTGTTTGTTTAACACCATTGAATGAGAGACAGGATAACCTGACATTCTTCTTTCTTCACAATCATTGTATGTTCTATCTCCTGTTTTATGTCAACTATTGGAGGGGGGATGGGGGGGGTTCTTAAATGTGAGGCATTTGACATTTTAAAATTCCAGAGCTATGTTTGCAGCCCACCCACGTGTGTAACTTCAGGTCAGTTTTTCTCAAACAAAACTCTGGTATGTTTTTTGTTATTTTTTCCAAGAAGCAGGACTTGTGGTCCTCCAAACTTCCATGCCTTCAGTTTGTTTAAACATTTGATTTGAACTATTTTACTGTAACTGCCCGTTGGCACAAAGCTCTAAAGGTCCCACTATTTTTCAACAATTTTTTATGTATCAAATGTCCCAATAGTGTATTTGAAGTGTATTGCCCAAATGCTTGCCTTGATACACTATATTGCCAAAAGTATTTGGCCACCTGCCTTGACTCACATATGAACTTGAAGTGCCATCGTATTCCCAACCCATAGAGTTCAATATGATGTCGGTCCACCTTTTGCAGCTATTACAGCTTCAACTCTTCTAGGAAGGCTGTCCACAAGGTTGCGGAGTGTGTTGATAGGAATTTTCAACCATTCTTCCAAAAGCGCATTAGTGAGGTCACACACTGATGTTGGTGGAGAAGGCCTGGCTCTCAGTCTCCGTTCTAATTAATCCCAAAGGTGTTCTATCGGGTTCAGGTCAGGACTCTGTGCAGGCCAGTCAAGTTCATCCACACCAGACTCTGTCATCCTTGTTTTTATGGACCTTTCTTTGTGCACTGGTGCACAGTCATGTTGGAAAAGGAAGGGGCCCGCTCCAAACTGTTCCTACAAGGTTGGGAGCATGGAATTGTCCGAAATGTTTTGGTATCCTGGAGCATCCAAAGTTCCTTTCACTGGAACCAAGGGGCCAAGCCCAACGCCTGAAAAACAACCCCACACTATAATTCCTCCTCCACCAAATTTCACACTCGGCACAATGCAGTCCGAAATATACCGTTCTCCTGGCAACTTCCAAACCTAGACTTGTCCATCAGATTGCCAGATGGAAAAGCGTGATTCATCACTCCAGAGAAGGCGTCTCCACTGCTCTAGAGTCCAGTGGCGACGTGCTTCTCACCACTGCATCCCACGCTTTGCATTGGACTTGGTGATGTATGGCTTAGATCAGACCTGGGCAAGTTAAGGCCCGGGGGCCACATGCGGCCCGTTGAGCTTTTCAATCTGGCCCGCCGGACATTCCCAAATATTTATCTTAGATCTTTAAGATGGAAAGTGTAGCTGCCATTATGATGTGCAGTCATGTTTTCTAATGACTGCAAGTCTTCAACTATACAAAGTATTTCAATGGTTGGAATCTGCGCTTTTGCATGATATACCAGTTACTATGGTAATCTAATTAGTTACTATGGTAATCTAATTAGTTATTATGGTCATCTAATTAGTTACCATGGTAATCTACGTCACAGCAGCTCAGACGAGGCACCAGGCAGTGTGGGCGGGAAGCGTTTCTACAGACGCGGAAGGAGATTTTTACAACAAAGTTCTAAAGCTTAGTGATATATAGAATAGAATAGAATAGAAAGTACTTTATTGATCCCTGGTGGAAATTCAGCAAATATCAGATATATCAGATTGTAGGTGGGTTTATTTTGTAGCCTTCGCGTTCATGTTTCACTGTTTGTTGCATTTTTGTTGCGTTTCACTTGATTGTAAAATATGTCGATCGAAAGGGGGTGTGACGTTCATATTTTGTCAATATTCAGTGTTTTATCGTTCATAGAAAAATGTAAAATTCCATTACGTTTTTTAAGGCGGTCTGTCATAACGTTTTTAGCATTCAGTCAGACATTATTGTGAGGTTTTGTATTAGTGTTCCTAAATATAGATATACCGGCCCCCAGACACATTTTTTTCTCTAAATGTGGCCCCCGAGTCAAAATAATTGCCCAGGCCTGGCTTAGATGCAGCTGCTCGGCCATGAAAACCCATTCCATGAAGCTCTCTGCGTACTGTATGTGGGTTATATGGAAGGTCACATGAAGTTCGGAGCTCTGTAGCAACTGACTGTGCAGAAAATCTTTGCACTATGCACTTCAGCATCCGCTGACACCTCTGTGTCAGTTTACGTGGCCTACCACTTGGTGGCTGAGTTGTTGTTGTTCCCAAACTCTTCCATTTTCTTATAACAAAACCCACAGTTGACTTTGGAATATTTAGGAGCGAGGACATTTCACGACTGGATTTGTTGCACAGGTGGCATCCTATGAAAGTTCCACGCTGGAAGTCACTGAGAGCGGCCCATTCTTTCACAAATGTTTGTAGAAACAGTCTCCATGCCTAAGTGCTTGATTTTATACACCTGTGGCTGGACCAAGTGATTAGGACACCTGCTTCTCATCATTTGGATGGGTGGCCAAATACTTTTGGCGATATAGTGTATTAGGATTAACTCCGGATTTCTACTGGATGCGTATCGGCTGTGGCTACGCTCCCGCACAGTGTCGGAGCCGATACTTTTCAATTTTAGTCACTGTGTCAGTTTCCACCGCCTGCAAATGCCCTGGTGTTGAAACTTTGCATCATAGGGGGCTTTTAAGAACAGCAAGCAAAGTAAGACTGCTTTGTTTTGACATGATTGATAACACATCGGTAGGAAACAGACACTTCCTTTTTGTGAGGTCATTGAATGGCTCTAGTTGAGAGCCAACCTAATTTATCTACATCACTGCACTGGATACAGTACGTCTCCTTGGTCCTCCAGATTGTGTTATGGACAAAGTTCTTCCTGCAGAGTCCCAGAGCAGAAGCTTGGACATTGATACACAAGCAGCTGCAGTCTCCACCTTCCTCCTAGGGAGGTTTCTCAGAAGCCACGCCAACTCCTCTTAAAACTGGCCTCCTCTTTTAACCACACGAGGCTCTTTAGTGGCTTTGTTTGGAGTGTTCACGCCTTGAAGAGAAAAGGGAAACTCAGACTGACCCTACTATTTCCACACATGTTGCTTCTGATCAGATGTTTTACTCTGACTCCACTCAACCGCGGTTGCAAAAGGTTTAAAAGTGACAATATTTCATTCATTTAATTTCCCTTTATTTAACTAGGTAACAACTAATTGAGATTAAGAGATATTTGGGTGTTTAAGCAGGCCAGTGACTTAGTCGGGGTCCACGTTAATCAATTCATGGTAACACTTAATGTCCAGATAACTTGAGTGCTCTGTACCATGCTGAAGTTGAAAGAGGGGTCCTTGTGTACAGTGTAACTAATGTAATCCTATTGCCATAGAAATCTTGGCCTTGGATACCAGAATAGGTTACCGTATTTTCCGGACCATAGGGCACACCAGATTATAAGGTGCACTGCCGATGAGCGGATCTATTCAGGTTATTTTCATACAAAAGGCACACTGGATTATAAGGCGCATTAAAGGAGTCATTATATGATTTTTTTTCTAAATGTAAAAGACTTCGTTGTGGTCTACATAACATGTAATGGTGGTTCTTTGGTCCAAATGTTGCATAGATTATGTTTTACAGATCATCTTCAAGCCACTTTCTGACAGTCTCTTAAGGATGCGCCGTTTTGTGGGCGGTCTTATTTACGTGGCTCACCTTCGACAGCGTCTTCTCCCCGTCATCTTTGTTGTAGCGGTGTAGCGTGCAAGGACGGGAGTGGAAGAAGTGTCAAAAAATGGAGTTAACTGTTTTAATGACATTCAGACTTTACTTCAATCAATAATGGAGCAGCATCTCCTCATCCGTGGCTCACTAGTGCAACAACAACGCATGAAAAACCGTCCAACCGGAACTCTCCAATAACAAAAGTTCCTTGGGTGACTAATGTAAACCCACTACACATTGGTAGTTTTTAGCGTTTCCATAGCGATATATAAATTGGAACTTTACGCTACTTTATATTAGAAATGGCAACAGCAGAGGGTGAATGTCCCATAACAAGAAGATAGTGAAAAAGAAGAAGCTTATCAACTACGGCATCGACGCGGAATACCTGCGCAAATTTTCAGGACTTATGCAGATCTCAAATACACATCAGCAGGTACCAGAAGTTAAGAAAAGTTGGTTTTGCATAATATTGCGAAACAAAACGCCAGATAATGTCTTTTAATGGGTGCCATTTTGCGGTCCTTATACACACACCATAGTAATACAATCCATCAAGCGGTGCGGCTTCAAAGTCGTACTAAAACATTTTGACAGATTTTTGAGTGCCGTGTGTAATGTTCTTTATTTTCAATGGAACATTGAAAGTTTTGGTGTTGTTTACTGCCGTCATATTGCAGTCTACAGGTATCTCTTATGTGTGACTGCCATCTACTGGGCACACTAATCATTACACCATGTACCAAATAAAATTGCTTCGATGTCGGTAAGCACAACCAGAATTATTCCGTACATTAGGCGCACCGGATTATAAGGCACACTGTCGATTTTTAAGTGCGCCTTATAGTCCGAAACGGTACATGTTTCAGTCCACTTAAAGGGTTCCTATTATGCAAAACTGTGAATTTGGATCCCCATACATCCCAAAAATGTGAAATCAATCCATGGAGGCATGGCGGAGATATTTGTAAAACAATCTCCCAAATTTGCTCCAAACGAGTCGATGGGACTTTGAGACTTTAGTAACGTCCTTTTCCCTTATTTACGACAGCAGTAGAGTTTTACCTGAAGAGCTTTACGCGAGTCCGCCATTTTTATTCACTTATTTAGTTCCTTATTTTCCTCTATCTTCTTGTTTTGGGGGGCAGACTGGCTCATACATGCACATGCATGCTCAAATCCTCCAGTGTTGCCATTTCAATAAAAAGTAGCGTATAGTTCTAACTTAAATCTGTCAGACGCGATATGGAAGCGCAAAAACTAAAACATGGGTTACGGGTTGGAAACGCAGTCGAAAGGGGCTTGGGCTAGAGGAGGACTTTGGCACGTAAATAAGACCGCCCTGCAAAAAATGGAAGAGACATATCAGAAAGCTTTGAAACGAAATTTGGAAACTAAATCTATGCACATTTTTTACCAAATCACCAGCATTACATGTTACGTATCCCACAAGGAAGGGTTTTAAATGTACAAAAATATCATAATTTGACCCCTTTAAATCTATTGCAGTGCAAGTGCTGGCCAACGGATAACGAGCTGCAAGGGCAACTGTGCTTTTGATCCTTACCTGGCAGTCTGCAGGATTTACTTGATTGAAGTGATAGTACGGTTCCTGGCAGCATGGGAGGAAACATTGGATATCCTCTGAGAGCTCTGTGTGAGCTATAAATGATCAAAACTATCAAAGTATGCCAATTGACAAACATGGTGAATAAAACAATTATTAAAACAGCAGTAAATCGAGAGACTATAAAATGATAAATAATTAAAAATCCTGATAAACAAATCTAAAAGCTGAATACTAAAAAATACAAATTGCCCTAGGCCATTTAATATGCTCTAAAGATATGGGAAATAGGAATTGGGCCACTAGGATTTACACAACTCCCGCTGCCTCAACAGAGCAAAAAAGCATCACCAAGGACAGCACACACCCTGGCTTCCACCTGTTCGACATGCTACCATCGGGCAGGCACTACAGGTGAATCAGAGCCAGAACAAACAGGCTCAGAAACAGCGTCTTACCCAGAGCTGTCACCATCTTGAACTCAAACTTGTAATAAATAATTCACCCCTATACAACATCTTACCTATACAATATTACCCTTCGAGTGCAATAGAGGCTTTGCAGTCACATGGTTTTATCACGTGACTTTGTGTTACGCCGCCATCTTGCCGGTCAACCGGTCAGCTCGTTCCTACGTGTTCGTACAGATTCAGTTTGATTTCTGCGCTACATTTTCACATATTTCATCCGAATTATGGCTGATTTGCTATCCAATGAAGTTGTGCATTTGGATGAAGAGTCCAAGAAACGTTACCGAGAGAAGTTGAACCTTGTTAGCACAACGGATCCGTACCTTTTACCGAGAAGCATGCTAAAATCACCTGAGCATTTTGCAACAGCCGACCTGCCTGATCTCTCATATCCAGACATTTATAATTACCTCGTCGATTCACCATCTCCGTACACTGGAAAGGACCTTAAGGCATACAAGAGTCTGGATGCCTACAAGTATTTTACAACAGGTTTTGTGCATGATGGGCTGATATGGCAGATTCCAAACAAGAATTGATTTCTTCTTATGACCAAGGTAAGGAAAAAGCACACACAGAAGAGCCTACTGTCTGTTTACAAATCCGCGTGGCAGTAACAGTGTGATTGTGAAAAAACTACTGAAGTGATTCTAATGAAAACTCACATTGTTAAGCTGCCTTGCTGCTCTTGCTGCCTTTCTAAAAATGCACCCAGCATTTTCAACAATCATATATGTATCATCCCATATTGTATTATTTCACATTTTGTGAAACAAATCAGGGGTGAATAGTTTGTTTACATACCTGATATGAAGTGTTCGTTGCATATCCTTGTGTAAATCGTAGGTTTCCATCGTTCACGACAAATCGCCGCAATCCATTTATCGCATTTTTGATGTTTGCCGGGAATCTATAGAAGCTAAGATTTGGTTTATCGCCTCGTCTATTGCTACATCCAACAGCACAGCAGGTTTCAGGTGTTGTTCCTGAAAACGCACCCCTGCCGTAGAATGCACCCCCTGACGCGGATGCGCGCTTACGTCACTCGTTTCGAAAAGTATATCTAAACTCGGCTTTAATGACAGAAGTGGCTGAAATCGCCTCTTTTAAATCGCCTCTTTCGGTTCCAAGCTCAAATAGCAGCAGATCTAACAAGAAAGCGTGTGTGAGTCGTTGACGGGCACTGAACTGGTGACCGGCAAGATGGCCGCCAAGCTAATGTCACGTGGCTGATGACGTCAGCTGCAAAGCCTCTATACGTCCGACACTGATTATTACTTTATTATTCTGGTACTCTTGTTTTGTTCTGTATATTGCACAGTGTTTTGTATATTGTACAGGATTGCTTATTGTTTTTATTGGATAGTAGTCTGTTTATTTAAATTCTTATTTTTTATCTTTATTACTACTTGTGTGGTTTATTTTTTGTCCATATTTGTTTCCACTACCGCACCTTACATTGGAGTCCTTAATTTCGTTATATGCAAATATAATGACTAGGGTTCCAAAGGGGTGGAAAGTTTCCGGTAAATTTCCGGAAACTTTGGAAATATTGACCATTTTTTGATTATTCAAAGTTGGACACCGTCCATGGGAATTAATGGGAATATATGGGAATATATAGGAATTAATGGGGAATTACAATAATGATATATTATTGGGCACTTGTCTATATGCTGCTGCATCTTTGTGGCATTTTTGACATAGCTCTTTGCACAGTATTTGCAAATGTACACAGCCCTTCCGCCTACATTGGTTGGGGTGAAATGTCTCCACACATCAGATGGTGTGCGTGGCATTATTCTGTTTGTATTTATTTATTCTTGTAGAACACTAATGCAATGCCACACACAGATATAAATAGTCAGCTAAACAACTGGAGTAGTCTTTAAAAATATTTTACTGATGGACAAATGAATAGAAATAGGCTGGATGAATAAATGAACACTCAATCAGCATGCTAAATCAAACTATAACCTACATTCTTGTATGACAACAGAATGGCTAGCAGAACAGAAGGCAGAGGAAACTACACTTTTTGATTTAGTTTGCTAGTTGAACTTTACAGATCACAAAAAAGGTAAATTCGGATCGCTAACGTTGTTAGCATAAATGAATGGGATTTAACATAGAGAAAACTAGCATGGCTAACGGAGAAATATTTTCGGTTCATTATGAGACTGTGGTGGTACATAAACCTAGCTAGCTAGAGATATTGGCCCCAAAATCATTTAACAAGTACAGGAACAGCTAGCTAGCCAGCTTGAGTGGAAGTCTGCTGGAGTAGTCTACTGTCATACAGTAACAAACAATTACACCTCTATTCAACTTAAATACCATAGATCAAATATATTTACCCCAGTAATATCATCAAAATTTACCTGACTGGATGAAGTCCTTGGACTCAAATACTAGTGTGGCCTCAATAGCCCTGCTGTAGTGTGTAGCATGCTGGGAATTATCTGCGCATGTGATGTAGGAATGCACTGCACATGTGATGGAGGAATGCACAGTGCAGGGTTGAAATTCTACTGAATTTGCATTAAATCAGGTTGTTTTGGCTAATCATCATGCTGCAAGATCTAGCATGTTGCATTCAATGTTTATTTCCATTAATTCCCATATATTCCCGTTAATTCCCATGGAAATTTTCGAACTTTGAATATTCCCGGAATTTTGCAACCCTAATAATGACAATAAAGTCCATTCTATTCTTCTAGAACAGCAGTATTAATTCCACCATCAAATGTCATCATCTTCTTTGCACAATTGACCATGACGCATGTGCATTTAATTTTCATGTACGCTAATGGTGAGACAAAAACAAATCAAAATCACGAAAAGCAAAATTAATATATTTATAAGTTTGGAAATTGGACCGCACAATATATCTGTTGTGCATCGTCATCGCGATGTACAGTACATGTGCAAAATAATCAGAAGAAGCAAGGTCCTGCCTCATGTAGGAAAATTGCATGTAGATTTCAACATTTTATTTAATCTTGCACAGGCACACAGTTGCTTTATTTGTGACTAGAAAATATTCAAACTATGAGCTTTAAAAAAAAAATGTTTTACTAAATTGTCTATGCTGTGGAAGAAAAAAAACAGGGCCTTAATGATCCGATTTGTTCTGTAACAAGATCCTCTAAGGTGATGAATTATCCAGGTCACACAGGGGAGTGCTGAGTCATTGCAGCCTGTTCAGCTTCCTCCGAACGTTGCCCTTCACCCACACTGTGAAATTAACAATCCTTATCCAGTAGCTGTGTCTGCACCACACTAATAAAGCACCACGTGACCCCCCCCCCCCGCAGCTGGACTGTGTCAGGCTTACTAAACCTTGAAGAAAAAAAACTTACTAAGCCATGGCATAAGGTTTTGAAATATGTCGGGACTGGTATTGTTCTGTTCATCTGTGAACAGCGTAGGAGCTCTGACAGTCCACGCTGCATCACTCTGCTTAAATCCGCAGCAGCTGCAGGGGAGATAAGAGCAGCGGTGGCATGGATTACTGTTACAATGACAGCATGATGGAAGTAACATGTCTTCATGTCTGTGCTACATGACTGTATGTAAACATTATTTAACATCCATGTGACCGTAATCCTCTAAGTTTCCTCACTGCATGTGCAAGCAGACTTATCCCGGATTTCTACTGGATGTGCAATAGCCGCGGAACGGCACCCGCACGGTGGCGGACTCTTTCCGTTTTTATTCAAGTGAATGTGTCAATGTGTGGAATGTCACCGAGATGCCGTTGAAGTTCAACATTCCAGCGCTAGATATATGCAAAACTTTAATATTTGCTGGACCCGCAACAAATACGTTAAATGTTTGTGCTTGTGTTGGATCAATCATCAATCAAAGTTTACTTATATAGCCCTAAATCACGAGTGTCTCAAAGGGCTGCACAAGCCACAACGACATCCTCGGCTCAGATCCCACATCAGGGCAAGGAAAAACTCAACCCAATGGGTCAATGAGAAACCTTGGAGGGGACCGTAGATGTGCCCCCCCCTCCCCCCGGCGACCGGTGCAATGGACGTCGAGTGGATCTAGCATAATATTGTGAGAGTCCAGTCCATAGTGGATCAAACATAATAGTGTGAAAGTCCAGTCCATAGTGGATCTAACATAATAGTGTGAGAGTCAAGTCCATAGTGGATCTAACATAATAGTGTGAAAGTCCAGTCCATAGTGGATCTAACATAATAGTGTGAAAGTCCAGTCCATAGTGGATCTAACATAATAGTGAGAGTGCAGTCCATAGTGGATCTAACATAGTAGTGAGAGTCCAGTCCATAGTGGATCCAACATAATAGTGAGAGTGTAGTCCATAGTGGATCTAACATAATAGTGTGAAAGTCCAGTCCATAGTGGATCTAACATAATAGTGAGAGTGCAGTCCATAGTGGATCTAACATAGTAGTGAGAGTCCAGTCCATAGTGGATCCAACATAATAGTGAGAGAGTCCAGTCCATAGTGGATCTAACATAATAGTGAGAGTGCAGTCCATAGTGGATCTAACATAATAGTGATAGTCCAGTCCATAGTGGTATCTAATATAATAGTGAGAGTGCAGTCCATAGTGGATCTAACATAATAGTGTGAGAGTCCAGTCCATAGTGGATCTAACATAATAGTGTGAGAGTCCAGTCCAAAGTGGATCTAACATAATAGTGAGAGTGCAGTCCATAGTGGATCTAACATAATAGTGAGAGTCCAGTCCATAGTGGATCTAACATAATAGTGAGAGTCCAGTCCATAGTGGTATCTAACATTATAGTGAGAGTCCAGTCCATAGTGGATCTAAAATAATAGTGTGAGAGTCCAGTCCATAGTGGATCTAACATAATAGTGTGAGAGTCCAGTCCATAGTGGATCTAACATAATAGTGTGAGAGTCCAGTCCATAGTGGATCTAACATAATAGTGAGAGTGCAGTCCATAGTGGATCTAACATAATAGTGAGAGTCCAGTCCATAGTGGATCTAACATAATAGTGAGAGTCCAGTCCATAGTGGTATCTAACATTATAGTGAGAGTCCAGTCCATAGTGGATCTAAAATAATAGTGTGAGAGTCCAGTCCATAGTGGATCTAACATAATAGTGTGAGAGTCCAGTCCATAGTGGGGCCAGCAGGAGACCATTGCGAGCGGAGACAGGTCAGCAGCGCAGAGACGTCCCCAACCGATGCACAGACGAGCGGTCCACTCCGTGTCCTGACTTTGGACAGCCAGCACTTCATCCGTGTCCACCGAACCTGTGCCCCCCTCTCCACGAAGGAGGCAGAAAAGAAATGGCAGATCAACTGGTCTAGAAGGGGGGGTGTATTTAAAGGCTAGAGTATACAAATGAGTTTTAAGATGGGACTTAGTAGAAGTCATGGTACAATAAATTAATCCGGTTTACTTTCACTCCACACAGAAAGACCCCTAGCCCGGGGATCGAACCCAGGACCTTCGTATTTTGAGGCACATGCACTAACCCCTGTTCCACCGTGCGGCCCGATTCTCATTTATACCAATTCTAAATCGAATTTAAATCCAAAAACATGTTCGGCCTTTCAGACTGTCAGAAAGTAGAAATCACAAGCAAGAACAAATATTTTCAAAAATGCACATTTACCCCACCCTGGTGTAAAAATAAATCTCCATCACCATTAGTAAAAAAGTCTCTCTGCATAAAAACCCATTCACAGGCTGTCATGCGCATTTTGTCCAAGCCTAAAAAAAGCAACCAGAGCTGAGTTGGTGGAGCATTATAACAACTATATTAGATGCACAATGACATATCTTTACAGTCAACAGACAAAACATCCTGATCCTTTTCTTAATCTGCCCTACCAATTCCCTGCACATCGAGGGCATTTGTCTTTACATAGTTTGGGAGCATGTCATTTCTTGCACCCGAGGAATTTGTGTCCTAGAGGCACAACATGTTTGATCACCACCTGTGACACATCCAGTTTTGTCTGCTCACAGCCAGACGACATTCCAATCTCCCGTTTGTAAACTCCTACTAAGTCATTGAGTAACAGCTTGCAATATTTCTGACAACTGGAGGTGGACTTGAGCAGTAGAAAAAAAAAAAGTTTCTCATTGTCATCCCACTGGGGTGAGTTTTTCCTCGCCCGTATGTGGGCTCTGTACCGAGGATGTCGTTGTGACTTGTGCAGCCCTTTGAGACACTTGTGATTTAGGGCTATATAAATAAACATTGATTGATTGATTGAAAGTTACGTACGTGACATGCACGTAGCGGCACGCACGTACGGGCATGCGATCAAATGTTTGGAAGCCGCAGCTGCGTACTCACGGTAGCGCGTATCCAACTCAAAGTCCTCCTGGTAAGAGTCTCTGTTGTCCCAGTTCTCCACAGGCCAATGGTAAAGCTTGACTGTCATATTTCGAGAATGTAAACAATGAAACACCGGCTAGGTGTTTGTGTTGCTGCAGCCTGCCTCTAATACACCGCTTCCCACCTACAGCTTTCTTCTTTGCTGTCTTCATTGTTCATTAAACAAATTGCAAAATATTCACCAACACAGATGTCCAGAATACTGTGGAATTTTGCGATGAAAACAGACGACTTAATAGCTGTCCACAATGCTGTCCCAAAATGTCCGCTACAATCCGTGACGTCACGCGCAAACGTCATCATACCGAGACGTTTTCAGCAGGATATTTCGCGGGAAATTTAAAATTGCACTTTACTAATCTAACCCGGCCGTATTGGCATGTGTTGCAATGTTAAGATTTCATCATTGATATATAATATATCACAGTGGTTCTCAACCTTTTTTCAGTGATGTACCCCCTGTGAATTTTTTTTTAATTCAAGTACCCCCTAATCAGAGCAAAGCATTTTTGGTTGGAAAAAAAGAGAAAAAAAGTAAAATACAGCACTAAGTCATCTGTTTCTGATTTATTAAATTGTATAACAGTGCAAAATGTTGCTCATTTGTGGTGGTCTTTCTTGAACTATTTGGAAAAAAAGATATACAAATAACTAAAAACTTGTTGAAAAATAAACAAGTGATTCAATTACAAATAAAGATTTCTACACATAGAAGTAATCATCAACTTAAAGTGCACCCTTTGGAGATTGTAATAGAGATCCATCTGGATTCATGAACTTAATTCTAAACATTTCTTCACAAAAAAAGAAATCTTTAAGATCAATATTTATGGAACATGTCCACAAAAAATCTAGCTGTCAACACTGCATATTGCATATTGCATTGTTGCATTGTACTGAATGGAATAGCCTACTTGATTTGATGTTCAGTTTATGAACTTACATTCATATTTCGTTGAAGTATTATTCAATAAATATATTTATAAAGGATTTTTGAATTGTTGCTATTTTTTAGAATATTTAAAAAAAATCTCACGTACCCCTTGGCATACCTTCAAGTACCCCCAGGGGTACGCATACCCCCATTTGAGAACCACTGATCTATCAGACTGCGTGGTCGGTAGTAGTGGGTTTCAGTAGGCCTTTAATATGGAACAGTTTTGTAAATAAATGAGTGAAATTG
The DNA here is from genome assembly GCF_033978785.1 of Entelurus aequoreus. Taxonomy (NCBI): domain Eukaryota; kingdom Metazoa; phylum Chordata; class Actinopteri; order Syngnathiformes; family Syngnathidae; genus Entelurus; species Entelurus aequoreus. The sequence goes on along the minus strand of NC_084744.1, from coordinate 43,763,654 downwards.
ACATTTTGAGGGTGCGTGTATTCATATCACATTATGCAGTTTACAAGCACAAATACGGTGTGAATCAATCCCTGCTGTTCCATGTCATTGAGTGCCGTAAGTAAGAAAAAGAACAAGAAATTAGAAAAACAACACAAATGGAGACACGTTTGCAAACACCAATGACATTGAAAAGTCACACTGCTTCATTTTCTATGCCCCATTCAGTTCATGATAACTGCTGGTTCAATGTTAGGCTTAGGTTTTTAGCAGATTTTCCGTATTTTTTCTACAGACAGCATTTGGTGACCTCAAACAACAAGGCTATGGATTGATTCACACTGGTTTTCGCCTTTTGAAGGCTACTGTAAAAACTGGAAAATTGATCTTGAAAGTCCTTAAAAAGTGCTTGAATTTGGCCATGGAAAATGTGTACGAACCCTGAAGTAAGTAAGTACATTTTATTTATAAAGCGCTTTTCACAGATAAAATCACAAAGCGCTGTACAAAACATAGGTGAAGTAAAACAACAATTTAATTAAAACAACAGGGGCAACATCATAAAAAGGATACAAAGTGGATTAAAAATGATAGTTAAAAGGTGCATTAACTAAAAACTTTACTAAAAAGAGAAGTTTTCAAATGTTTCTTAAAAGTGTCAACACAGTCAAGATCACGGAGGGACTGGTGCAAGTTGTTCCAGAGTCTGGGAGCTATAGCCTGGAAAGCCAGGTCTCCACGGGTTTTAAAATGAGTTTTGGGGATCTTTAGAAGACCCTGGCCTGAAGACCGAACTGAAGAGTAGGGGCATAACAAGTCATTGATGTACTGAGGGGCCCCACCATGCAACGCACGGAAAGTCAGAACTAAAATCTTAAACTCAATGCGGAATTTGACTGGAAGCCAATGAAGACTGGGTAACACGGGGGTGATATGGGCTGTTCTGGGTGCACCGGTCAAAAGTCTCTTAAGCGTTGACTTGTTGAAAAGAATGAAAAGACAATTGCAATAGTCAATACGAGATGAAATGAACGTGTGAATGATCATTTCCGGATCCAATTTTGACAGCAAATTTCTCACTTTAGAGATATTTCTGAGATGATAAAAACTGTTTTTGGTCAGTTGACGGCAGTGACCCTCCAAAGACATGGACTGATCAAACACAAGGCCCTAGCCACGACTCATCAGGAGCAAGGGTGAAGTGTCTTGCTCAAGGGCCCAACTGACGTGACTGGGAGGGCGGAAACTGGGGATCGAACCAGGAACACTAAAGTTCTACAAACCGAGCCACGCCATCCCCAATATACTGTTTTGCTTGTTGTTTATTGTGGTTACTTGTAGCTTTTGGTAACGTACACTGACGAGTAGGTACCCCTGCCCAGTCTTATGACGGAATACAAGAGCTGTATCAAAAATCAGCTTCAATCAGTTTTGATCAACCAATTAGAAATATAAATTATGGATATTTCATAATTGTAAAACTTAACTGTGCATCATAGACTGTGGTAAAAGTGTTAGAATGAGTTAACCGTTGATAAATACTATGATTGTAAAACAAATCCGGCATAAAAGGCAGAAAAATATCCTTGTATTAGGAGTAGCATGCGAATATTGTAAGCAATTGGCAAGTATACTGCTTTTTTTCCAGCAACATTTTCAGAGGCATCAACCAACTAATTTTCTACCAACTCAATCAAAAATAATCCGTGTGGTTCTGTTCTGCCAGACAGTTTGTCATTGTCATCCTCTTCTTCTTCTGAATCCGCTCATCCGGAGGGCTCAGCGGCTTTGCCTTGTGGCTCGTTTGGTAGTACGGTGGAATGTAGTTCAGTGTGTCAGGCTACTGAAATATTAACACAGCAGCAGGCAAGCATCCATAGTGCAACATCATGATGCTTTGAAGGAATCACCCTCTCCAGATACTGTACTGTAAATCTTCTTTTGACTAAATTAATGACGAAATAAGACGTTTGAGGTATTTGGTTGACTGCACCGTGCACATTGTGTGAGGTTTATACTAAGTGCAGTTGAGCCTACATGCCTGGGGAGTAATTAGTGCGTAGGCTGCACGCCATGCAGTGACACATTTTTAATAACTGTCTATTGTCTTCTGAGTCTTGTGGCGGCAGGAACAGGAAGGGGGAAACGGATAAATAAACCAAGAGGCTCTTTTCTTTCCTAGTTTTTCTATTCATCTGTGTGTGGAAACACGGGTGAGCCTAGCATTATCTGGTGCCCATATTTTTTTAAAGGTTTCATAATGTGGTATTTTTAAACAATTTTGAGTCTCCCATGTGCCACAATAACTTATTGTAAGTTGGCCAAAATAGTCTTGATACTGGACTTCAGACGGTTTAAACGTGCTTTTACAGTAGTAAGTCTTAATGGGAACATGCCGTGTTGTGTGTCTGTAGCTTTAATGTTAATGAGGTTATAGGGCTCTGTATCGCCTTTTTATCAATCAATCAATCAATCAATGTTTACTTATATTGCCCTAAATCAGGAGTGTCTCAAAGGGCTGCACAAGCCACAACGACATCCTCGGCTCAGATCCTACTTCGGGGCAAGAAAAAACTCAACCCAAAGGGATAACAATGACCCGGCGACCGGTGCAATGGACGTGGAGTGGATCTGGCATCATATTGTGGGAGTCCAGTCTCATAGTGGATCTAACATAATAGTGAGAGTCCAGTCCATAGTGGATCTAGCATACTATTGTGAGAGTCCAGTCCATATTGGATCTAACATAATATTGTGAGAGTCCAGTCCATAGAGGATCTAACATAATAGTGGGAGTCCAGTCTCATAGTGGATCGAACATAATAGTGGGAGTCCAGTCCATAGTGGATCTAACATAATAGTGAGAGTCCAGTCCATAGTGGATCTAGCATAATATTGTGAGAGTCCAGTCCATATTGGATCTAACATAATATTGTGAGAGTCCAGTCCATAGAGGATCTAACATAATAGTGGGAGTCCAGTCCATAGTGGATCTAACATAATAGTGAGAGTCCAGTCCATAGTGGATCTAACATAATGAGAGTCCAGTCCATAGTGGATCTAACATAATAGTGAGAGTCCAGTCCATAGTGGATCTAACATAATAGTGAGAGTCCAGTCCATAGTGGTTCTAACATAATAGTGAGAGTCCAGTCCATAGTGGATCTAACACAATAGTGGGAGTCCAGTCCATATTGGATCTAACATAATATTGTGAGAGTCCAGTCCATAGAGGATCTAACATAATAGTGGGAGTCCAGTCTCATAGTGGATCGAACATAATAGTGGGAGTCCAGTCCATAGTGGATCTAACATAATAGTGAGAGTCCAGTCCATAGTGGATCTAGCATAATATTGTGAGAGTCCAGTCCATATTGGATCTAACATAATATTGTGAGAGTCCAGTCCATATTGGATCTAACATAATATTGTGAGAGTCCAGTCCATAGAGGATCTAACATAATAGTGGGAGTCCAGTCCATAGTGGATCTGACATAATAGTGAGAGTCCAGTCCATAGTGGATCTAACATAATGAGAGTCCAGTCCATAGTGGATCTAACATAATAGTGAGAGTCCAGTCCATAGTGGATCTAACATAATAGTGAGAGTCCAGTCCATAGTGGTTCTAACATAATAGTGAGAGTCCAGTCCATAGTGGATCTAACACAATAGTGGGAGTCCAGTCCATAGTGGATCTAACATAATAGTGAGAGTCCAGTCCATATTGGATCTAGCATAATATTGTGAGAGTCCAGTCCATATTGGATCTAACATAATATTGTGAGAGTCCAGTCCATAGAGGATCTAACATAATAGTGGGAGTCCAGTCTCATAGTGGATCGAACATAATAGTGGGAGTCCAGTCCATAGTGGATCTAACATAATAGTGAGAGTCCAGTCCATAGTGGATCTAGCATAATATTGTGAGAGTCCAGTCCATAGAGGATTTAACATAATAGTGGGAGTCCAGTCCATAGTGGATCTAACATAATAGTGAGAGTCCAGTCCATAGTGGATCTAACATAATGAGAGTCCAGTCCATAGTGGATCTAACATAATAGTGAGAGTCCAGTCCATAGTGGATCTAACATAATAGTGAGAGTCCAGTCCATAGTGGTTCTAACATAATAGTGAGAGTCCAGTCCATAGTGGATCTAACACAATAGTGGGAGTCCAGTCCATAGTGGATCTAGCATAACAGTGGGAGTCCAGTCCATAGTGGATCTAACATAATATTGTGAGAGTCCAGTCCATAGAGGATCTAACATAATAGTGGGAGTCCAGTCTCATAGTGGATCGAACATAATAGTGGGAGTCCAGTCCATAGTGGATCTAACATAATAGTGAGAGTCCAGTCCATAGTGGATCTAGCATAATATTGTGAGAGTCCAGTCCATATTGGATGTAACATAATATTGTGAGAGTCCAGTCCATATTGGATCTAACATAATATTGTGAGAGTCCAGTCCATAGAGGATCTAACATAATAGTGGGAGTCCAGTCCATAGTGGATCTAACATAATAGTGAGAGTCCAGTCCATAGTGGATCTAACATAATGAGAGTCCAGTCCATAGTGGATCTAACATAATAGTGAGAGTCCAGTCCATAGTGGATCTAACATAATAGTGAGAGTCCAGTCCATAGTGGTTCTAACATAATAGTGAGAGTCCAGTCCATAGTGGATCTAACACAATAGTGGGAGTCCAGTCCATAGTGGATCTAGCATAACAGTGGGAGTCCAGTCCATAGTGGATCTAACATAATAGTGGGAATCCAGTCCATATTGGATCTAACATAATATTGTGAGAGTCCAGTCCATAGAGGATCTAACATAATAGTGGGAGTCCAGTCTCATAGTGGATCGAACATAATAGTGGGAGTCCAGTCCATAGTGGATCTAACATAATAGTGAGAGTCCAGTCCATAGTGGATCTAGCATAATATTGTGAGAGTCCAGTCCATATTGGATCTAACATAATATTGTGAGAGTCCAGTCCATATTGGATCTAACATAATATTGTGAGAGTCCAGTCCATAGAGGATCTAACATAATAGTGGGAGTCCAGTCCATAGTGGATCTGACATAATAGTGAGAGTCCAGTCCATAGTGGATCTAACATAATGAGAGTCCAGTCCATAGTGGATCTAACATAATAGTGAGAGTCCAGTCCATAGTGGTTCTAACATAATAGTGAGAGTCCAGTCCATAGTGGATCTAACACAATAGTGGGAGTCCAGTCCATAGTGGATCTAACATAATAGTGAGAGTCCAGTCCATATTGGATCTAGCATAATATTGTGAGAGTCCAGTCCATAGAGGATCTAACATAATAGTGGGAGTCCAGTCTCATAGTGGATCGAACATAATAGTGGGAGTCCAGTCCATAGTGGATCTAACATAATAGTGAGAGTCCAGTCCATAGTGGATCTAGCATAATATTGTGAGAGTCCAGTCCATATTGGATCTAACATAATATTGTGAGAGTCCAGTCCATATTGGATCTAACATAATATTGTGAGAGTCCAGTCCATAGAGGATCTAACATAATAGTGGGAGTCCAGTCCATAGTGGATCTAACATAATAGTGAGAGTCCAGTCCATAGTAGATCTAACATAATGAGAGTCCAGTCCATAGTGGATCTAACATAATAGTGAGAGTCCAGTCCATAGTGGATCTAACATAATAGTGAGAGTCCAGTCCATAGTGGTTCTAACATAATAGTGAGAGTCCAGTCCATAGTGGATCTAACACAATAGTGGGAGTCCAGTCCATAGTGGATCTAGCATAACAGTGGGAGTCCAGTCCATAGTGGATCTAACATAATAGTGGGAATCCAGTCCATATTGGATCTAACATAATATTGTGAGAGTCCAGTCCATAGAGGATCTAACATAATAGTGGGAGTCCAGTCTCATAGTGGATCGAACATAATAGTGGGAGTCCAGTCCATAGTGGATCTAGCATAATAGTGAGAGTCCAGTCCATAGTGGATCTAGCATAATATTGTGAGAGTCCAGTCCATATTGGATCTAACATAATATTGTGAGAGTCCAGTCCATATTGGATCTAACATAATATTGTGAGAGTCCAGTCCATAGAGGATCTAACATAATAGTGGGAGTCCAGTCCATAGTGGATCTAACATAATAGTGAGAGTCCAGTCCATAGTGGATCTAACATAATGAGAGTCCAGTCCATAGTGGATCTAACATAATAGTGAGAGTCCAGTCCATAGTGGATCTAACATAATAGTGAGAGTCCAGTCCATAGTGGTTCTAACATAATAGTGAGAGTCCAGTCCATAGTGGATCTAACACAATAGTGGGAGTCCAGTCCATAGTGGATCTAGCATAACAGTGGGAGTCCAGTCCATAGTGGATCTAACATAATAGTGGGAATCCAGTCCATATTGGATCTAACATAATATTGTGAGAGTCCAGTCCATAGAGGATCTAACATAATAGTGGGAGTCCAGTCTCATAGTGGATCGAACATAATAGTGGGAGTCCAGTCCATAGTGGATCTAACATAATAGTGAGAGTCCAGTCCATAGTGGATCTAGCATAATATTGTGAGAGTCCAGTCCATATTGGATCTAACATAATATTGTGAGAGTCCAGTCCATATTGGATCTAACATAATATTGTGAGAGTCCAGTCCATAGAGGATCTAACATAATAGTGGGAGTCCAGTCCATAGTGGATCTGACATAATAGTGAGAGTCCAGTCCATAGTGGATCTAACATAATGAGAGTCCAGTCCATAGTGGATCTAACATAATAGTGAGAGTCCAGTCCATAGTGGATCTAACATAATAGTGAGAGTCCAGTCCATAGTGGTTCTAACATAATAGTGAGAGTCCAGTCCATAGTGGATCTAACACAATAGTGGGAGTCCAGTCCATAGTGGATCTAACATAATAGTGAGAGTCCAGTCCATATTGGATCTAGCATAATATTGTGAGAGTCCAGTCCATAGTGGTTCTAACACAATAGTGGGAGTCCAGTCCATAGTGGTTCTAACACAATAGTGGGAGTCCAGTCCATAGTGGATCTAGCATAACAGTGGGAGTCCAGTCCATAGTGGATCTAACATAATAGTGGGAATCCAGTCCATATTGGATCTAACATAATATTGTGAGAGTCCAGTCCATAGAGGATCTAACATAATAGTGGGAGTCCAGTCTCATAGTGGATCGAACATAATAGTGGGAGTCCAGTCCATAGTGGATCTAACATAATAGTGAGAGTCCAGTCCATAGTGGATCTAGCATAATATTGTGAGAGTCCAGTCCATATTGGATCTAACATAATATTGTGAGAGTCCAGTCCATATTGGATCTAACATAATATTGTGAGAGTCCAGTCCATAGAGGATCTAACATAATAGTGGGAGTCCAGTCCATAGTGGATCTGACATAATAGTGAGAGTCCAGTCCATAGTGGATCTAACATAATGAGAGTCCAGTCCATAGTGGATCTAACATAATAGTGAGAGTCCAGTCCATAGTGGATCTAACATAATAGTGAGAGTCCAGTCCATAGTGGTTCTAACATAATAGTGAGAGTCCAGTCCATAGTGGATCCAACACAATAGTGGGAGTCCAGTCCATAGTGGATCTAGCATAACAGTGGGAGTCCAGTCCATAGTGGATCTAACATAATAGTGGGAATCCAGTCCATAGTGGATCTAACATAATAGTGAGAGTCCAGTCCATAGTGGATCTAACATAATAGTGAGAGTCCAGTCCATAGTGGATCTAACATAATAGTGAGAGTCCAGTCCATAGTGGATCTAACATAATAGTGAGAGTCCAGTCCATAGTGGATCTAACATAATAGTGAGAGTCCAGTCTCATAGTGGATCGAACATAATAGTGGGAGTCCAGTCCATAGTGGATCTAACATAATAGTGAGAGTCCAGTCCATAGTGGATCTAGCATAATATTGTGAGAGTCCAGTCCATATTGGATCTAACATAATATTGTGAGAGTCCAGTCCATATTGGATCTAACATAATATTGTGAGAGTCCAGTCCATAGAGGATCTAACATAATAGTGGGAGTCCAGTCCATAGTGGATCTAACATAATAGTGAGAGTCCAGTCCATAGTGGATCTAACATAATGAGAGTCCAGTCCATAGTGGATCTAACATAATAGTGAGAGTCCAGTCCATAGTGGATCTAACATAATAGTGAGAGTCCAGTCCATAGTGGATCTAGCACAATAGTGGGAGTCCAGTCCATAGTGGATCTAGCATAACAGTGGGAGTCCAGTCCATAGTGGATCCAACATAATAGTGGGAATCCAGTCCATATTGGATCTAACATAATATTGTGAGAGTCCAGTCCATAGAGGATCTAACATAATAGTGGGAGTCCAGTCTCATAGTGGATCGAACATAATAGTGGGAGTCCAGTCCATAGTGGATCTAACATAATAGTGAGAGTCCAGTCCATAGTGGATCTAGCATAATATTGTGAGAGTCCAGTCCATATTGGATCTAACATAATATTGTGAGAGTCCAGTCCATATTGGATCTAACATAATATTGTGAGAGTCCAGTCCATAGAGGATCTAACATAATAGTGGGAGTCCAGTCCATAGTGGATCTGACATAATAGTGAGAGTCCAGTCCATAGTGGATCTAACATAATGAGAGTCCAGTCCATAGTGGATCTAACATAATAGTGAGAGTCCAGTCCATAGTGGATCTAACATAATAGTGAGAGTCCAGTCCATAGTGGTTCTAACATAATAGTGAGAGTCCAGTCCATAGTGGATCTAACACAATAGTGGGAGTCCAGTCCATAGTGGATCTAGCATAACAGTGGGAGTCCAGTCCATAGTGGATCTAACATAATAGTGGGAATCCAGTCCATAGTGGATCTAACATAATAGTGAGAGTCCAGTCCATAGTGGATCTAACATAATAGTGAGAGTCCAGTCCATAGTGGATCTAACATAATAGTGTGAGAGTCCAGTCCATAGTGGATCTAACACAATAGTGGGAGTCCAGGCCATAGTGGATCTAACATAATAGTGTGAGAGTCCAGTCCATAGTGGATCTAACATAATAGTGAGAGTCCAGTCCATAGTGGATCTAACACAATAGTGAGAGTCCAGTCCATAGTGGATCTAACATAATAGTGTGAGAGTCCAGTCCATAGTGGATCTAACATAATAGTGTGAGAGTCCAGTCCATAGTGGATCTAACATAATAGTGTGAGAATCCAGTCCATAGTGGATATAACACAATAGTGGGAGTCCAGTCCATAGTGGATCTAACATAATATTGTGAGAGTCCAGTCCATATTGGATCTAACACAATAGTGGGAGTCCAGTCCATAGTGGATCTAGCATAATATTGTGAGAGTCCAGTCCATAGTGGATCTAACATAATAATGAGAGTCCAGTCCATAGTGGATCTAACATAATAGTGAGAGTCCAGTCCATAGTGGATCTAACATAATAGTGAGAGTCCAGTCCATAGTAGATCTAACATAATAGTGTGAGAGTCCAGTCCATAGTGGATCTAACATAATATTGTGAGAGTCCAGTCCATAGTGGATCTAACATAATAGTGGGAGTCCAGTCCATAGTGGATCTAACATAATAGTGGGAGTCCAGTCCATAGTGGATCTAGCATAATATTGTGAGAGTCCAGTCCATAGTGGATCTAACATAATAGTGGGAGTCCAGTCCATAGTGGATCTAGCATAATATTGTGAGAGTCCAGTCCATAGTGGATCTAACACAATAGTGGGAGTCCAGTCCATAGTGGATCTAACATAACAGTGGGAGTCCAGTCCATAGTGGATCTAACATAATAGTGGGAGTCCAGTCCATAGTGGATCTAACATAATAGTGAGAGTCCAGTCCATAGTGGATCTAACATAATAGTGAGAGTCCAGTCCATAGTGGATCTAACACAATAGTGGGAGTCCAGTCCATAGTGGATCTAGCATAACAGTGGGAGTCCAGTCCATAGTGGATCTAACATAATAGTGGGAGTCCAGTCCATAGTGGATCTAACATAATAGTGAGAGTCCAGTCCATAGTGGATCTAACATAATAGTGAGAGTCCAGTCCATAGTGGATCTAACATAATAGTGTGAGAGTCCAGTCCATAGTGGATCTAACATAATAGTGTGAGAGTGCAGTCCATAGTGGATCTAACACAATAGTGGGAGTCCAGTCCATAGTGGATCTAACATAATAGTGTGAGAGTCCAGTCCATAGTGGATGCAACATAATAGTGAGAGTCCAGTCCATAGTGGATCTAACATAATAGTGAGAGTCCAGTCCATAGTGGATCTAACATAATAGTGTGAGAGTCCAGTCCATAGTGGATCTAACATAATAGTGTGAGAATCCAGTCCATAGTGGATCTAACACAATAGTGGGAGTCCAGTCCATAGTGGATCTAGCATAATATTGTGAGAGTCCAGTCCATAGTGGATCCAACATAATAGTGAGAGTCCAGTCCATAGTGGATCTAACATAATAGTGAGAGTCCAGTCCATAGTGGATCTAACATAATAGTGTGAGAGTCCAGTCCATAGTGGATCTAACATAATATTGTGAGAGTCCAGTCCATAGTGGATCTAACATAATAGTGGGAGTCCAGTCCATAGTGGATCTAACATAATAGTGGGAGTCCAGTCCATAGTGGATCTAGCATAATATTGTGAGAGTCCAGTCCATAGTGGATCTAACATAATAGTGGGAGTCCAGTCCATAGTGGATCTAGCATAATATTGTGAGAGTCCAGTCCATAGTGGATCTAACACAATAGTGGGAGTCCAGTCCATAGTGGATCTAACATACCAGTGGGAGTCCAGTCCATAGTGGATCTAACATAATAGTGGGAGTCCAGTCCATAGTGGATCTAACATAATAGTGAGAGTCCAGTCCATAGTGGATCTAACATAATAGTGAGAGTCCAGTCCATAGTGGATCTAACACAATAGTGGGAGTCCAGTCCATAGTGGATCTAGCATAACAGTGGGAGTCCAGTCCATAGTGGATCTAACATAATAGTGGGAGTCCAGTCCATAGTGGATCTAACATAATAGTGAGAGTCCAGTCCATAGTGGATCTAACATAATAGTGAGAGTCCAGTCCATAGTGGATCTAACATAATAGTGTGAGAGTCCAGTCCATAGTGGATCTAACATAATAGTGTGAGAGTGCAGTCCATAGTGGATCTAACACAATAGTGGGAGTCCAGTCCATAGTGGATCTAACATAATAGTGTGAGAGTCCAGTCCATAGTGGATGCAACATAATAGTGAGAGTCCAGTCCATAGTGGATCTAACATAATAGTGAGAGTCCAGTCCATAGTGGATCTAACATAATAGTGTGAGAGTCCAGTCCATAGTGGATCTAACATAATAGTGTGAGAATCCAGTCCATAGTGGATCTAACACAATAGTGGGAGTCCAGTCCATAGTGGATCTAGCATAATATTGTGAGAGTCCAGTCCATAGTGGATCCAACATAATAGTGAGAGTCCAGTCCATAGTGGATCTAACATAATAGTGAGAGTCCAGTCCATAGTGGGGCCAGCAGGGGATCATCTTGAGCGGAGACAAGTCAGCAGCGCAGAGACGTCCCCAGCTGATGCACAGATGAGTGGTCTACCCCGGGTCCCAACTTTGGACAGCTAGTGAAACATCTGTGGTCACCGAATTTGTGCCCTCCCCTCTCCACGAAGGAGAGGGGGGCAGAGCAGAAAAGAAACGGCAGATCAACTGGTCTAAAAGGGGGGTCTATTTAAAGGCTAGATTATACAAATGAGTTTTAAGATGGGACTTAAATGCTTCTACTGAGGTAGCATCTCTAACTGTTACCGGGAGGGCATTCCAGAGTACTGGAGCCCCAATAGAAAACGCTCTATAGCCCGCAGACTTTTTTTTGGCTCTGGGAATCACAAATAAGTTCTTTGAACGCAGATTTCTTGCCGGGACATATGGTACAATATAATCAGCAAGATAGGTTGGAGCTAGACCGTGTAGTATTTTATACGTAAGTAGTAAAACCTTAAAGTCACATCTTAAGTGCACAGGAAGCCAGTGCAGGTGTGCCAGTATAGGTATATATATACAGTATATAGGTATGTATGTATATAGATGTATATACAGTATAGGCGTAATATGATCAAACTTTCTTGTTCTTGTCAAAAGTCTAGCAGCCACATTTTGTACCAACTGTAATCTTTTAATGCTAGACTTAGGCAGACCCGAAAATAACATGTTACAGTAATCGAGACGAGACGTAATAAATGCATGAATAATGATCTCAGCGTCGCTAGTGGACAAAATGGAACAAATTTTAGCGATTTTACGGAGATGAATGAAGGCCGTTTTAGTAACACTCTTAATGTGTGATTCAAACGAGAGAGTTTAGGTCGAACTTACTTATACACTGTAATACAAAATCATAACAGTGTTTCCCATTCATTAATTTATTTATTTGTGGGTGCTGGCCACGGATACATTTAGACACAAATAGACTTGGCATTACGTTCTGAATTTTTCGTCCATTGTTTACAATTCTTACGTGAAACGAGAACATACATAATTGTTTTTTTGAGCATTCTAAACCTTAAAAAAATGCTAGCAAAAGGCTGCTAACGATGCAACAAATGGGAATCAAACTATATTGCCTAAACCAGTGTTTTTCAACTGTTTTTGAGCCGAGGCACATTTTTTTTATTGAAAAAATGCGGAGGCACACCACCAGCAGAAAACATTAAAAAAAATTAAACTCAGCAGTCGATACTGACAAAAATAATTTGTTCTCGCAAGTGTTGGATATGAATTCAAACCATAACCAAGCATGCATCACTATAGCTATTGTTTCAAAGTACTGTCACGACCTGTCACATCACGCCCTGACTTATTTGGAGTTTTATGGTGTCTTCCTGTGTGTAGTGTTTTAGTTCTTGTCTTGCGCTCCTATTTTGGTGGCTTTTCCTGTTTTGTTGATATTTTCCTGTAGCAGTTTCATGTCTGTCGTGAGCTATTCCCCACACCTGCTTTGTTTTAGCAATCAAGACTATTTAAGTTGTCGCTGTCCTTCTTTGCTAGGACATTGTTGATTGTCATGTCAGGTTTCTGGTGTACTTTGTGGACGCCGTCTGCTCCACACGCTGTAAGTCTGTAAATCAACCTATCCCCAGGTGCATATCTTTCCAATTGTTGAAATTATGGTTGCTCTGCTTTTGATATATCAGTATTCTTAGTAGAGCAGCCAGTTTGTGATGAAGCAGCACCTGATCTCAGCCCTAGGTCTTTAACTCCTACTATTTCTTTACTGTGTTTGGTCAGCAGGCTTCTGCACTTTTTTTGAGTTTCATTCACAATCCCTTTGTAAGACAAGAAGACATATGTTTTTCTTTGTTTTATGCATTCTAAATAGCAAATAAATGTGAGCAAAAGTCTGCTTACAATTGAGCCTTTGGGAGTCTGCCTGTAAAGCGCTAAAATAACATCTAAACACCTCCATCAAGGTTTTATATGCACACTGTAAGTATAATTGTATTGGAGTTGCTGTGGTTGGCGGTAAGCCAGAAGTCGGACCCCAAAGCAGAGACAGAGTAGACGGGATGAACCATGAACACTTATTTTAATGAATAACAAAAAGCACACTACAGGTAGTGGTAAAAAGTACAACTGAAAGTTGCCAATGACAAAAGGCCATAACAAAGTAGCAAAGGAAACAAAGAGCAAATAAAAAGCCAAGCTTACTGGTTAAAGTTCAACAAGAAGTCTTTGGGAGAATACGTGCTATTAGGAAGGCAGCAGAGACGAGGAGACGTGCACGACGCAGGGGTCCAGCGCTTAAGAGCTGGCCTAATTGGAATTGTCCCCAGGTGTGTTGCAGTGGCTCTGCCCAGGAACTCCAAATAAGGGCAACTGCAAACAAAAGACAGGACGAGCAACACAATGGCCACATGACAGGAGTAACAAGCACATTCCTAATAACATTTAATATTTACGCATTTTGCTAATTTTAAGCTTATCCCTGATTACCACTCATTGCAGACTTCAAGAGAGCCAACAAACATAATGAAACATCACTTACTGTACAATGGCTGCTGTGATGCCGACTGACGGGTTGTTGATACCTTCCCGTTAGGATTAAGAATTACTCCTAATCCTGAGTCTTGATGAAGAAAAACAGAGGGGTTAAACCAAGTTTAAATTCGATACTAAAATTTACCCAACTTGTCGGATTTTGTCCTCATCCTTCTACTATCAAGGTGAGAGGCAATTTTTATGATACACAATAACTTTCACAAATACCAAGGTGAGGAAACAGCTCACCAGCCGATGATGTCCACATAGCCACACAAGCTAGTTAGCTCACTGTGATCACGACGCCGCTAAAATAGTTTGTCTGCGTTAGCGCTTAGAACAGGGGTCGGCAACCCGCGGCTTCTTGACCACTCTGATGCGGCTCAGCTACATACATGCCTACCCCCCCGATTTTCCCAGGAGATTTATGGATCTCAGTGTCCCTCATAGATTACTCCCAGGGAAAAAATAATCCTATTTACACTCTAATTACTAAATAAAGGGCGTGCCCTAATTGCACTGCAGTAATCGTCCTCTATAGCATTTACATACAGCGTGCCAGTCCAGCCACATGTTGCATGTTGTTATTACTTGCACACACAGGAGACAGCAAAGCATACTTAGTCATCAGCCACACAGCTTACACTGACGGTAGCCGTATCAAACAACTTTAACATTGTTACGTTACAAATATGCGCCACACTGTGAACCCACACCAAAAAAGAATGAAAAACACATTTCTGGAGAACATCCCACCGTAACACAACATAAACACAACACAACCATTACCCAGAATCCCATGCAGCCCTAACTATTCCGGTCTACATTATACACCCCTGCTACCACCAAATCCCCCCACACATCAACCCCCCCCCCCCCTCTCTGTGCGTTGGTTGAGCGGAAGAGTTAGGGCTGCATGGGATTCTGGGTATTGGTACCGTCAGTGTAAGATGTGTGGCTGCTAAGTTAGTACGCCTTGCTGTCACTTACGTGAGCAAGCTGAAATTGCATTCTACGTGTGGTCGAACAGGTACACTGTTAGGGCAGACTGTAGAGGGCGCCAAATGCAGTGTCATCACGCTCTGACATTCGGGAGTCTCCCGGGAAAAATGAGAGGGTTGGCAAGTATGACGCTATCAAGCGCCATTCATTCAAAACTCGCGGGCTGCACTAACATCAAATTTCCACATTAAAGTGCGTGCCGGTGCGTGTGTCGGAGACCCCTAGTTAACATAGCACAAAGCGTTTAAGCTTTGTATGCGGTGTTTTTCATTTTAAATTTAAAATTTTTTTTTGTGGCTCCCATTACTTTCTTTAATTTGTGAAACTTGCCAAAATGGCTCTTTGAGTGGTAAAGGTTGCCGACCCCTGGCTTAGAACAATATTACTAATACTAGGTTAAAATTTAGGTCACATAATGTAAATGGAGTATTTTTGGCAGTTTTTGGATGGTTATTTAGAGCAGTGTTTTTCAACCAGTCTGGTGTGCTGTGGGAGATTATCTAATTTCACGTATTTGGGTTAAAAATATTTGCAAACCAATAATTATAGTCTGCAAATGATGTGTTGTTGTTGAGTGTCGGTGCTGTCTAGAGTTCGGCAGAGTAACCGTGAAATACTCTTCCATATCAGTAGGTGGCAGCACGTAGCTAATTGCTTTGTAGATGTCGGGAACAGCGGGAGGCAGTGTGCAGGTAAAAAAGGTGTCTAATGCTTGAACCAAAAATAAACAAAAGGCGAGTGCCGCTAAGAAAAGGCATTGTAGCTTAGGGAAGGCTATGCAGAACGAAACTAAAACTGAACTGGCTACAAAGTAAACAAAAACAGAATGCTGGACGACAGCAAAGACTTAATGTGGAGCAAAGACGGCGTCCACAATGTACATCCGAACATGACATGACAATCAACAATGTCCCCACAAAGAAGGATAAAAACAACTGAAATATTCTTGATCGCTAAAACAAAGTAGATGCGGGAAATAGCGCTCAAAAGAAGACATGAAACTGCTACAGGAAAATACCAAAAAAAAGAGAAAAAGCCACCAAAATAGGAGCGCAAGACAAGAACTAAAACACTACATACAGGAAAACGGCAAAAAACTCAAAATAAGTCAGACAAGACCTATAGTGATGCATGCTTGGTTATGGTTTAAAGTCATATCCAACAATCGCGACAACGACTTTTTATTGTCAACTGAGTTTAGTTTTTTAATGATTTCTGCTGGTGGTGTGCCTCTGCATTTTTTCAATGCAAAAAATGTGCCTTGGCTCAAAAAAGGTTGAAAAATAGGGGCGGAATACAGGACCTCCCATTGACTGCATTATAAGTTTAGATACATTTATTTACGAGTTAGAATGCATTAAAAAAAAAAAGTGTAATCTTGTCCTACATTATAATTGTAAACGATAAGCAACATTCCAAAAAAAAGTGCAGTTCCCCTTTAAGTCAGGTAATGTTATCATGTTAAAAAAAAAAAAAGGTTGGCGTTCATATTATATTCTGACTCGTTTAGGCAGCTGACTGATTGTGTTCGCCATCAATTCAATGACACTCACTCCATTGGCCTCGACCGCTCAGCTGAACTAGAAAAGCATTCAGCCATATTGCTGTTTGCCTGTGCACAGGCGCAAACTCTCCCTCTGGATATAAGGTCGCATTTGCTGTAACCCATTTATTTCATATTCACTCATGTGATTTCAAAGAAGAGCCGTGGCTCACAAGAGTTCAAATTCCACTAGTTTGTTAAAAAATGAATGATACAAAGCATCCTGATGATTAGTTATTAGAAGGACATTGGGAAAACACATTGGTTATACGGACTAAAGTGGCAAAACATATGCATGTTCTGTGTAAGTTCAGAATGGAAGCTGCTGCACGGCTTGTTTAGTATCCTTCATCCCTCCCATCCCTTGTCCTCTGCTCATCCTCACTTGCTCTCTCACTCGCCGCATCTCGCCCGCTGACTGGCTTATTCCTGCCTGCACAGAGTGGAGAGGCGAGCAAATACAGCAGGGCTCTTCTCTCTCTGTGCATATATTTATTCTCTGGCCGTTCTTCTCTTTTTCGTCTCGCCATTCTGAAGCTGGGTCAGAAGTGGTGGATCGCAGGGTCAGAGCATGGATCAGGAAAGAGCCGGGCAAAAGCGGCAAAACCGGGTCATGAGCAGGCTCTCTTGACTGATGCCCGTTTGGACCCGGAGGAATGGGGTGCACCACCAGTACGGTCGTCCTGGATGGGCTGCGAACTGTCTTAGAGAGGAACTGTAGCGGTTACATCTGTAAAGGAGCTGCTGAGCCCATTGGGCCGTCTGAGGTTGAGCGAGCGCTGAGTCGGCGGGAGTCGCGTGTTTTGCCCACACTGAGAGTGCTTAAGGTGTGTACATGTGTCTCCGCACAGGAGTGCTTACAAGTGTATAGTGCTGTAACGTAGTACTCATTTTTATTGTCATTTATTGGTTACTTTTGACTTAAGAGTTCTTTTAGTTTGTTTTTGTTGGGGATTTTTGAATATACCAACTTATACCGAGCATTTTTATCCACTTGTGTATTGGAATGAAATGTTTGTTGGACCTACAACCATGCATTTTCTAGTCAATTTGCTTCTGTGTTGCAAATCAATCCTACATTAAAGTTAAAGGCCTACTGAAATGAATTTTTTTTATTTAAACGGGGATAGCAGATCTATTCTATGTGTCATACTTGATCATTTCGCGATATTGCCATATTTTTGCTGAAAGGATTTAGTATAGAACAACGACGATAAAGATTGCAACTTTTGGTATCTGATAAAAAAAAGGCTTGCACCTACCGGAAGTAGCGTGACGTAGTCAGTTGAACATATACGCAAAGTTCCCTATTGTTTACAATGATGGCCGCATGAAGTGAGAGAGATTCGGACCGAGAAAGCGACAATTTCCCCATTAATTTGAGCGAGGATGAAAGATTTGTGGATGAGTAAAGTGCAAGTGAAGGACTAGTGGGGAGTTGAAGCTATTCAGATAGGGAAGATGCTGTGAGAGCCGGGGGTGACCTGATATTCAGCTGGGAATGACTACAACAGTAAATAAACACAAGACATATATATACTCTATTAGCCACAACACAACCAGGCTTATATTTAATATGCCACAAATTAATCCTGCATAAAAACACCTGCGTGTTTGTTATGCTAGCTCCTAGCTCCTCTGCTAGCTCCTAGCTCCATAGAACACGCCAATACAATTCAAACACCTGATCAACACACACAATCACTCAGCCCAAAAGACCGTTTACCTAACCCAAGGTTCATAAAGCTTATATATTTTTAAAAAGTTACGTACGTGACGCGCACATACGGTCAAGTTATCGAATGTTTAGCAGCCAAGGCTGCATACTCACGGTACCTGATATTCAGCTGGGAATGACTACAACAGTAAATAAACACAAGACATATATATACTCTATTAGCCACAACACAACCAGGCTTATATTTAATATGCCACAAATTAATCCTGCATAATAACACCTGCGTGTTTGTTATGCTAGCTCCTAGCTCCTCTGCTAGCTCCTAGCTCCATAGAACACGCCAATACAATTCAAACACCCGATCAACACACACAATCACTCAGCCCAAAAGACCGTTCACCTAACCCAAGGTTCATAAAGCTTATATATTTTTAAAAAGTTACGTACGTGACGCGCACTTACGGTACGGTACGTGTTATGCTAGCTCCTAGCTCCTCTGCTAGCTCCTAGCTCCATAGAACACGCCAATACAATTCAAACACATGATCAACACACACAATCACTCAGCCCAAAAGACCGTTCACCTAACCCAAGGTTCATAAAGCTTATATATTTTAAAAAAGTTACGTACATACGCAAAAAAAAGCCAAAGCTGCATACTCACAGTAGCACGTCTGCGTCTTTGTCATCCAAATCAAAGTAATCCTGGTAAGAGTCTGTGTTGTCCCAGTTCTCTACAGGCGTCTGTGTATCCAAATCAAAAGTCCTCCTGGTTAGAGTCTCTGTTATCCGAGTTCTTCCATCTTGACTGCATCTTTCGGGAATGTAAACAAAGAAGCGCCGGCTGTGTACTGTTGTGGCTGACTACGTTCGAAAAATACGTCCATTTCGCACCGACAACTTTCTTCTTTGCTTGCTTGGCTTCCTTCTCCATAATGCAATGAACATGATTGAAACAGATTCACGAACACAGATGTCCAGAATACTGTGGAATTATGAAATGAAAACAGAGCTTTTTCGTACCGGCTTCAATGTGGAAGGCATACCCGTGTTCGTCGGGCTACGTCACGCGCATACGTCATCCTCAGAGGCGTTTCGAACCGGAAGTTTAGCGGCAAATTTAAAATGTCACTTTATAAGTTAACCCGGCCGTATTGGCATGTGTTATAATGTTAAGATTTCATCATTGATATATAAACTATCAGACTGCGTGGTCGGTAGTAGTGGGTTTCAGTAGGCCTTTAAAGTACCAATGATTGTCACACACACACTAGGTGTGGTGGGAATCATTTTTGGAGATTTAACCCCCAATTCCAACCCTTGATGCTGAGTGCCAAGCAGGAAAGTCATGGGTTCCATTTTTATTGTCTTTGGTATGACTCGGCCGGGGTTTGAACTCACGACCTACCGATCTAAGGGCAGACACTCTAACCACAAGGTCACTGAGCAGAAAATATTTCTAAGGTTTGCCCTTCTATTAAACAATTGTAGCAATACAAATTAGTTACAATTTGCAGCGTTTCCAATCCCACGATGTATTATCCACCGGACACAAGGTTGTGACCACTTGCACAGTGTAAACAATATGTAGCAAAAAGTCATACGTTTGTTGAGTTTTAAGTGACACTGTCAGAGAGCCTTATACAGTGATATCTAGGTTTTTGTTAGTAATCCTTCCTAAAAAAAAAAAATTAAGGCTGTTGTGATCAGGGATTTATGCTGCCAATCCCTAACCTGACTCTCGCCAGATCCTTGTAGTTCGCTGAGCTCCACACAAGGATCTGGGACTTCTCAATAGGAGATGTATTTCAGAAGGCGGGGTTTTGTAAAAAAAATGAAATCATTGCTATATCATTTTGCTATCTTGAAGGAATTTGCATTGCCTTCGAGCCCAGACCCTTTTGTGGAGCTAAGCGAACTACAAGGATCTGGCGAGAGTCAGGTTAGCCAATTCCGATACTGATCATCAATGAGTGGGATTGGCGACACCAATACTGCTACCAATTGCATGTATTTAGTGTACATTTGTCTATGTATTTATAGTGAGTGCTATTGACAGTTCAACAATGTTAACACAATATTTGAACTAGTTCCTTATTATCTTTTATTACATACAATTGTTTGATCAAAACAAAGTCATAAATAACTCCTAAATAAACAAAAAACACTATTTGTTGCTCATTGAAATAATTGTTGACCCCAAAGTCCTTATGTGTCCATGGACATGTTCCCTGAATTTGTAAACATTAGCAAAAACAATTAAAAAAAACATTTTGACGAGAGCAAAAAATGGTGTTCTACCCCACCAATTTATGTACCGGTCAGCCCTCTTTCGTGTTGTCGTGTACTGACTGCGACAATGCTGACACAGCAACAATATTATGTTATATTATCCTCTCTCTAACTATACTCATCTACTTGTTAATTTCCTGTTAATAGCTTTAACTTGGTTCCATCTACACTTTTTAAACTGTACAAAGCACTTGATTCTTCTGTTGTTTCTATCTTGCTTAGCGGCTAATTTAGCTATTAGCATCCTTGCTCATGGTGTGTAACATGTTTAGCTCGCTCTAATACTTTATAATAATACTTGATATTGATACTTTAAATATTAAGACATGCAGTTTAATTGCCGTTACAGAGGTGATTATTGTTAACTGCACTGTGTACGGAGATACACAATAGCTGGAAGCTAGTCAGCCGGGGAACTGAAAATACTTACAATATTTGCCAGAGGGAATCAGCTTTGGTGATCGTCATTGAAAGGTACTAATCGGCAATTGCGAGCCCATAGTTGTTGTTTTTTTTAATTGTCCGATAATGAGCGACACATTCCTTCTGACAACCGAATCGTACAAAAACTAAAGCATTTTTTTCAAATTAAAAGTAATTTAAATCCGATTGTTTTGTTTCACACACTTAAAACACATTCCAGGGTTTCCTCTAGATTGCCACTATATATGTGGCGGTGGGGGCGTGGCTAGGGGTGTGGTCAATATGACATCATTTATAAGACATGATCATTTTGATTTGCAATGATGCATATATATTTCCTTAAAAGGGCAAAACAAATGTTTTATATTTAAAAACAAATATTAGTGTTATTATTTATTAATAATACCATTAATAAAATTATCATTTTTTTTCTTATATCAGAATCAGCTTCAACACAAGGAATTTAACTGCTCTCTTTGTCCAATGCATTTTCAATTGTTGCTTATTGTAAAAGGTAACATAGGCTACACTTTATTCTGCCTTCCCTGAATGTTGCAATTCAGTTTGACAAATATGTAAACAGTCCTTTGAATTAAATTTGAAAAAAATAACTTTAGGTGTTTTGTATATATTATTTTACGATGGAGTCACTGTAAAACTAACCACACCAAAGAAAGTACATTATGTATACACATGAAGTGCACATACATGTAGGAATCATGTTAGATTAATAATATAGTTTGGAATAAACTGAAAAAAGCAATACTATTATGCAGAATGCAGGTTGAGCTCTAATGCCGCTAGCTAAATGCTAACGTATAATGGACTAGCTCATAGACAAGCTAACTCAAATTAGCATGGCCAATCGCAGGGCACAGATAGATTCACACTATAACATTCATATCTATGGACATTTTGCAGTCTCCAATGAATTTAACATACATATTTTTTGAATGTTGGAGAAAACTGGAGTGCCCGGAGAAAACCCACACCCGCACGGGGACAAATGCACACTCCACACAGCTATATCCAGTCAATAAAAATATGAATCGAATGCATAAATTAATATTTGATATCACTTTTGCTTTTTTTGGAAGACCCTTGTTGGCAAAAACGGCAAGAAACGCAGAGTAATGAGGTACGGAGGGATGTACCTTCGTACTTTGCAAGGACTTCCTCCTTTAATTCAATAGTATTTCAAGTGCTGGCCCTCACAACTTTGGTTAATCGTAGTCAAAAAAACAACAACACAGAGACTGTCACCAACACATGGGATTCTTTGTTTAGGCACCCGATTCTGCAGACTGATAGGCGGGAAAATTGACAAGTTTGTTATGCGCAATGTTTGGCTCTACCATAACCAAAAGAGTGTACGAAAACAACATACAGTCGTGGTCAAAAGTTTACATACACTTGTAAAGAACATAATATCTAACATCACATGGACAATGATAAGACCGTATGGAGGAAACTTCTGTGGTCCGATGAAACAAAAATTGAGCTGTTTGGCCACAATACCCAGGAATATGTCCCAGGAACACCACACCTACCGTCAAGTGTGGTGGTGGTAGTATTATGCTCTGGGCCTGTTTTGCTGCCAATGGAACTGCTGCTTTACAGAGAGTAAATGGGACAATGAAAAAGGAGGATTACCTCCAAATTCTTCAGGACAACCCAAAATCATCAGCCCGGAGGTTGGGTCTTGGGCGCAGTTGGGTGTTCCAACAGGACAATGACCCCTAAACAAACGTCAAAAGTGGTAAAGGAATGGCTAAATCAGGCTAGAGTGAAGGTTTTAGAATGGCCTTCCCAAAGTCCTGACTTAAATGTGTGGACAATGCTGAAGAAACAAGTCCGTGTCAGAAAACCAACAAATTTAGCTGAACTGCACCAATTTTGTCAAGAGGTGTGGTCAAAAATTCAAGCAGAAGCTTGTGGATGGCTACCAAAAGCGCCTTATTGCAATGAAACTTGCCAAGGGACATGTAACCAAATATTAACATTGCTGTATGTATACTTTTGACCCAGCAGATTTGCTCACATTTTCAGTAGACCCATAATAAATTCATAAAAGAAGCAAACTTCATGAATGTTTTTTGTGACCAACAAGTATGTGCTCCAATCACTCTATCACAAAAAAATAAGATATATAAATTATTGGAAACTCAAGACAGCCATGACATTATGTTCTTTGCAAGTGTATGTAAACTTTTGACCACGGCTATATTTTGAGGGATTACAAAATTCGAAGCACCACTGTCTTACATGTTTATTACAGTATTGTTGTGGTTGTTGTAGTGTTAAGAGCTATAACCTTAATAATTCACACATTTTTAGATGAATACCACCTTGACAGTTCCAATAACAACTGAGCATCATTATCTTTTGTAAAGTAATTCTATTAATACAGTTCTTGTACTAGATTTCATTCCAGTCTGCAAATGGCCTTAATTGCATCTTTTAAAACATGCATCTATGTTCCACTTCCTTAACTGCAAATAGCAGAACATCGGTATCATAAATGATTCAGACGGTTTTCTTTGCCTTCAAGGCAAAAGTAAAAAAAAGTTGAATTTTAATTTCGTAGTACCATTTATTATTAAATGTCTTGCTGATACAGCAATAGCAAAGTGTGAGTGTATGAAATATAGGGCAGTAGGAAGGCCAGATCTTGCCTTCCTGCTGAGCACTACATTGGTTAAAGCCTCTGTGGGCTGGCATAGAGATGAGGATGAGGAGGCTGGCATAGAGATGAGGATGAGGATGAGGGGTGTCAGGGGACAGAGATCGCTGTGTCTGCCAGAAATCAATCACCACTCTTCATCTGAAAAGCGACAGGCAGGGCTTCTGCTGCTCCGTACCAGCTTATCTGGTTGTGTGTTCTGGTTGTGTGTGTGCGTTCACAATACAGTATGTGTCTTCTCTCTCGTGATGGTTCATCAGCAGAAAACCAAGTGACGTTGGCCCCGGCTGAGAGACGGGAATTGGGTCAAGGGCACGGTCGCCTCCCCAGCCTCGGGAATAGTCTTATCATCCAGATGGGTTCGATTAATCCCGTCAGCATTCTGCAGTCTTAACTAATCAATAGTTTAATGTGTGCACGGGGCGTGCTTTCCTCGTCATATTATTTCACCACTTTGTCACTCTCTCATGTTGCGGAACCCGTCCTTTGCACCTTTGCAATCCATTAGGCCAGATTTAGAAGATGATATAAAGCGCTGAGTTTGGCCTTTTAATTCTCTTTGACTGCAGGAGGTCATTATCGCCTGGGTGTAGAATACAGATAATGAGGTGAAAGGTCATGCGTGCAGAAGGATGCACTTTAGATGAAGACAGGAATGGCGTAAGTAACAATTGATGTATTGATCTTTCAACAAAGGCATTACTGATTTTCACAAAACTGCAAAATTACCTTGCCAAGTATGAACGGCCAATGACTGAGAAGGGCTGAAGTATTTGCTGTTTTTTTTTTCTCAGATAAAGATGTCTTTCATCCAATGTTTTGGGAGTAGCGCTTCCCAAATAACCTGTGACACTTTTATTTTCAATGAACCAACTAATGAGATGTGTGTGGGGGGTGTAGAAGACATACCAAGCTAGGTCTGCATGCCATCAACTTTGGCGCACAAGACAAACTTGCATACGTGGTAAAGTAATCCGTATGAGTGTTTATATTCAATTATTGCAACAATGGCAGCGTGCCACTTTATTATGGTCATTAACACATTTAGTGTGCAGTACAGTGTTGTCCCAATACCAATATTTTGGTACGGGTAAAATGTATTTCGGTACTTTTCTAAATAAAGGGGACCGCGAAAAATGTCATTATTGGCTTTATTTTAACAAAAAATCTTAGGGTACATTAAACATATGTTTATTATTGCAAGTTTGTCCTTAAATAAAATAGTGAACATACAAGACAACTTGTCTTTTATTAGTAAGTAAACAAACAAAGGCTCCTAAATAGTCTGCAGACATATGCAGTAACATATTGTGTCATTTATCATTCTATTATTGTGTCAAAATTATTAAGGACAAGCGGTAGAAAATTAATTATTAATCTACTTGTTCATTTACTGTTAATATCTGCTTACTTTCTGTTTCAACATGTTCTATCTACACTTCTGTTAAAATGTAATAATCACTTATTCTTCTGTTGTTTGATACTTTACATTAGTTTTGGATGATACCACAAATTTAGGTATCAATCCGATACCAAGTAGTTACAGGATCATACATTGGTCATTTTCTTAGTCCTCATGTGTCCAGGGACATATTTCCTGAGTTTATAAACATAATATACTTTTTTTTAAAACGAAAGATGTTGTGATGCCAAAAAATATCGACCTAATCATAGTAGCATCGACTAGATACGCTACTGTACTTGGTATCATTACAGTCGCTGTTAGGTGTAGATCCACTAATGGCGTTTGTTTACATTTTGACGCCGGTGAGCTACGGTGTGTAGTCAAACATGTTTAGCTATTCCTCGTCCTGCAGGGATAAAGATACTTGTAAGAAGATTACTTTATTCGTCGCTATGGAGGCGAGGATTAGTGATTTAGAAGCAGCTAAAACACTGTTGACTGGGGCTGGACTTTACCCGCTAGCTAGCTCGCCATGTCTTAAAACACCTCTTCCGGTGGGCGTTTCAGGTTTATAGCTTCACCTTTATCGTTAGTTTTTAAGCCAAAATGCGTCCGTTCTCCCTTTTCTGTCTACACACTGTGTCTGCTTGTAAGTACTCTGTGATTGTGCGCTCGATAACCAGCAATGACACGACGTGACGACGACGGGGGGAGGGGTGGCGGACCGCTACTTTTCAGAAGCGGTATAGTACCGAATATGATTAATTAGTATCGCGGTACTATACTAATACCGATATACCGTACAATCCTACTGCCCAGCAATGTTTTGTTTGCAGAGTCAGCACGCACAGACCTCGCGGACTTCCGCTGTAAATATGCGTGTACATCTGCGGTTTCATGTATGATCCGCGCGACTATGTTTGGTCTTTTACTCATCCTTGTAGTTCCATCGGTCCCGCTTTAATTGTAGGACCCTTTACACGACTACTTCCCATGTATTTATCTTGATTTGTCTTTTTTCAAACCCCCAATGTTTGAGGCTGTAAGCACATGTTCCAGAAAAAGTAACATAAACCAAAAGACATATGCAGAAGTCTAATTTGATGATGTCATGTATGCTGAAAATTTAAATCCGATTCCAAAAGTCCCATTATTTCATGATATAACTTTCCCACGCAACTTTTTCATAGATTCCTGTTTCCCAGGAGAACTACATAAACTCTTATTTGCTAAATTGCTTTATTTGTGTGATATCTGCAAAAAAAGAGAGCCTTTTATAGATCCACTGCAAAAATACAATAGCATGCAACTTCACTTTTGTGTCATGGCTTGTGGATTTTACAGATTTTTTTTGCTGGTATTAGCGATTGTCTTTTAAGAGGTTTCAACTATCCTAGGGTTGTGTACGTGTTAATACAAGGACCATAATCTCTGGCAAGAACAGTTTGATTTCTCACAGATTGCAGTTGAGTCAAATGTGCTTCTGCAGTGATCACTAATGCTGTATTGGACTGTGTAATGCTCATTATTACACTATATTGAAACAGTGCCAAATCCATACATGTACTTCTCTTTCAGCCTACTTGAACACCACTGCATCACACACATCTGGCCAAAGTGATGTTATTTACACCATTTTGGCATGTTGTCATTTTGAGCTCCATGGTAATCCCATTATCACAACTCTCTGGGGGCTCATGGGTGGTGGGTTGTGGTTGCTAAGGGGCGGTAAGGGGTGGGCCAATGTTTTTGTTACATTCCTGGTTACACCCTGTTTTTTTACGCCTCATACCAAGATCCTATCAAGCCTTTGTTATGCAAGTAAGAAATACAAATTTGTCCTTTTCAAGGTAGGGGTTACGAATTGTTGGATTTAGGTAATGTTTTGGTAAGTCTTCTTTGCAAGAAAGCTGATCACCTCCATTAGTAATGTGCGATGGAAACAATATGTCATAAACACAAAATACAGATTTTTATTGTATCACGCTATCGCAATAATGCACGTTAACAATACAATCTAGCTGCAATCCACACAATTAAGTTAAAGGCCTACTGAAATGAATTTTTTTTATTTAAACGGGGATAGCAGATCTATTCTATGTGTCATACTTGATCATTTCGCCATATTTTTGCTGAAAGGATTTAGTATAGAACAGGGGTCGGCAACCTTTACCACTCAAAGAGCCATTTTGGCAAGTTTCACAAATTAAAGAAAGTAATGGGAGCCACAAAAAAATTTCTAAAATTTAAAATGAAAAACACCGCATACAAAGCTTAAATGCTTTGTGCAATGTTAACCAGGGGTCTCCGACACACGCACCAGCACGCACTTTAATGTGGAAATTTGATGTTATACTTGCCAACCCTCTCATTTATCCCGGGAGACTCCCGAATATTAGAGCGAGATGACACTGCAATTGGCACCCTCTGCGGTCTGCCCTAACAGTGTACCTACTCGAACACATGTAGAATGCAGCTTCAGTTTGCTCACGTAATTGACAGCAAGGCTACTACCTCAGCAGCCACACATCTTACACTGACGGTACCAATACCCAGAATCCCATGCAGCCCTAACTCTTCCGCTCAACCAACGCAGGGAAGGGGGGGGGGGGGGGGGGGGTTTGATGTGTGGGGGGATTTGGTGGTAGCGGGGGTGTATAATGTAGACCGGAAGAGTTAGGGCTGCATGGGATTCTGGGTAATGGTTGTGTTGTGTTTATGTTGTGTTACGGTGGGATGTTCTCCAGAAATGTATTTTTCATTCTTTTTTGGTGTGGGTTCACAGTGTGGCGCATATTTGTAACGTAACAATGTTAAAGTTGTTTGATATGGCTACCGTCAGTGTAAGCTGTGTGGCTGATGAGTAAGTATGCTTTGCTGTCCCCTGTGTGTGCAAGGAATAACAACATGCGGCTGGACTGGCATGCTATATGTAAATGCTATAGAGGACAATTACTGCAGTGCAATTAGGGCACGCCCTTTATTTAGTAAGTAGAGTGTAAATAGGATTATTTTTTCCCTGGGAGTAATCTATGAGAGACACTGAGATCCATAAATCTCCTGGGAAAATCGGGGGGGTCGGCATGTATGTAGCTGAGCCGCATCAGAGTGGTCAAGGAGCCGCATGCGGCTCCGGAGCCGCGGGTTGCCGACTCCTGGTATAGAACAACGACGATAAAGATTGCAACTTTTGGTATCTGATAAAAAAAAGGCTTGCCCCTACCGGAAGTAGCGTGACGTAGTCAGTTGAACATATACGCAAAGTTCCCTATTGTTTACAATGATGGCCGCATGAAGTGAGAGAGATTCGGACCGAGAAAGCGACAATTTCCCCATTAATTTGAGCGAGGATGAAAGATTTGTGGATGAGTAAAGTGCAAGTGAAGGACTAGTGGGGAGTTGAAGCTATTCAGATAGGGAAGATGCTGTGAGAGCCGGGGGTGACCTGATATTCAGCTGGGAATGACTACAACAGTAAATAAACACAAGACATATATATACTCTATTAGCCACAACACAACCAGGCTTATATTTAATATGCCACAAATTAATCCTGCATAAAAACACCTACGTGTTTGTTATGCTAGCTCCTATGCTAGCTCCTAGCTCCATAGAACACGCCAATACAATTCAAACACCTGATCAACACACACAATCACTCAGCCCAAAAGACCGTTCACCTAACCCAAGGTTCATAAAGCTTATATATTTTTAAAAAGTTACGTACGTGACGCGCACATACGGTCAAGCTATCAAATGTTTAGCAGCCAAGGCTGCATACTCACGGTACCTGATATTCAGCTGGGAATGACTACAACAGTAAATAAACACAAGACATATATATACTCTATTAGCCACAACACAACCAGGCTTATATTTAATATGCCACAAATTAATCCTGCATAAAAACACCTGCGTGTTTGTTATGCTAGCTCCTAGCTCCTCTGCTAGCTCCTAGCTCCATAGAACACGCCAATACAATTCAAACACCTGATCAACACACACAATCACTCAGCCCAAAAGACCGTTCACCTAACCCAGGGGTCGGCAACCCAAAATGTTGAAAGAGCCATATTGGACCAAAAATACAAAAACAAATCTGTCTGGAGCCGCAAAAAATTAAAAGCCATATGTGTCATGGGATATACATTTAATTAAGAGGACTTAAAGGAAACTAAATGAGTTCAAATATAGCTACAAATGAGGCGTAATGATGCAATATGTACATATCGCTAGCCTAAATAGCATGTTAGCATCGATTAGCTTGCAGTCATGCAGTGACCAAATATGTCTGATTAGCACTTCACACAAGTCAATAACATCAACAAAACTCACCTTTGTGCATTCATGCACATTGTTAAAAGTGTGGTGGACAAAATGAGACAGAAAAAAAGTGGCATAAAACACGTCCTAGATGGTCGGAGAAAGTTATACATGCAAACAAACTATACGGTGAGTTCAAGGACCGCCAAAATTAGTAGGACAAAACGGCGCTCGCCAAATACTCGAATCAGTGAAGCATGTTTAATATAAGCAGTGTGATTTATAACAATTAGGGAGGTTTGTGTCATGTTTGTCCTCCTACAGAAACCATACTAAACAAAAAAATAGATTTTTTCCCCTCATCTTTTTCCATTCTTCATACATTTTTGAAAAATCTCCAGAGAGCCACTAGGGCGGCGCTAAAGAGCCGCATGCGGCTCTAGAGCCGCGGGTTGCCGACCCCCGACCTAACCCAAGGTTCATAAAGCTTATATATTTTTAAAAAGTTACGTACGTGACGCGCACATACGGTCAAGCTATCAAATGTTTAGCAGCCAAGGCTGCATACTCACGGTACCTGATATTCAGCTGGGAATGACTAAAACAGTAAATAAACACAAGACATATATATACTCTATTAGCCACAACACAACCAGGCTTATATTTAATATGCCCATAGGTGGATTAATGACCGGGCCTACCGGGCCCAGGCCCAGGGGGCCAGAGGCCCCAAGGGGCCAGGCCAACTTGGCCCCGCGGCCGCGACCCAAGCAAAACTACTTTTGCAAAAATAATAATCTTAAGCCCCAAGGGGCCAGGCCAACTTGGCCCCGCGGCCATGATCCATAGAGGGTAAGAGGCCCCAAGGGGCCAGGTCAACTTGGCCCCGCGGCCGCGACCCACAGAGGGCCAGAGGCCCCAAGGGGCCAGGCCAACATGGCCCCGCGGCCATGATCCATAGACGGTCAGAGGCCCCAAGGGGCCAGGCCAACTTGGCCCCGCGGCCACGATCCATAGAGGGTCAGAGGCCCCAGGGGGCCAGGTCAACTTGGCCCCGCGGCCACGATCCATAGACGGTCAGAGGCCCCAAGGGGCCAGGCCAACTTGGCCCCGCGGCCACGACCCACAGAAGGCCAGAGGCCCCAAAGGGCCAGGCCAACTTGGCCCCGCGGCCGCGAGCCACAGAAGGCCAGAGGCCCCAAGGGGCCAGGTCAACTTGGCCCCGCGGCCACGATCCATAGAGGGTAAGAGGCCCCAAGGGGCCAGGTCAACTTGGCCCCGCGGCCGCGACCCACAGAGGGCCTGAGGTCCTAAGGGGTCAGGCCAACTTGGCCCCGCGGCCATGATCCATAGAGGGCCAGAGGCCCCGAGGGGTCAGGCCAACTTGGCCCCGATCCATAGAGGGTCAGAGGCCCCAAGGGGCCAGGCCAACTTGGCCCCGCGGCCACGACCCACAGAGGCCCCAAGGGGCCAGGCAAAATTGGCCCCGCGGCCATGATCCACAGAGGGCCAGAGGCTCTCAATCATTATTATCAAAGCTAATTCTCAAATTGGATGGATCACACAACCTCACTCACATATTCTTTATCAATTATTAAAGGTTGTTTCTGAATTTTGATCACAGAACTTAATGCAAATATTCTTGATTGATTGACAAAGCTCATTCTCAAATTTTGATTACACAACCTTACTCTGACAAATTATCATTATCAAAAAGCTCTATCTCGAATTTGGATCACAGAATCTCACTCAAGTATTCTTAGCTGTGCCCCTCCCCCATCAAGTCTTTCATAAACCGGTCTGTTCTTTTAGAATCTCCTCATTTGGTATTTTGAACTCGTGAGAGACTGCTCAAAATTTGGTTTCCTTTCCCTCAGTTCAGACTCAGAGATAATTTGAAATCATTCAACAAGAAGTTTAACGCGCGCACACACACACACACACACACTTGAGTTGAGCATTACTTGGAAATTCTTATATTTTCCATTTTGCTGTTATTATCAGCATCTTCCCATTTTGTCCTTTTCTTTCGAGAAAGTTTACAGTCTGACATTTGTCACTGCTGTCAGTTAATAACTTTTTGGTCTTTGACCCATTTTGTCATTTTCTCGATTCGATCGTCACTGACCACTCTCTCCTGTCTGGCAGACATCGTTGCTGCCATCATAGCTAGCAAGCTGCCTGCAGCGGGTCATCCCTATGTTCCCCGTCCCTATGTTACCCGGGTCCTATGTTCCCCTCTACCGGGGAACTAAGGACCCTTTTTAAAAAAAAGGGTTCTATGTTCCCCGCTGCGGGGAACGTACAACACTTTTTCCAGAAAAGGGTTCTATGTTCCCCGCTGCTTCCAATGCGCGACTAAGTAAGACGCACGCAGACACGCATGACAGAGACGCGTTTAAGTTGTCGAAGGAAGGAAGTTCGCGTTTGAGTTGCTCTATCTGCTGCCGCACGCCCTGTGACAGGTTAGGTTTAGGGATGGTTTTGGTCAGGGCACAATTTCGCCAAAAAAGTGCTCCACAACGCCCTGTGACAGGTTAGGTTTAGGGATAGTTTTGGTCAGGGCACAATTTCGCCAAAAAAAAGTGCTCCACAACGCCCTGTGACAGGTTAGGTTTAGGGATGGTTTTGGTCAGGGCACAATTTCGCAATTTCGCCAGATACAATGCAGGGAACATAGGACCCTTTTTTAGAAAAAGGGTCCTAAGTTCCCCGGTCGCATACAAAGACCCAGGAACAACCGGGGAACATAGGACCCGGGGAACATAGGACCCGGGGAACATAGGCACGCTCCCGCCTGCAGATAGCAACATTTTGGTGTCCTTTGGGAAAATATTTAGAAAGAAGACAAAAGTACACACAGTTGTACAACTATTATCTTTATGATCTTTTTTTTGTTAGTTTCTCTGTTACTGTGTGTGGCCAATTAAGCGACTTTTGGCCATACCTGGCTGGTGACATTTAGCGACTTTCTGGTTGATGTTAAGATTAATAATAGCAACAGTTCTCTTCATCTTAATGCAATTTATTGTGTCTGTCTCTCCACATTTTGCCATTAGGTACTTTGAGCTCTTGTTGGTCAGTCACTCTAAGGTACATTGTTGCTGCCATCATAGCTAGCAAGCTGCCTGCAGATAGCGACATTTTGGTGTCCTTTGAGAAATATTAAGAAAGAAGACAAAAGTACAAGACATTGTACGATTACTATCTTTTTAAAATTATTTGTTTCACTGTGTGATTGACCGACTTTGCCGCTAGATTTCGCGTCTTTTGGCCATACCTGGCTAGCGACTAAAAACATCATTTAGCGACTTTTTGGTTGTGAAGATAAGTGGTAAAAGCAGATCTTCCTGTTGGTCTTCCCACATTTTGCCATTTGGTACTTTGCACTCTTCTTGGTCACTCCAAGGCATTTGTCCCTGCCTTCAGCTAGTCACTTGGCTCTTTTGGAATATATTTCACTGTAATTGGCTCTCTCTCTCTCTTTCTCCTCAGTACAAATCAGCCTGTTCCCTTGCCATTCATCACTGACCACTCTGCTCTCCTGTCTGTCAGACATTATTGCTGCTTGCAGATAGCTTGGGGTCCTTAGAGAAAATATCAGAAGAGAAAAGTACACAATTATCTTAATTATCTTTTTTATTCAGTCAGTCCTTCAGTGAGTCCCAGTGTGTTGGCGATTAAGCAACGTTGGCATTCAATTAGCGACTTTTGGCCATACATGGCTG
Organism: Entelurus aequoreus; assembly: GCF_033978785.1. NCBI lineage: Eukaryota > Metazoa > Chordata > Actinopteri > Syngnathiformes > Syngnathidae > Entelurus > Entelurus aequoreus. The sequence continues at coordinate 43,730,569 of NC_084744.1, read as the reverse complement.
GCGACTCAAAAAACTAGAAAAAAAGTACAAAAAGTTGTACAATTAATATCTTTATTATCCTTAATTCCCCTGAATCCTAGAGTGTGTTGCAATTAAGCCACTTTGCTGCTAGGTTTAGCGACTCTTGTTTTGGGCATACCTGGCTAGCGACTACAAACATTATTCAGCAACTTTTTGGCTGTTAAGATTAACGTTAATAAATTAAATCCTAATACAATTTATTGTGTTGGTCTCGCCATCTTGCTATTAGGTACTTTGAATTCTTGTTGGTCTCTGCTAAGGTATCTGGCTGTTGTCTTTGCCTTCAGTTAGTCACTTGGCTCTGGAATATATTTAACTGTACTTGGCTCTCTCTTTCTCCTCAGTACAAATCAGTCTGTTCCCTTGCCATTTAGACATTTTCTTGATTGGATCATCACTGACCACTCTGCTCCCCTGCTGTCTATCAGACATTGTTGCTCCCATCATAGCTAGCAAGCTGCCTTGGTGTCCTTTGTGAAAATATTTAGATAGAAGACTAAAGTGCACAAAGGTGTACAATTATTATCTTTTCAAAATATTTGTTTCACTGTCAGTGTGATTGACCGACTTTGCCGCTAGATTTCGCGTCTTTTGGCCATACCTGGCTAGCGACTGAAAACATCATTTAGCAACTTTTTGGTTGTGAAGATAAGAGGTAAAAGCAGATCTGCCTGTTGGTCTTTCCACATTTTGCCATTTGGTACTTTGCACTCTTGTTGGTCACTCCAAGGCATTTGTCCCTGCCTTCAGCTAGTCACTTGGCTCTTTTGGAATATATTTCACTGTAATTGGCTCTCTCTCTCTTTCTCCTCAGTACAAATCAGTCTGTTCCCTTGCCATTTAGACATTTTCTTGATTCGATCATCACTGACCACTCTGCTCTCCTGCTGTCTATCAGACGAATCAGTTGATTCTCTGCTCTCGATTGTCTATGCTAGTAAGCTGTTATTCTCTGCTTTGGAGTGTTGATGCTGGGTTGCTAGTTTTCTAAATCACCTCACACACTTGAAGGAAGCAGCACCGATCATAAACACACAAACAAACTCACACACACACACACACACACACACACACACACACACACACACACACACACACACACACACACACACACACACACACACACACATAGTTGGTTTATCTGTTGTGATAGGCAAAGAGCCAATGTGCAAAGAAAGAAGGGAAATATGGATCATAAACGTTTAAGTGGAGGAGCTAGAAAAAAAATTCAGCAAGAAAAGAAAAAAAAGGAATCAGTTTTACTTGAGAGTGTTCCAAATATCTCCAGCTTCTTCAGTACAAAGACATCTGCTGAAAGCAATTCTATAAATGCTACTGCAAATTCAGCTAAGGTTAGCAATGCACCTGAGCTAGCATGTAGCTCCCAAGATCCTGAGACCACTACAAGTGTAGACACTGAACCAAATGCTTCTGATGCTTATGATTCAACCAATTCAGCAGTAGCCAGTTGCTCGGATGAATGTGAGGTCACTGCACCTCTGGACAGCATAGAAAATGAGCTGAATCTTTCTTCAACACCATCTACAGTGACAACTCTACCTAGTGATCCCGCTAAATGGGCTGAGACCCTCACTGAGTCAATGAAGGAAGTTCTTATTCAAAGAGGTGCAAAATCATTTCACAACCGTCACAGCCATTATCCAGCTTCTGTGAGGAACAGTGGGCTAGGAGGCAAAACCCGATGCCTAAACAATGAACATTTTACTTCACACTTGCCCAATGGACAACGAGTACAAAGAGAGTGGCTGATGTACTCTCCCTCTACTGGTAATGTTTACTGCTTTGCATGCAAACTGTTTTCCCCAAAAACGCATTCTTTTGTGACAGGCTATTGTGATTGGAAACACTCAGAAAGATTTGGTGAACATGAGCGAAGTGCTGAGCACATAACCTGCATGCAAGCAGTCTTGAACCGCGCCAAAGGTGCCACAGTTGATGCAGACCTGTTCAAACAGTTTCAGGCAGAGAGCAGCTATTGGAGGCAGGTGTTACAAAGAGTTGTTGCAGTCATTAAATTCCTTGCAGAAAGGGGCCTTGCATTTAGGGGTAAAAATGAATCGTTAGGGTCTCCTCTCAATGGGAACTACCTTGGTATTCTGGAGGTCCTGGCTGAATTTGATCCCTTTCTAAAGGATCACATCAGAAAGTTTGGGCAGATGGGTCGAGGTAATACCTCATATCTGTCCTCCACCATTTGTGAGGAATTCATTGAATTGATGGGTGCAAAAACCAAACAGGCTATAGCAGATGAACTGCAAGCAAGCAAATACTACTCTATCATTGTGGATTCAACCCCAGATTTATCTCATGTGGACCAATTGACATTCATATTCCGTTTTGTTAGCAAAGAGGGCAGTGTTGTTGAACGCTTTGTGGGTTTTGAGCCCATTACTAGCCATACAGGTGAAAGTTTGGCTAACTGTGTCATGTCTGTGTTGGAAAATCTAGGGTTAGAGCTGTCAAATTGCAGGGGGCAGGCTTATGATAATGCCAGCAACATGTCAGGGAGGTATAATGGGTTGCAGGCTCACTTAAAGAAAAGCAACCCATTAATACACTATATTCCATGTGCAGCTCACTCTTTGAATTTGGTGGGAGTCAACAGCATTGACAGATGTGGAAATGAAGTCTCTAAGTATTTTGACTTGATTCAGTCTATTTACAACTTCACAACTGCATCCACACACCGATGGGACAGGGTATTTGGCAATTCCAACATAGATCTCACACTTAAAGCTTTATCCAACACGCGTTGGAGTTGCCGTGCAGAATCTACCAAAGCACTGTGGCAGAACTACAGTAAAATAAAAGCAGCACTACAGGTTATTTCCACTGATGACACAGAGAAACGAGACACACGAACTGAAGCTGACAGTCTAGTGCGGAAGCTGGATTCACTTGAGATGGCCTTCATGGCAGGCTTTTGGGACACTGTTCTGTCCAGATTTCAGGCCACAAGTCTGCAACTTCAAAAAGCAGACATGGACCTTGGTACAGCAGTTAGATTGCTGGAATCTCTGCGCACCTTTGTTCTCTCCCAAAGAGATCTATTTGATCATTTTGAGCAGAAAGCCTTAAACATGTTGGGTGGCACCCCATCTTACAGGGCTGAACGGACGAGGAAACGTAAAAAGTTTGCTGATGAATCAGCATCCCCAGATGTTGTGCTTGAGGGAAGGCAACTGTTTCAAATAGAGACATTTATTGCCTCTATTGATCAACTGAGTTCAAGCCTTAATCACCGTCTGGAGGCCTACAAACATCTGAACAATTTGTTCAGTGTCCTTTTCTCTTTGGATACAGAGTCCAATGCTTCAGTCCTTCACAAGGCCAAGATTCTCACTGAATCATACCCATCTGACCTCAATGAAAGTCTTGGACAGGAGCTTATACAGTTCAAATCTTTTATACAGCTCAACAACACTGATGAGGAGAGGACCCCTTCAGGACTGCTCAAAACAATAATACATTTTGGACTACAGCCTACGTTTCCTAATACATACATTGCGCTACAGATTTTTCTCACTCTACCGGTCAGTAACTGTGAGGGAGAACGCTCATTCTCTCTTTTGTCAAGAGTAAAAAATGAGCTGCGCACAAGAATGACTCAGAAAAGATTAAATGCGTTATCTCTAATGGCAATTGAGAGTGAGCTGACAAGAGAGTTGGACTTCAATGATGTGGTGGATGATTTTGCAAAATTGAAAGCACGAAAGAAACCCCTTGCTTAAAGGTGCACTGTGTAAGATTTTTAGGTTATTTCCAGAATTCACCCATTCACTAATGTTAGGCTACCTGTTTTCATGAATACTTACCACCACCATAAAATTCTAAGTATCCATTATGACTTGGAGAATTGCACTTTTGCCATTTCTGGGAAGTGTCACCTGGATTGTGAAGATAGGATTGACTTTAGGCAGAAGCTTGGTGCTTTCTCTGGCAAACTGAACCTCAAGCTTCATTCTCTGCAGCTTTGCATTCTTGTGCAGACTTTCATCCACAAGGAACTTTTCAACTTCCCCACTATCGTGAAGGGGCCATCAAAAGATTTCAGTGTGTCCAGCATGTCTAGTCTCTTACTCTCCTTTCTTTGAGCCATCTCTTGTTTCTCATCTGCCCTACTCTCGAATTTTGCCTTCATGAATTTACTCCAGTTGAGTTCAACCTCCCTTTTTGCTTGTGCTGCTGCCTTGAAACCTCTGAAGCTCCTGGCTCTTCTGTAAAATTATTGACCTATTGACTGCGTTCAGTGTGCCCAACTTCTTCAGTTTGTAGTCCACCTTGCCACATTGTCTCTCCATCCCAATGTTGTGCACAGGGGTGCCATCAATGTTACTAGCCTGTTCACTGACAGGGTCCATTGGGAAGGTCTCCTCATCCATCCTCTGCCTGGCCAGGACAGTCTTCAGATGGGGCAGCATGAGATCTGTCAGCTGCTTCACTTCATCCAAGTATTCGGCAGCCACGTCTGACACTGAGTTCAGGACATGTCCAGTGCCTGTCCAGCCACTATAGCATTCTTGGAAATGGGCTATCTTGACCTGCATGCAGCCCTTGTACCATGAACTGGCCTACACCTTTCTTTGTGGTGCTCTCCGATGCATGTTATCATTTTACCTTTCTCCTTCTCCTCAAGCTTAACCACAAATAGATACAGACTTTGAGCCTCAATTTGCTGCACAGCTGCCGTTATGCCAATGTGTTTTCCTAAGATATTATTTTATTTTTAATGATAGAAGGGAGGAAAAGGGGGCAAAAATCATGTCCGATTTAGTTTTTTGGGTGGGTTGGGGGGTTTATTTCATGATAGCTACCAACTTCCAATACATAATATCTCTCAAATGACCCAATGCACCATCACTGAAGTGGGCGTAATCATTTTCAAAAATGTTTATTTTTAGGCCATTTATCCCCTCCCCCTGTGTCTGTGTGAAACCTGTGCTTGTCAGTGTCTGTGTGGTATACCTAATAGTGTGTGTGCAGTATGTGCACTCTTCTGTACAGTACAGTGTGCATGTCTGTTCACAGTATACAGTATTTCTTGCATAGTGCGTGCGTGTGTGTGCGCCCACACGCGCGGGGGGTTGAGGGGCCAAGACCATGTCAGGCCCAGGGGGCCAAAATTTCTTAATCCGCCCCTGAATATGCCACAAATTAATCCTGCATAAAAACACCTACGTGTTTGTTATGCTAGCTCCTATGCTAGCTCCTAGCTCCATAGAACACGCCAATACAATTCAAACACCTGATCAACACACACAATCACTCAGCCCAAAAGACCGTTCACCTAACCCGAAGTCAAAAGTCCTCCTGGTTAGAGTCTCTGTTATCCGAGTTCTTCCATCTTGACTGCATCTTCCGGGAATGTAAACAAAGAAGCGCCGGCTGTGTACTGTTGTTGCTGACTACGTTCGAAAAATACGTCCATTTCGCACCGACAACTTTCTTCTTTGCTTGCTCAGCTTCCTTCTCCATAATGCAATGAACATGATTGCAACAGATTCACGAACACAGATGTCCAGAATACTGTGGAATTATGAAATGAAAACAGAGCTTTTTCGTATTGGCTTCAATGTGGAAGGCATATCCGTGTTCCCCGGGTTACGTCACGCGCATACGGCATCCTCAGAGGCGTTTCGAACCGGAAGTTTAGCGGCAAATTTAAAATGTCACTTTATAAGTTAACCCGGCCGTATTGGCATGTGTTATAATGTTAAGATTTCATCATTGATATATAAACTATCAGACTGCGTGGTCGGTAGTAGTGGGTTTCAGTAGGCCTTTAAGTTAAAGTACCAATGATTGTCACACACACACTAGGTGTGGCGAAATTATTCTCTGCATTTGACCCATCAGCCTTGATCACCCCCTGGGAGGTGAGGGGAGCAGTGGGCAGCAGCAGTGGGCAGCAGCGGTGGCCGCGCCCGGGAATAATTTTTGGTGATTTAACCCCCAATTCCAACCCTTGATGCTGAGTGCCAAGCAGGGAGGTAATGGCTCCCATTTTTATAGTCTTAGGTAAGACTCACAACCTACCGATCTCAGGGCGGACATTCTAACCATTAGGCCACTGAGTAGGTTCTATTAGTTCTATTATCATATACAGGCCACAGAATATACTGTAATAATAATAAAGAGCTGCAGCCATCTATTATTTTAGTAATCGAGTAATCTATCGATTAGTTTGTGCAATTAATCGAGTAAAACACATAAAACACACTTTATAGCCTCAATGCCTCAATATTTTAGGGAAAATAGTTTAAATAAACATACTTTTTTTGTTGTAATAAATCATCAACAATCAACACTGAAACAGCACTTTTAACATGTGTACAATAATAAATCCTAATTTAAAAAAAATCCCCTCCACACAGATCACAACACTCACTCACCACCGTTATTCATGTGTGCTCAATTGCAACGGCAGTGCGGAAACTATGTCCATATATTTCAAGTTCGGGGCGCTAAGGGCTGGGCGATATGGACGAAAAAGTGTATATCGATATATTTTTACTTAAACTCGATATTCCATATATATCTCAATATATTTTCTGGTGAAAGTATACATATAAATATATTCATTTTTGAGTGAGATTCACAGAAACTGTACTGTAAACAGTCAGTGGCACTTTTATTAACCCAGTTAGTCAAGATGGGTAATAACAGCACAGAAAAGAAACTGTTTAAGTAGCACAGAATTACATAACATAAATAAAATAGAAAAATATTATTTATACCTAAAATAAATAACATAGCTGTGCAAATAATACAAAATGTATCAAACTCAGATAAAAAATACATTTGCAGGCAGGCACTTTTTAATTCCCAGCGGACGATGTAATGGACTGTCACACACACGTACGGTTCTGGTCAGCGCCAAGTAAGTGACTTGACTTACTTGTGCGGCTATGATCTTCCTCACTTCGGCATACATTTTTGGCAGCCTTTCTCCTTCGAAATATGCCCGGCTTGGCAACTGGAGAACAGTTTTGATTTGGGCTTACATGGTAAACAAGTCAAATTAATGTTTTATCCAGACGCATACATTTGTCCAAATGTGGCCAAGTAGACTCATTGTGGGTTTCGCTAAAAGAAACATCTAAAGAAGAGAATCCCTCTGCCATCTTCCACTATTTTTTTTAAATATACAAATCGCCCGCTTGAATATTCCCTCTTTCTTTTCTACGACTGTCTCGTCGTCATGTGGGATGTCTGTTGTGATTTCCCTTCCTGGTTCCATGACTCGTCCTATGTTGCCTCTGATTGGCCTGTCTATAATGTTTTGCCCTAATCTCAACCAATGGTGACTCATCATAGTAAACAACCAACCAATCATGGATGTTCTCATACATGCAAGCACGTCTTGGAAGGAGGAAGGGGAGGGGTTTAGTAGCCCATGAGAGGTAGTGGGAAGCGGGGGAGAACAAGGAACACAACAAATAAGCGGTGTTTGCTCATTTTAACAATATTACGATATTTTCTTAATTCATATCTTGTTTAAAAAAATATATCGATTTATCTCACAAACTCGATATGTCGCCCATTAAACGATTATTCCAAACACAGTATAAATCAAAACTCATTTTCTAATCAATGTTCTATCTAATCCATCCATCCATCCATCCAAATTCTTCCGCTTATCCGAGGTCGGGTCGCGGGGGCAGCAGCCTAAGTAGGGAAGCCCAGACTTCCCTCTCCCCAGCCACTTCGTCAGTGTTTCCCACACATTCATTTATTTGTGGCGGCCCGCCACGAAAGAATTAAGGCTGCCACAATTTTTTATTTTTTTATTTTATTTTATTTTTTTTAAATTTTTGTGTCCTGTCAAGCTTCTCAGGCAAATCATATAGTTGATGTAGATGCCCATATCGGCTGTTCAGATTTACTTTACAAAAGAGAAGTGTAGGATCAAGATTTTTGGAGCTCTTTGTTCAGTGGATCAGATGTTTGATGAAGCTTTGTGTCTATCTACCACCACTACTGTTTTCTGTTTATTTGTACTGACTGTGGCAGGACACCTCTGCCTCTGTTTCACTTTATGTTGCTGGTAAATAATATGGTTGTAGTAGTAGGCTAAAGTTAAATGATTTAGTATGCACTAATTAAAGGGGCGGAGCTTTAAGAGACATTTTAGCTTTTATATTTTTATAAGATATATTTTTTGTAAGAACCACAATTAATAAATATATTTCAGTGAATAACTTATTGTTCTAATATGTATATAAATATGTACATAAAGTGTTGTAATTATATTGTAAAATGGATGGATGGATGGACGTTTAAAACAAAACTGTTATTATTAATTAGTAAGTATACATTTTTTGAGTCTTTTTCGAGAAAATCATATCATTGTAGTAAATTATGCAAATTACTCGATGTCATGGTGACCACGCCCATAGCCACGCCCATAGCCACGCCCCCATCGCCACAGGTATCTTGGCAGTTTATGGGAAACACTGTTCGTCCAGCTCTTCCCGGGGGATCCCGAGGCGTTCCCAGGCCAGCCGGGAGGCATAGCCTACCCAACGTGTCCTAGGTCTTCCCCATGGGAAGTCCTGTGGGGAGTGCTCAGAGAGTATGGGGTATCGGACTGTCTGATTGTGGCGGTCCGCTCCCTGTATGATCAGTGCCAGAGCTTGGTCCGCATTGCCGGCAATAAGTCGGACACGTTTCCAGTGAGGGTTGGACTCCGCCAAGGCTGCCCTTTGTCACCGATTCTGTTCATAACTTTTATGGACAGAATTTCTAGGCGCAGTCAAGGCGTTGAGGGGATCTGGTTTGGTGGCTGCAGGATTAGGTCTCTGCTTTTTGCAGATGATGTGGTCCTGATGGCTTCATCTGGCCAGGATCTTCAGCTCTCACTGGATCGGTTCGCAGCCGAGTGTGAAGCGACTGAGATGAGAATAAGCACCTCCAAGTCCGAGTCCATGGTTCTCGCCCGGAAAAAGGTGTAGTGCCATCTCCGGGTTGGGGAGGAGATCTTGCCCCAAGTGGAGGAGTTCAAGTACCTCGGAGTCTTGTTCACGAGTGAGGGAAGAGTGGATCATGAGATCGACAGGCGAGTCGGTGCGGCGTCTTCAGTAATGCGGACGCTGTATCGATCCGTTGTGGTGAAGAAGGAGCTGAGCCGGAAGGCGAAGCTCTCAATTTACCGGTCGATCTACGTTCCCATCCTCACCTATGGTCATGAGCTTTGGGTTATGACCGAAAGGACAAGATCACGGGTACAAGCGGCCGAAATGAGTTTCCTCCGCCGGGTGGCGGGGCTCTCCCTTGGAGATAGGGTGAGAAGCTCTGTCATCCGGAGGGAGCTCAAAGTAAAGCTGCTGCTCCTCCACATGGGGAGGAGCTAGATGAGGTGGTTCAGGCATCTGGTCAGGATGCCACCCGAACGCCTCCTTAGGGAGGTGTTTAGGGCACGTCCGACCGGTAGGATATTTGCATCTCTATCGTAATATACAGTATCTCTCGTTATTGCATAAGGCTGCAATGTATTTTTGCAATATGGCTTTTAGACCACACGGCCCAAGTATTAGTGTTAGAGTTGCGGTGTAGGCTCCTTTACAACACAAGTAAACACTGAGGCATGTGCACCAATGCAGTTGCGAGGGGAGTTCACAAGAGACAGACAGTTAAATGGAGGGCAGACGTAGCCTTCTGCTACATCCGTGACTCCCTCCTGCCTCAGGGACTCCGTGAAGCGCCTATATGACACACAGCCGAGTTATCTTGTTATGGCTAAATTTAGCCCTTCTGCAAGTTTGGTTTCCAGGCAGCTGATTCCATACGCATTTGTGCGCATGTATGCTCTTTTCTACCGCACAATGTCAACATCTGATGCAGCCCAGCTGAAAGTAGACAATCCACATTAAAAGCAGTGTTGTAAATTGCAGCCATAAGTGGATATAAAACAGTGTGAGTGAGCTCTTTAACCACATTGCTGCTGCTTTGCTTGTGAGTTTGAGTCATCAACTGCTGACAAATATTGAAATTTTGCCAACACACATACTTAATTGGAATTACGACTTAGCTTCACCACCCATGTTAGAGGTTATTCCCTTTTTTTTGTTTTTTTTTGTTACCAATTTGTAACTGGCTCCACTGCATGCCTTGGCCTACAATCTGATGTAGCACAGTATCTAAAACGCAGTTTTAACACAGTTACTTCCTGCAAAGAGTAAAGAATGCTGATGCCAATCAGGGCCTCAGACCATTCCCACAATAGTTTCTGCTCCTTTTATCACAAAGGCCTTTGTCTTTTTGAACAGTTTACATGGACACATTTAAGTCACTCACCAACATGGTATGGTATGGTATGCTCTTTATTCTCATTGCACAAGTACAAAACCCAAAACCAGTGAAGTTGGCACGTTGTGTAATTCGTAAATTAGAACAGAATACAATGATTTGCAAATCCTTTTGAACTTATATTAAATTGAATAGACTGCAAAGACAAGATATTTAATGTTCCAACTGAGAAATTTGAATTTTTTTTTTGCAAATAATCATTAACTTAGAATTCAATGGCAGCAACACATTGCAAAAAAGTTGGCACAGGGGCATTTTTACCACTGTGTTACATGGCCTTTCCTTTTAACAACACTCAGTAAACGTTTGGGAACTGAGGAGACACATTTTTTAAGCTTTTCAGGTGGAATTATTTCCAATTCTTGCTTGATGTACAGCTTAAGTTGTTCAATAGTCCTGGGTCTCCGTTGTGGTATTTTAGGCTTCATATTACGCCACACATTTTCAATGGGAGACAGGTCTGGACTACAGGCAGGCCAGTCTAGTACCCGCACTCTTTTACTACGAAGCCACGCTGATGTAACACGTGGTTTGGCATTGTCTTGCTGAAATAAGCAGGGGCGTCCATGATAATGTTGCTTGGATGGCAACATATGTTGCTCCAAAACCTGTATGTACCTTTCAGCATTAATGGCGCCTTCACAGATGTGTAAGTTACCCATGTCTTGGACCATAATACACCCCCATACCATCACAGATGCTGGCTTTTCAACTGTGCGCCTAGAACAGTCCGGATGGTTCTTTTCTTCTTTGGTACGGAGGACAGGACGTCCACAGTTTCCAAAAACAATTTAAAATGTGCAATCGTCAGACCACAGAACACTTTTCCACTTTGCATCAGTCCATCTTAGATGAGCTCAGGCCCAGGGAAGCCGGCTGCGTTTCTGAGTGTTGTTGATAAATGGCTTTCGCTTTGTATAGTAGAGTTTTAACTTGCCCTTATCAGATGTAGCGACAAACTGTAGTTACTGACAGTGGGTTTCTGAAGTGTTCTTGAGCCCTTGTGGTAATATCCTTTACACACTGATGGTGCTTTTTGATGCAGTACCGCCTGAGGGATCGAAGGTCTGTAATATCATCGCTTACGTGCAGTGATTTCTCCAGATTATCTGAACCTTTTGATGATATTACGGACCGTAGATGGTGAAATCCCTAAATTCTTTGCAATTGCTCGTTGAGAAATGTTGTTCTTAAACTGTTCTAAAATTAGCTCACGCATTTGTTCACAAAGTGGTGACCCTCGCCCCATCCTTGTTTGTGAATGACTGAGCATTTCATGGAAGCTGCTTTTATACCCAATCATGGCACCCACCTGTTCCCAATTAGCCTGTTCACCTGTGGGATGTTCCAAATTGGTGTTTGATGAGCATTCCTCAACTTTCTCAGTCTTTTTTGCCGCTTGTGCCATCTTTTTTTAAACATGTCGCAGGCATCAAATTCCAAATGACCTAATATTTGCAAAAAATAACAAAGCTTTCCAGTTTCGAACGTTAAGTATCTTCTCTTTGTAGTCTATTCAATTGAATATAGGTTGAAAAGGATTTGCAAATCATTGTATTCTGTTTTTATTTACCATTTACACAACGTGACAACTTCACTGGTTTTGAGTTTTGCACAACAAAATGTCACAAACCCGTTCAAGATTAGACAAACATTGAACAGGAACAGTGATGGGTAGCCATTTACTGCGCCTCGTAAAAAGTGGGGAAAAGGGTAGACACTGGGGGAGGATGAGTTAAAAAACAAAACAAAACAAAAAACATGTTCCGAGACGCTATGGAGATCTGGCTTGGACAATTCTCAGTGCAATTGCATTTTGCAATTTAACTTAAGAAAATATTATTGCTAAATATTTAGCATTACAAACATCGGTACTGTTAGATTTGATCATTTCCAGCCCTGTTTGACACTAGAAGGGGAGCAGCTGTTAGAAAACTGACCTGATCTCAGTGCTGCTCTTAAAACTGACACCAGCTTGAATAGATAACATCCTGCTTTCCGTAATGGCCGGGCCCACTCCAAGGTGGGTTTGCCGTCTGCTGCGTCACGTTGGAATGCCCCTCCAGCAGTTTTATCAACAAGTAGCAGGACAGGAGCTCGGCCTAATCTTACCTCAGTAATTACATTCAGTCCCTGTCTTATCCACAGTCATGCAGTGGAGTCTCTGGCTACAGACTTGTGTGCGACATCTAGTGAATGTTTTTGTTTTAGTTGAAAACGATCTGTTTTGGAATAATGGAAATGTAAATAACATTGGAGACGTTTGTCACGAATTCGCCACAAACCAAAGTGGTGTATGATGCTAATACCATTTTCCACACTTAACTAGGGCTGCAACAACTAATCCATTAAATAGATTAAAATCTATTATAAAAATAGTTGGCGATTAATTTAGTCATCGATTCGTTGGATCTATGCTATGCACATGCGCAGAGGCAATATTTTTAATTTTTAAATTTTTGTATTTTTTTATAAACCTTTATTTATAAACTGCAACATGTACAAACAGCTGATAAACAATAATCAAAATAAGTATGGTGCCAGTATGCTGTTTTTTTTCCAATAAAATACCGGAAATGATAGAAATGTAGTTTGTCTCTTTTATCCGATTATTAATCGATTAATCGAAGTAATAATCGACAGATTAATCGACCATCAAATTAATCGTTAGTTGCACCCCTACACTTAACATGCGAATAGGTGGGTATACTATAGTGTCAATTACGCCTCATTTCAGAAATTTGCATCATAGGTAAATGTATATAATATGCGATGTATTCAAAATTAAAATGTCCTTATAATTTTGCAGAATTATGATTTTTTTTTGGTATTATTGTAAACTAGGCCTGCATATTCTGCAAAAAATTTAATTTAGGATCTTCTGGCTTTATCGAGATTGCGATTCACTAGAACTATTTTTACAAACATTTTTTGTTGATGCAGCTTGAGTAAAATTGTAAAAATAATTTAAAAAAAAATATATATATATATTTAGAAATTGTATGTTAATGTTATCGAGATCATACTTTTTATTTTTTTGTGCATCCCTTTGGTAAATAAGGTAACATTCTGAATAAAAGTGTAATTATTAGAGATGTACGATAATGGCTTTTTTGCCGATATCCGATATTGTCCAACTCTTAATTACCAATTCCGATATCAACCGATACTGATATATACGGTCGTGGAATTAACACATTAGTATGCCTAATTTTGTTGTGATGCCCCGCTGGATGCATTAAACAATGTAACTAGGTTTTCCAAAATAAATCAATTCAAGCTATGGAAAAAAGTGCCAACATGGCACTGCCATATTTATTATTGAAGTCACAAAGTGCATTATTTTTTTTAACATGCCTCAAAGCAGCAGCTTGGAATTTGGGACATGTTCTCCCTGATATAATCCTGATACCCACTACAACTATGGGAAATACTATACTTTGACTTTCACAAAGTGCATTATTTTTATTTTTTTTTAAACATGCCTCAAAACAACAGCTACAAAAACAATGAAAGCACACAGCTTCAGTCCAGAGTATACTAGAGTAATAAAGTAAACAATAACATAGTCCTCCTTTAGTGCAAGACTGCCTGGCATACTGTATAACAGGAAATTATGAACTGGGCTCAATCTGCCCTGCTCTAACGTATCTGTATGAGTAACACAAATGTGCTGCAAGCTAGTGGTGAGTGCTTGAAGTGGCCTACCAGTCAGTCAGAGCTTCTGAAATGCTGCGTTGAGACAGGACACCTCCGTTCACTGCAAGCTGCAAAGTGTGCGCCATGCAGGGCAGACTAGCCACACCAAACTCCACCGTAACTTTTACCATACTGCGTGCGTTGTCCCTGACCACAACGTGGGCTTTCACCTTGGGGTGGTTTTTGTTTTATTTTTGTTTTTTCTCGGCGGAGTCTTTAAGCGACAACTGTGTGGTACTACTTTTTTCGGCGTTTGCTTTTCATCCATCTTCCGCTTGTATTCATCGTGTATCTCCTTATGATTCTTGAAGAGGTGGGAGATCAAATTGCCCGGATTAAAGGAAGACATCTTGGTTCCTCCTCGCATAACCAACTTTTTGCAGTCATTGCAAATTGCCAGTTTTTTTATCCGTCGGACACACTTTAAAATAATCCCAAACCACAGACATGGTGTCGTTAGTCAGTCACCAAGCGAGCTCGCTCGCTTGTTAGCCACGGCTACAGCACCGGCAACAACACACTCTTGTTGTTGTTATGCTCCGCTCGTGGCGGTTTGATGAGGTCATCAAGTGTCACCAGTAAACCGATCATGCTGCAGTCGTCAACTCCTGTGTTGTATATGGGAGAGGGGAGAGGCGAGGGGCTGCTGACTGGGAGACGCAACTGCTCTGTATTTCTCCGTACGTCCGTGTTTTACCGGATATATACCGCTCCGTACATCGGCGTTTTAAAAAGTAATTTATTTTACTTTTTGAAACCGATACAGATAATTTTAAGAACATTTTAAAGCATTTATCGGCCGATAACATCGGCAGGCCAATATTATCGGACATCTCTAGTAATTATTCCTTATATATGTCACTGTTAACATTCGTAAAGTGTAAAAGGACGTTATAAACCCTTAATAGTGCACATAAACACAGTAAAAGACTTTTAGCTAATGACACAATGAAATTGCTTCATGTAGAGTTTTATTCCTCTCTTTGCTCCCTAAGCCCCTTTATTGAGTCTGGCCCTCCTCACATAGAAGCCAAAAAAAGCAAGAAGCATAAAGTTACTTGTCTTATATGATTGCTGAAATTAGGTCTTGTGTGTTATGCCAATGTTTACACTGACAATATCAATGATGATGGTTGATCTTTTGGAAGAACTGTTTAAGAAAGTCAAAGAATAACCAACATGTGCTGCAACGAGCCCTTTGTGCTGATTAAGGCCCCTTCTACACTAAGGTTATCCAGGGTAAATCCCACCTTATCCTTGTCCACACACACACAAAGGTCGTTTAAGACCCCCTCATCCACCTCCGTCCACCGGTGTATGAGTGGAAAATGCGCACGTCATAGTCACCTCCAGTGTTGCTTTGTGTGCAAGTTCTTAAATGTAACTTATCTGAACAATATCCAGTGTTGTGGTATTTCAATTAACTGGAATCCAGTGTTCTGTGGGGCCGTATTGTAGTGAATCACACCTGAGCCATCATAAATTAATCAAATCTTTATTGAACATGAAAGTACACAATGTGACAAAGAACATTTGACAACAATCAATCTAGGGATCTAGATATCTGGTCAGGACACTCCTCACTCTTTTGCCTTCACCTTCATTGTCCATTCATTTTTGGTGACTTTATATACTCTGGACCTAGACGTTGAGTCCGTGACATACATGGTGGACAATAACTGATACAGTCTGCTTTGCCAGTCCAAATGCATTCGACAGCCAGGTAATGCTAAGCACACGCTACCTTTTTTATCACATCCACGGGAGCCCGCATTCTTGTTGTCTCTCTTTTGACAAATGGACACATTTTTTCGGTAAGTAGACACACAGCTGACCTGGACATTCGAAAGCTCTCTTGCCGTCTGAGAAGTGTTGTATCCCAAATAGCTGCAATTGCATGTTTTCTTCTCTTAAGGTATTCATGTGTGATTACCACAAGCGTCTATACATGATGTTCAGATCTACTTGCCTCTTAAGGCCACAGGACAGGTCGCACTTCAGCCACTGCTTGACTGTCTGACGTGGCATGGATGAGTGCTAACTTCCTCAACCTTAATGAGAGCAAGACCGAGATCATCATCTTCGGCAAAACATCTCCAGTCTCGTTTGTCAGTGCTCTAGGTCCTTTGGGTGAAAACATCCTGTCCTCCATGAGAAATCTCGGAGTGATCTTCGATAGTGCCTTTAAATTCACCAAACAGGTCAGCTCAGTGGTTAGTACCAGCTTTTACCATCTGAGAACCCTAGCAAAGACCAAGGCCTATCTCTCCCAGAGCGACCTGGAGACTGCTATCCACGCCTTTATCACACACCGGCTAGATAACAACAACTCACTGTACGCTGGCATTGATCAGGCATAACTCCGCCGTTTGCAGCTTGTGCAAAACGCGGCTGCCCGTATCCTCACCAGCACCAAAAAACGCGAGCACATCACCCCAGTGCTGGCCTCACTCCACTGGCTCCCTGTCCGTCACTGCACTGATTTTAAATTACTTTTAATTGTTTTTAAATCCCTAAATGGCCTGGCCCCACAATACCTGACCGAGCTTCTGCACCATCATACCTCGTCTAGAGCCCTAAAGTCAGCTGACCAACTGCTACTGGCGGTCCCCAGATCCAGGCTAAAGACCAGAGGGGACAGAGCCTTTTCCGTTGCCGCCCCTAAGCTCTGGAACAGCCTTCCCCTCCACATTAGGTCAGCCCAGAGCCTGGGGGTTTTCAAAACCCTTCTTAAGACCTACCTCTCCTCGCTGGACCTGAGCTGAGTCCGCCCACTAGGCCACCATTTCGCTTTAGTCAATTTGTCGCTCTTTTATTATTTAATTATTTTAATTTTTGCAATTTTACTTTTTATTTGAACCCTTTTACAGTATTGCTTTTGCACTATCTTGTTTAGCTCATTCATTGTTTATGTTCTTTGTTTGTTTTTGTTTTGTTCTTGTTCTATGCTTTTTAACCTGTAAAGCACTTTGGTCCAATTTAAAAAATGTTGTAAACATGCTATATAAATAAAGTTGCCTTGCCTTACCTACATGTAGAAGGAGAAACACGGGCATGTCTAGATGACTCGCCTCCATGTTTCCAGTGGTTAGCTCCGAGTTACGAAACTGCTTTATTATGAAGCTGGCTGTGGAGCGTTCTTTGTGACGTCACTTCCTGTGTGGGGCGCGGTCTTTCTGGCGTCACTTCCTCTCCGAACTCAGTTTGTAAACGATCAATGAGTCCATACAAAGCTAAGAGCCGGAGATTCAAGAAATAGACGGTGCACTTACCCGTGTAAAAAATTATCCAAGGAGGGGAAACTTAAACGATGAATTAGTGTGGCCGGCACGGGGCTTAGGCTAAATAATGATCCGTTTAAGGGGTTATCCGGCCTAGTGTAGATATAACCTAAACTGAGGTCTTTTTTTGTGAAGTATTTCGATGTCTCAGTGTCATACGTGACTGTCTGAACCCCAAACTTTTGTGCATCTGTTTGTATTCCAAAGTGGTCAACTGCATTGGCAGTCAGTCTAAACTTCAGTATTTTATTTGGTTTGGTTTTTTTGGTTCCGATGACCTGTAGTCTGACATCCTGTCTGTCATGTTTGTCTCCCTATCAGTCCTAAATCACTGCATCTGACTCACTTGAAGGTGCAGTCAAACTTTGTGGCCTGATGTCATCTCTTTCTCTGCCGGGCTCATATTTCAGCAGTCCCACACATACCATGGTCAGCCCCCCCCAACTAAATTCTCTTACTTGAGGAATGCATTTATTTTGGTTTGTCTGGCCCATTGTGTTCAGGTAGATGGTCGAGGGTCAGATAGCATTTGTGCATGAGTGTGTACACGTGTGGGGGTGTTCAACTGCCCCGGGCTGCAAGGCCGAGTGTAGGAGGAGCCATCTCCTCATCCTGGGTGTGAGCCCATTGCGCTCTCGGACAGATCAGTCACAGAAGAGAGTGTGTAAACTCCAGTCTCCATTCCTTTTCACCCAGAGTCCGGATTCTCGTCTGTTGGCTATGCTCGCTAACCACTTCTGTTTGGAATTTTTCTTGGAAATATCTTACCGCAGCGTTTGACAATGCAGGGAAGGGCGAGTAAAGGTCCAAAGAAGGAGCTGGTCATAGAGAGTCCTCAGCAATATAAGCGCTCGGCTACAGCGGAGGCTGAGGTGGACTCAGTGCCACAGGTGGTGGTAAGACCGAGATATAAGACTCTATTTCATTGATGAAATGATATTCCTGTTTGTTTTGATCAGCAGTATAATTACACAAGTCAGTCACTGTGATTCAGTGTCAGAGCAGGTGTCATGCATGTGTCATTATATACTTCTATACCAACTCCCATGCATAAAGTGCAAAGTTAGCACCAGCGGAGATTTTATGCTGTTATTGTGGCTTGTAAAGCATTTTTATTTGGCTCAAAAGTCAGTCTGAATTGTTGTCGCTCCACAGCAATAGTCAGAATGTATAGCTGAGTCAAAATGTCCCAAAAGGCCCTGTGATCAGAAACGGTTTCACTCAGTTCAGTTTTCTAGATAAATTCAAATCTGTCCACCCTGAATCTTAAAATGCTGTTGTTAAATGTTGTCATTGTGCGCCTAGGCAATGGGCTCAGGTTTCGCTGGATTGTTCTTTTAAACGTTTGTACTTGGTTCTGTGCGGCTGACCACCTTGAACTATAGACAAAGCATTGTCTGAAAGCTCAGAGGAGATCGCAAAGAGACAATAGCCAATAACAGCAAACTCAGGGTAGGACCTGTACTGGGTTTTTTTATGCAGTAAAGTTGAGCATAGGCTGAACTGTTAATATAAAAAACACTTAACCCTCATTTTGATATGACTTTACAAAGCATAATGTGAAATTAGAAACACTTCTGGTGTATATTCTACACAAAAAGCCAATGAAAAAACAAAACCAAAAGTACAGTGTTGGTACTTGATGTTCGCTGAACTGATGTGTGATGGTGTACTGATTAGAGACAGGTGGGAAAAATTATCGCTTCTCTGATGCATCACGATTAGAACGTGGGCGATTCATGAATCGAAGGACAAATATAAACATTGATTGTTTACGTATGTTAAATAAAGTCCTAAAATGCAGCATTAATGCTGATGTTCTTTAAATGTTAGTTCTAGATTTGGTTGTAACTAGGGCTGTGCGATATGGCCTTTTATTAATATATCGATATTTTTAGGCCATGTCACGATACACGATATATATCTGGATATTTTGCCTTAGCCTTTTTCTGCTTCAAAATAAAAGCGCTACGCTATACATCTGGTTTAATAACCTTTATGGTTTCTCCTTAATGTACGGCTTCATATCAGCCTCCACACCTATCAAAATAAAGTAATACAATGTATTATAGCGTCCAGAAGAAAACAAACAAACTGTTCTTTAGTTTGTTTTTATGGCCAATTTTATGGTAACAACAGGCCTAATTCCAACAAGTATTTACTCGTGAACACACATCTTCCTCCGTGCTTCACTCCTAGACCCACAATACTTGTTCATTTTCCGTCGACACAGTGTGTTCACAGACCATGGGAAAGATGACCACCATAACACACTAACATACACATTAACACCAGCCATTTCCACAGGGTTGTCTGGCTGGCCGAAATATTGTGTAAATTATTTTATAACATGTCCTCAATTACAGAATGATTAGCAGGCTCGATATTACATTTTATTAATTAATAGAGAAGGTTAAAACATTGTCATGCAGCCACCCCCCCTGAAAATTATCTTTCGAGGGTACACTTATTAATGATGAAAAATTATACCTATCTGCGATATCCCGATTCATTTTAAGTTAACTTTGAACAATGCGATTAATTGTGATTAGATATTTTAATCGTTTGACAGCCCTAATTTATATACATGTGTATATATGTATGTATATATATATATGTATATATATATATATGTATGTATGTATGTATGTATGTATGTATGTATGTATGTATGTATGTATGTATATATATATATATATATTTATACATACAGATATATATATATATATATATATATATATATATATATATATATATATATATATATATATATATATATATATGTATGTATATATGTATATATATATGTATATATATATATATATATATATATATATATATATATATATATATATATGTATATATATATATATATATATATATGTATATATATATATATATATATATATATATATATATGTATATATATATATATATATATATATATATATATATATATATATATATATATATATATATATATATATATATGTATATATATATATATATATATATATATATATATATATATATATATATATATATATATATATATATATATATATATACAAGTTTGGGGTCACCCAAACAATTTTGTGGAATATCCTTCATTTCTAAGAACAAGAATAGACTGTCGCGTTTCAGATGAAAGTTCTCTTTTTCTGGCCATTTTGAGCCAGAAATGTGATGCTCCAGAAACTCAATCTGCTCAAAGGAAGGTCAGTTTTGTAGCTTCTGTAACGAGCTAAACTGTTTTCAGATGTGTGAACATGATTGCACAAGGGTTTTGTAATCATCAATTAGCCTTCTGAGCCAATGAGCAAACACATTGTACCATTAGAACACTGGAGTGATAGTTGCTGGAAATGGGCCTCTATACACCTATGTAGATATTGCACCAAAAACCAGACATTTGCAGCTAGAATAGTCATTTACCATATTAACAATGTATAGAGTGTACTTCTTTAAAGTTAAGACTAGTTTAAAGTTATCTTCATTGAAAAATAACGACATTTTAATGTGACCCCAAACTTTTGAACGCTCAAAATGGCCAGAAAAAGAGAACTTTCATCTGAAACGCGACAGTCTATTCTTGTTCTTAGAAATGAAGGATATTCCACAAAATTGTTTGGGTGACCCCAAACTTTTGAACGGTAGTGTGTATATATATATATATATATATATATATATATATATATATATATATATATATATATATATATATATATATATATATATATATATACTGTATATACCTGTATGTATAAATGCTGTGCATGCTCACTACCAAAAAACGGAAATTACGTAATACTTCATACATCAACAGCCAAATGAGAAGCTTTTCATACATTTTATTAATGATTAATAATAAACAATAGTTTAATCATTTACAATATAATATTATACAATATGATAATGAAAGAATCATAAATAACTGATTTATATTCAAATTGTTTCCCCTGAACTGTAATCGAATTGTGAGGTGACCAAAGATTCCCAACTCTAGCGTTTAGAGCAGTGATATTCAACTGGCGGGCCAGGGGCCAAATCTGGCCCAGGGCAAACATTTTGCAGCAAATACTTAAAAACACTGGAGTGCTCCTGTTGTATAGATGAACTTGGACCGCTTGTACACACATTGGCAAACCTTTGCGTTGACTTTTTAACCTTGCTAACATCCTGGTTCTTAGCTTTCTGGAAATGTGGCACCCAAAACTATTTAGTTGAATAGCCCTGGTTTAGAGGCATATTTGAGGTAAAATTTTGTATTGAACAGAAAATATTTTTTTATTATTTCCGTATGGTTTTCAGTTTCATTTATGACCATCTAGAGACCTGAAATATTGCATGGAGCCACAGATAATCTATTTCTGCATTTTGTGAGACAGCAGTGCTAAGTAATGCATCACTGGTCTACTCCAAATATCGTATTCTCTAAAGTTTTTCCTGCTGATGTACCTTCTCTTTGCTTTTTCACCTAAACCACTTTAAATTTCTCAAGCGTAGCTGAATTTAATTACTGTTGAACAATTATCTTAAGTATGTGTGTTATGTCCACGTATTGAAATTGATAGAAGGTTAAAAAATTGTGCGCTCATGTTTAGCAGAGCAGATAACGAACTTGCTGAAGCCAACAGACATATGGTCTCAATCTCCACCTCCCTTTTTAACACAAAGTCGCATGGCCTACTTACTCTCTGTGTGAACACTGGCATGTAACTACCAGTAGATACGTTTTGGGGCACGTCTTAATCCATCAGAGGTTGAGCTGGAAAACTCATTTAATTATTGACTTATGATAAACTCCTTACCAAGCTCAGACAGTTATTTGTTGTTTTTTTATGTGTGCAAGGCTTTTTTCAGTTTCTGCAGGATTCTGCATGATGATTGTGCCCCAGTGCATACAGCAATGTCCATTAAGATATGGTTGGTTGGCCTTTGGAATAAACTTGAGCCAAAATTGAGGGTTAACCTCAGTAACCTTTGACTTCGCAAATGTTTGAAGTTATTTTAGCTACAAAGGGAAGCCCAATGTAACGGTACAGTGGAGAAGGAGACGGCACGGAGGCAGGGACGTCGTTTAGCTTTAATATACAAGAATGAAGTGTGTGACTAATCCAAATATATATGGTGTGACTTTGTGAAGCGATTATATGTAGAGTGTTAAGGGGTGGTAGGAAAGGCGAGGCAACTTTATTTATATAGCACGTTTACAACAATTTTTATTGGACCAAAGTGCTTTACTGGTTAAAAAGCATAGAGCAAAAAACAAACAAAGAACATAATGCATAATCTAAACAAGATAGTGCAAAAGAAATACGGTGAAAGTGTTGAAGGTGCGTGTTGAGATCGGTGCGGAAGTCCAGAAAGGGCAAAGAAGGCTCTGAGTTCCGGGGAAAGGCAGGTGGTCAGCGGCTGGAGCGAGGCGTCGTTGTCCGGGCGCAGGCGTGAGGTTGACATCCGCGAAGGCAGCAAGAAGTCCAGAGGGGATCCGGGGAGATGAGACACACATCTCGAAACCAGGGAATGACGAAGGGCTGCTGGATGACGACACAGGACAAGACACGATGAGCACAAAGGAGGGGAAACCCAAAGAGCGAGGAAACACATAGGCAAGGAAGCTAGAGACGTGTAAGGCTTACTGTACTGGTACAAGTAGCTACGTTCTGGCACTGGAACGCAGGACACGCTGGCTTAAGAAGGCAGGGGAGATCTCATCAGCGCCAGGTGTGTTGATCATTGAGTGAGCGCAGCTGCGCCTGTCATGGTCGGTTGTCCAATACGGTTGTCAAAATATTTATTTATTTTTAGGTGATACCAGTATGCAGTCGTGATGAATAGAAACCCCTGGTTTTCAGGATGTTTTGGGTTTAGTTTAGTTTAGTTTATTATTTCTTCGGTCAGTGGTCAACAAAATAAACACATTTTTACATTGTATGGTTGGTAGAATATTGTACAGATAAATACTGAACTGCTCTGTGCTGTGCGCAGTTAGGTGTGTGCGGTGATTGCTTCCTTCCACCCATTTTTAACTACATTAGATTTTTACTAGCAGATGCTGCAGTGTCATATTATCTGCAGGGTGTATTGGTACTAGTAGGGCTGGGCGATATATCGAGTTTGTAAGATATATCGATATATTTTTAAACAAGATATGAATTAAGAAAATATCGTAATATCGATATAATATATTTCATGCTAATATGATCAAACAACGCTTATTTGTTGTGTTCCTTGATTCTCCCCCGCCTTTCAAAACTTTATGGACTACTAAACCCCTCCCATCATCCTTCCAAGACGTGTGTGCGCGTATAAGAACATCCATGATTGGTTGGTTGTTTATAATGATGAGTCACGATTGGTTAAGATTATGGCAAAACGTAGCCTCAGCGCATAGCATAGATCCAACCAATCGATGACTAAATTAATCGCCAACTATTTTTATAATCGATTTTAATCGATTAGTTGTTGCAGCCCTAGTCTGGATAAAACATTCATTTGACTTGTTTACCATGTAAGCCCAAATCAAAACTGTTCTCCAGTTGCCAAGCCGGGCAAATTTAGCACGAGAAAGGCTGCCAAAAATGTATGCCGAAGTGAGGAAGATCATAGCCGCACAAGTAAGTCAAGTCACTTACTTGGCGCTGACCAAAACCGTACGTGTGTGTGACAGTCCATTACATCGTCCACTGGGAATTAAAAAGTGCCTGCCTGCAAATGTATTTTTTATCTGAGTTAAATACATTTTGTATTATTTGCACAGCTTTGTTATTTATTTTATGTAGAACAAATATTTTTCCATTTTATTTATTTTATGTAATTCTGTGCTACTTAAACAGTTTCTTTTCTGTGCTGCTATCACCCATCTTGACTAACTGGGTTAATAAAAGTGCCACTGACTATTTACAGTACAGTTGTCATTCACTTCAATTTCACTGAATCTCGCTCAAAAATGTATGTATTTATATGTATACTTTCACCGGAAAATATATCGAGATATATATCGAATATCGAGTTTAAGTAAAAATATATTGAGATATACTTTTTCGGCCATATCGCCCAGTTCAAATACATTTTAAGAAAAAATTTTAGCTGAAGTGGGATTGATTCCCTCTCAATACCTAATCCATAACTGTCCTGTGATAGAGTGGCAATCAGTCAATGGTGTAGCACACCTTTGTTACCTTGGATGAGGTCCAGCCCTGCCTCTCACCAGCCTACTAGTGTACATCACGAATAAATTGTTCTTTTTGTAAAATATGCAATTCTTCAGTGCTCTAATTTAAAGCCCTGAATCGAAACAGATTCTGCAAAAACATTTCTAATTGGAGGTTTTCTTTATGATAGAGAAGAGGAAAAGTCTATCCCATCAGGGTTTCATTTCAACAGGGTTGGGATCCCGTGACTCTAAAGGCTGTAATGCATGATTCATGTGTTTTTCTCACATCATTCATCCCTTGAAACTATTTGGTGACCCTTCTTTAGCACACAGGGTGTGTCTTTCCAAGAAAAGCAATCCAAAGATCCGTAATAGTGTTCTTCACCGATACATCTACCTGTTTGAAGTCCCTACATTCATGTAATCTTTCAGCATGGTGCCACAGGTGTTTCCATGACAAACATCAAATGCTCTCTTATCTTCTGTCCTCTAGGTGAAGCCAAAGGTAATCGAGCCTCTGGACTATGAAAATGTTCTGGTGCAGAGGAAGACGCAGATCCTCAGTGATGTCCTCAGGGACATGCTGCAGTTCCCTTTGGAGGACTTTGAGGTGAGTTCCACACCTGCGTCATATATAGATTGTGTCCCCTTTTGCACAAATGTTTAGGACAAGGCAGCTGGGTTGACATCAGTAAGACGTTAATGTGTGATGTGTCCTTATGATAATGTATTAATCTAAGGGAGTGGTACTTATTGTTGGAACATCTCATGTTACTGAGAAACAGTTTGCATCACATAAAAAATGGCACACTGCTAAAGCTTAATCTATTTTACCATAACAATGTAAAAGGTTAACAATAGCCCGCTCCTATTTCTTTCCACCCCACTTTCTCTCCTTTCTTTTTTAATCTAATTATTCATTACGTTTATGTATTGTTTAAGGCTGCAGCTAACGATTATTTTTCTATCGATTAATCTATAGATTATTTTTTTTCGATTAATCGGTTAATCTATAGATTATTTTTTTCAATTAATCTATAGATTATTTTTCCTTTTACCGATTATTTTTTTTATTCAAAATGAAGATGAAAAAATAAATGTAGGCCCGTTTTTTCAAAAGGCATGGCTTTTATTTACCAAAAAAAAGAAGTATTGCCACTCGGTCAACATTGACAACAACTTGACTAAATATTCTGTAATAATGTAAACATTTAAAACTTTTAACATTTAACAAAATTAAAAGTATCTTATTTGCTTTTTAATAAATGTTGCTTTTCAACATCCAGTGCAAATCTTAATATTCTGCAATAGTATAAGCATTTCAAAAGTAAAAGTATTGCTTATTTTGCTTTAAAATGTGCAAAAATAAAGATAAACATCCAATACAAAAAAGTGCAAAACGAAATATTCTGTAACAACAGTGTAAACATTTCAACAAAAGTGAAAGTATTGCTTATTTGCTAAAATGTGCAAAAATAAAGATAAACATCCAATACAAAAAAGTGCCAATCTAAATATTCTGGAGTACTGTAAACATTAAGTATTGCTTTTAAAATGTGCAAAATAAACATCCAGTCCAACACGGTACACAATAACCAATTCTACTCATTCCAGTGAGTGACTAACAGTTGTAATGAAGAAAGTTTAGCATGTCTACGCTCAGAAGGGGTCGATGTGGCTGGAACTGAGAGGTAATTAGCCTTCACCTCAAGCCAGGACTGCGAGTGAGCTGAGCTGCAGTTTATATTTCTAGAAGGTCAACGGGCTCATAGTGATGTTACTAGTAGTTGACTGGGAGGTGTTTATTATCATTTGGGGAGAGTCCGCTGCCTGATGCTCACCTGCTAAACACCTATCTGCTCCACGCTGAAGCGCTGACTACATGCGCTCTGAATACACACTGCTGATTGGCTGATAATGCTTCATGTGTACCAATCAGATGGTTGTGTGGGTGGGACAATGCTGCGTGTGTACCAATCAGATGGTTGTATGGGTGGGACAATGCTGCGTGCTGAGACAGAGGCAGAGGTGCAAAGCAACTTGTTAAGACTTTAGCAGCTAAAGTTAGCTTTAGCTTAGAAACTCGTTCGGTACACCCCCGTACCGAACCGAAAGCCCCGTATCGAAACGGTTCAATGCAAAACACGTACCGTTACACCCCTAGCAGATACAAATGACACATTCATGTTTTTGTGTAATGATGACAACGTATGCTCGCGCGGACGATTGACTAGTTGATGGTTTTCTTTTCAAATGTTCGTTCATAGCCGTTGTGCTGCTATGATAGGCCATTTCCGCTCGACACAGTGTGCATACAACAACATTATTAGGCCGTTTATTGAAATACTCCCACACTTTTGACCACTTTTGGCATGCTTTACCCCTCAAACCGCTCGCATCGTCTGCTTTGATCGTCTGCTTTGCGCTCCGCCATGACGGTAGTGTGACGTAAATATGTGACGCGTCGACGCACAAAAACGGCGTCGACGTATTTACGTAACCGATGACGTCGACGCGTCGTTTCAGCCTTAGTATTGTTGCATTTGAAGTTATCGTAATGTTGATCATCCATCCATCCGTCCATTTTCTACCACTTGTCCCTTTCGGGGTTGCGGGGGGTTGCTGGAGCCTATCTCAGCTGCATTCGGGCGTTAGGCGAGGTACGCCCTGGACAAGTCGCCACCTCATCGCAGGGCCAACACATATTGTTATTCATTATCAATATTGTTATTTCAAAATGGTAAATTGTCTTTATTTATATAGCGCTTTACTATACCTAACCTACTCAGTGGCCTGAGTGTCCGCCCTGAGATCGGTAGGTTGTGAGTTCAAACCCCGGCCGAGTCATACCAAAGACTATAAAAGTGGGACCCATTACCTCCCTGCTTGGCACTCAGCATCAAGGGTTGGAATTGGGGGTTAAATCACCAAAAATGATTCCTGGACGCGGCCACCGCTGCTGCTCACTGCTCCCCTCACCTCCCAGGGGGTTATCAAGGGTGATGGGTCAAATGCAGAGGACAAATTTCACCACACCTAGTGTGTGTGTGACAATCATTGGTACTTTAACTTTAACTTTAACTTAATGATACCCAAAGCACTTTACATTATACATTACATTCACCCATTCACACACACATTCAAACACTGATGGCGTGTATTACTATTTGCTTCATTAATTTGCTTTTCTTTATCATTTCTGGTATATTTATACATATTGTATTTGTTGATGTAGTTATATTGTTTTTTGTTTTTGTTGTTGTTGTCTCTCTGTCTTGTCCTCCTCCTGTCCCTATAATTTCCCTCTCTTTCTCTTCCCCCCCTTTCTGTTCCCTCCTGCTCCTGTCCGACTGAGTCAAACACTAAATATATCCAAACATTTGATAAAGTCAAATACAAATAAGGTATCAAGAGAAATGTACCACACTTCTCTTTTGTAAAGTGAATATGTAGAGCAGATATGGGCATCACCCTCAACAATGTGATTTGCCTGAGTGCCTGGCCAGGACAGATTTGGGGGGGAAAAAAGAAGACAAAACATTAAGGACAGTACAGAGATGGTCTTAAAATACAACAAAGTACTAACGTTTCCTCAAAACCACTACATGATGTAAAGAAAAACACACAAAACAAGCCTAACTAGTCCTTGTCCAATGGCAATGTCTACTATATTACAAGCAGTCTAGCAGACACCGAGAAATTACAGATGCCATCTCTAAATGGATATACAGTATGTACTAGGGTTGCACGGTATTAGTATAGTACCGCGATACTAATGACTAGAGATGTCCGATAATGGCTTTTTTGCCGATATCCGATATTCCGATATTGTCCAACTCTTAATTACCGATTCCGATATCAACCGACACTGATATATACAGTCGTGGAATTAACACATTATTATGCCTAATTTTGTTGTGATGCCCCGCTGGATGCATTAAACAATGTAACAAGGTTTTCCAAAATAAATCAACTCAAGTTATGGAAAAAAATGCCAACATGGCACTGCCATATTTATTATTGAAGTCACAAAGTGCATTATTTTTTTTAACATGCCTCAAAACAGCAGCTTGGAATTTGGGACATGCTCTCCCTGAGAGAGCATGAGGAGATTGAGGTGGGGTGTTTGGGGGGTAGCGGGGGGTGTATATTGTAGCGTCCCAGAAGAGTTAGTGCTGCAAGGGGTTCTGGGTATTTGTTGTGTTGTGTTTATGTTGTGTTACGGTGCAGATGTTCTCCCGAAATGTGTTTGTCATTCTTGTTTGGTGTGGATTCACCATGTGGCGCATAGTTGTAACAGTGTTAAAGTTGTTTATACGGTCACCCTCAGTGTGACCTGTATGGCTATCCCCACCTTCTACCATCCTAGTCACGTCCGTTGTGTCCTTGGGCAAGACACTTCACCCTTGCTCCTGATGGCTGCTGGTTAGCGCCTTGCATGGCAGCTCCTGCCGTCAGTGTGTGAATGTGTGTGTGAATGGATGAATGTGGAAATACTGTCAAAGCGCTTTGAGTACCTTGAAGGTAGAAAAGCGCTATACAAGTATAACCCATTTATCATTTATCATTTAATTTCGCCACACCTACTGTCAATATCTGCTTACTTTCTCTTTCAACATGTTCTATCTACACTTCTGTTAAACTGTAATATTCACTTATTCTTCTCTTGTTTGATACTTTACATTAGTTTTGGATGATACCACAAAGTTAGGTATCAATCCGATACCAAGTAGTTACAGGATCATACATTGGTCATATTCAAAGTCCTCATGTGTCCAGGGACATATTTCCTGGGTTTATAAACATAATATAATTTTTTTTTAAACGAAAGAAGATGTTGCGATGCAAAAAATATCGACGTAATTATAGTAGTATCGACTAGATACGCTACTGTACTTGGTATCATTACAGTGGATGTTAGGTGTAGATCCACCAATGGCGTTTGTCACACTGAGGATGACCGTATAAACAACTTTAACACTGTTACAACTATGCGCCACACGGTGAATCCACACCAAACAAGAATGACAAACACATTTCGGGAGAACATCCGCACCGTAACACAACATAAACACAACACAACAAATACCCAGAACCCCTTATTATTCTCTGCATTTGACCCATCACCCGTGATCACCCCCTGGGAGGTGAGGGGAGCAGTGAGCAGCAGCGGTGGCTGCGCCCGGGAATAATTTTTGGTGATTTAACCCCCAATTCCAACCCTTGATGCTGATTGCCAAGCAGGGAGGTAATGGGTACCATTTTTATAGTCTTTGGTATGACTCGGCCGGGGTTTGAACTCACGACCTACCCATCTCAGGGCGGACACTCTAACCACTAGGCCACAATCATTGGTACTTTAACTTAAATAAACAAGTAGATTAATAATTCATTTTCTACCTCTAGTCCTTAATAATGTTGACAAAATAATAGGTAGATAAATGACACAATATGTTACTGCATTTGTCAGCCGACTAATTAGGAGCCTTTGTTTGTTTACTTACTACTAAAAGACAAGTTGTCTACTATGTTCACTATTTTATTTAAGGACTAAATTGCAATAAACATATGTTTAATGTACCTTAAGATTGTTTGTTAATTAATGCAATTTTTTGTGGTCCCTTTATTTAGAAAAGTACCGGTACCAAAGTATTGGTATCGGGACAACAACACTAGTATGTACTGTATACATTGTCGAAAAGAAGTGCTGTTACTAACAATGCTTTTTCTTTTTAGGTATAAATAAATAATAAATAATAAATGGGTTATACTTGTATAGCGCTTTTCTACCTTCAGGGTACTCAAAGCGCTTGGACAGTATTTCCACATTCACCCATTCACACACACATTCACACACTGATGGCGGGAGCTGCCATGCAAGGCGCTAACCAGCAGCCATCAGGAGCAAGGGTGAAGTGTCTTGCCCAAGGACACAACGGCCGTGACTAGGATGGTAGAAGGTGGGGATTGAACCCCAGTAACCAGCAACCCTCCGATTGCTGGCACGGCCACTCTACCAACTTCGCCACGCCGTCCCCTTTATTTTTTTTATAAATATGATATATACTTTATAAATTAAACAGGAAAATATATATTGGCATTCATGTCATGTGTGTATACCATATATATAATGGGTATAGAATTACCTGTTGCCATATATATTTTTGTCCATATCGCACAGCACGAGATTCACCATTTAGAGTTATGTAAATGAACCCCCCCCAATATGTGTGTTTTTTTGGGATTTGTTTGGCTTTTGCGGTCCTTTTTCCCTCTGGGCCAATGTTGGGAGTACTGGTACTGGGTGGAGTCACCCACAGTGGCTTTCCTTTGTTTACATCCTTTCATGCTGCAGCGAGAAAGAGGTCAGGGGTCATCAGTTTAATTGGCTCATTTTTGGCCCTCATGTTGTGACAGAGCAAGCCTTATCAGCAGCCAAAATGTGCAGGACATTCGCTTCCTCCGAGGTTCCACTGCAAGGCAGGGACATTTAATGGAAATTTAGTCCTGTGCTTTTAACTCAGGAAATTAAAGTTTTTGTCCGTTCAAACAGTGGATGGCCTCATCTCTTGGGTAAATGGAAACTTCGTTAAGTCTGGAGCTTATTTTTTTTAATATATTTTTGTCTCTGACCATGACTAATGACTTTTACATATTTTTTAAATGTTCATGGTGGTTAATCAACTAAACAAGCTTATTTCATTTCCTAGCATTTATCCTGCTCTTGATCACGGGTAAGCTGGAACCTATTCCAGATGACTTTGGGCGAGAACACCCTGGCAGTGGAATTACAACACACATTTAATTTAATCACAATGTATCCTAGAAGGCTGCTGTAGTCTACAGACTGCATTTAGAGAGAAAGAACCATCATTTGGTTTTGACGATTTCTTTTTTAAATCAGCAATACATGCACCTGGGGATAGGTTGATTGGCAACATTAAATTGGCCTTAGTGTGTGAATGTTGTCTCTCTGTGTTGGCCCTGTGGTGAGTTGGCGACTTGTCCAGGGTGTAGGCTCCAGCACCCCCGTGACCCAGAGAGGGACAAGCGGTAGAAAATAAATGGATGGATGGACTATTACTACACTGCAGACAGTCTGTAAAAAATGATTAAATACCAAAGCATGAAAATAGCAGTGATCTGTCAGATATTGTCTTCTGCCTTCCTTTGTCGGACACTAAAATACAATTCTTAGTACCACACCCATAACGGTCACTTAAAGGGGAACTGCTCTTTTTTGGAATTTTACCAATCGTTCACAATCATTATGAGAGACAAGACCACAAAATATTTTAGTTTTTTTCGCTTTCTAATAGAGATGTCCGATAATATCACACTGCCGATATTATCGGCCGATAAATGCTTTAAAATGTAATATCAGAAATGATCGGTATCGGTTTCAAAAAGTACAATTTATGACTTTTTAAAACGCCGCTGTATGGAGTGATACACGGACGTAGGGAGAAGTACAGAGCGCCAATAAACCTTAAAGGCACTGCCTTTGCGTGCCGGCCCAATCACATAATATCTACGGCTTTTCACACACACAAGTTAATGCAAAGCCTACTTGGTCAATAGCCATACAGGTCACACTGAGGGTGGCCGTATAAACAACTTTAAAGGCCTACTGAAACCCACTACTACCGACCACGCAGTCTGATAGTTTATATATCAATGATGAAATCTTAACATTGCAACACATGCCAATACGGCCGGCGTTAACTTATAAAGTGCAATTTGAAATTTCCCGCCAGACTTCCGGTTGAAAACGTCTAGATATGATGACCTATGCGCGTGACGTCAATGATTGATACGGAAGTATTGGTACCCCATTGATTACGATACAAAAAAGCTCTGTTTTCATTTCAAAATTCCACAGTATTCTGGACATCTGTGTTGGTGAATCTTTTGCAATTTGTTTAATGGACAATGGAGACTGCAAAGAAGAAAGCTGTAGGCGGGATCGGTGTATTAGCGGCGGACTACAGCAACACAGCCAGGAGGACAGAGATGGATAGCAGACGCGCTAGGCGCCAAACTCACTTTAACTTCCTCCGTCTTGCAGACCGCATCTGTGATCGGGTGAAGTCCTTCGTCGCACCGTCGATCTCTGGAACGCAGGTGAGCACTGGTGTTGATGAGCAGATGAGGGCTGGCTGGCGTAGGTGGATAGCTAATGTTTTTCGCACAGCTATGTGAGGTCCGGTTGCTAAGTTAGCTTCAATGGCGTCGTTAGCAACAGCATTGTTAACCTTCGCCAGGCTGGAAAGCATTAACCGTGTATTTACATGTCCATGGTTTAATAGTATTGTTGATCTTCTGTCTATCTTTCCTGTCAGGGATTTATTTATTTTGTTTCTATATGCAGTTAAGCACGATGCTATCACGTTAGCTCCGTAGTTAAAGTGTTTCGTCGATGTATTGTCGTGATAAAAGTCACTGTGAATGTCCATTTCGCGTTCTCGACTCTCATTTTCAAGAGGATATAGTATCCGAGGTGGTTTAAAATACAAATCCGTGATCCACAATAGAAAAAGGAGAGAGTGTGGAATCCAATGAGCCAGCTTGTACCTAAGTTACGGTCAGAGCGAAAAAAGATATGTCTTGCACTGCATTCTAGTCCTTCACTCTAACGATCCTCATCCACGGATCTTTCATCCTCGCTCAAATTAATGGGGTAATCGTCGCTTTCTCGGTCCGAATCGCTCTAGCTGCATTGAAAACAATAGGAAAATGTGAGGAGACTTTCAACTGACTGTGTCACGCTACTTCCGGTAGGGGCAAGGCTTTTTTTTATCAGATACCAAAAGTTGCGATCTTTATCGTCGTTGTTCTCTACTAAATCCTTTCAGCAAAAATGTGGCAATATCGCGAAATGATCAAGTATGACACATAGAATGGATCTGCTATCCCCGTTTAAATTAAAAAAATTCATTTCAGTAGGCCTTTAACACTGTTACAAATATTCGCCACACTGTGAACCCACACCAAACAAGAATGACAAACACATTTCGGGAGAACATCCGCACGGTAACACAACATAAACACAACAGAACAAAGACCCAGAACCCCTTGCAGCACTAACTTTTCCGGGACGCTACAATATACACCCCCTGCTACCCCCTACACAAACCCCCCCCCCCCCCGCCCCCCCCCCGCACCTCAACCGCCGTCCCCCCCAACCCCGCCCACCTCAACCTCCTCATGCTCTCAGGGAGAGCATGTCCCAAATTCCAAGCTGCTGTTTTGAGGCATGTTAAAAAAAATAATGCACTTTGTGACTTCAATAAAAGATATAGCAGTGCCATGTTGGCATTTTTTGCATAACTTGAGTTGATTTGTTTTGGAAAACCTTGTCACATTGTTTAATGCATCCAGCGGGGCATCACAAAAAAATTAGGCATAATAATGTGTTAATTCCACGACTGTGTATATCGGTATCGGTTGATATCGGAATCGGTAATTAAGAGTTGGACATTATCGGAATATCGGATATCGGCAAAAAAGCCATTATCGGACATCTCTACTTTCTAACATAAAAATCGTCTCGTTCTGGGTCACTAACAATGCCGCTAATGGGAGCAATAACCCTCTTCTTCCTGCTGGCTTCTATAAACAGCAGTTCATCCGCCCTATATTCGGCTTAAAAAAAATAAGGTTGTGAATCCTCATTTGTCCAAAATTAGTCGTCTTCGTTGTCTGTTACCAAGTCTTCCATGATGACAACACACTCGCGTGTTTGTTTGTGGAAGTAGGAAGACACAGTAAATGCCGGAAGTCGGATGTGCGGTCCTATGGAAACGGAAATAAATGCGCCAGAGAAGGAAGTCTGGCTATTGATTAAAATGACCAAAATACGGTAAATATTGAACATATTACATATTGTTATAAACGTGTCTGTTACTACATTATATTAGATATTATATTAGATTTTATATTATATATACTTGCAGCGTGTATGTGCAGCCCTTTGAACACTTGTGATTAAGGGCTATATAAATAAACATTATTTGACAATTGAGTATATAAAACGTTGCTGGAGGGTTTTGTATTGATAAGCTTCAAAGCATCTAGGAGACAAATATTGAACTTTTTGACAAGTCACAGAAAAGAACACTCTAGTTGCTGTAAAACATGGAGGATACTTGATTATGTGCTAAGTAGGCCTGGGCGATATGCTCACAAAATAAAATCTCAGATTTTTTCATAAAAATTTGATTTACGTTTTCCGATTTTTTTCCCCCTCTACTTTTTAAAAAAACCACTGACGGAGATCATTCTAAACAAGTTTTGCTTTTATTTGATCAACATTTAATAATTTGACAAGGGCTATATAAGTAAACTTTGATTGAACTGAAAAATATAATTCTAGAATGTTGTTCTTTTTAGACCAAACATATATTGTACTTTTATTGCAATAATTTTCAAAGAACTAAATTAGGAGCTTCCTCTGGGAGCCAATGCATTTGTCTTGAATAAAATATTTCTGTAAATAAAATGTAGCATTGTACATTATATGCAAATACATAATAATCTCCAACATTGAGATGAATAAGGTGCAAATTTAACACTTTTGTCTTGAAAACTTTAAAAAAATATTTCAATAAAAAATGTAGCATTGTACATTGCATGCAAATAAATCAATCAATAAATATACGAATAATCATTAAATAGTAATAAAAATCAAGTGTAAACTTAAAACTTCTGTCTTGAATAAAATAATTATGTAAATAAAAATGTAGTGTTAAATATTGCATGCCAAAAAATAATCAGGTAAAACACACATTTCTTAAGCACTAACAACGCTTTTCTTTTCTTTGGAACAAACGTCTCGCTCTCGTTAGCATTAGCCATGTTTTAGCTCAGCTTGTGGATCTCTGCCAAGGAAATAAGGGAGTGGGTGAGGGCTACGGTAGCTCATGGGGCCAAAAAGTACGCCATACCAAGAGGAGAAAAACATCATTTTTTTATTTTTTTAAATCGTCTGCAACAAAAAACGTGATTTTTATGGATAAAATCAATGCATCCCTCAGGCATAGTCCTAAGGTTACTTTGCTGCATCCGACATGCAGTGTGTGTTTAATCGATGCTGGCTACATGAATAACATCTCAAGACTATTAAGGCATTCTCGAGCAAAATGCGTTGCCGAGTGTTAGAGAGATTGGTCTCAGTTGCAGTTCATTGGTCCTCCCAACAGGACAATGATCTAAAACACAGCCAAAAACATCCAAGAATGGCTGATGGTAAAATATTGGAATAATCAGTGTCTTTGTATGAGTTCTTACATAGACTACGTTTACACTGCTGGCCAAAGTGGCCCAAATCTGATTTGGGCCAGATGCAGCCCGCTAGCGGAAGTGGGTACTTCATTACAACATCCGGGTTCGGTGAGCAAAGTCTATTTTCGACGGTCGAATTTTCGGCGCATAATAGGCCATATGTAATATATGAATATATATTTTGATTCAGAAGAAATAGCGATGGTTGAAGGACCGGAATTAACGCTGTGGTAGGGCTGGGTGATATGGCCTTTTTGTAATATCTCGATATTTTTAGGCCATGTCACGATACACGATATATATCTCGATATTTTGCCTTAGCCTTTAATTAACACTTGATGTATATAATCACAGCAGTATGATGATTCTCTGTGTCTACATTAAAACATTCTTGTTCATACTGCATTAATATATGCTCATTTTAAACTTTCATGCAGAGAGGGAAATCACAACTAAGTCAATTTAGCAAAACTGTATTTATTAAACAGTTATTAAGCAGTGGCACAAACATTCATGTCATTTCCAAAACAGAAAGTGCAAGATTGTCAGAGACATTTTAAAACAAGCTATTAGTGCACTTTTGTGCATGATGTCACTAAGATGAAATATCAAAACAATAGTAACTTAAAGTGCACTTTTTGTACAGAACGCCACTACAATAGATTAAAACAAATAAAGTGCACTTTTGTGCATGATGTCACACAAGATATTTCAATAACTGTCAAATAAAAATGAGCTGCATAATAGGAAATCAAATGGTTTATGTACTTCGCTATGTGGTAGGTTCCTGCAGACGTTATCTCCTTTTGTTGTTGAAAAAATTTTCATACGGTGTTGATGTGGAAATGGTTGCCTCTGCATTTTGTGGGTGTGGCACCGAACGGAGATGTTGACATGCAGAGTTTCAAACACTCTTCATTCTCTAGCGGTTGATTTTTCAAATGATGCTACATATTAGCAGTAATGCTACTTTTTGTAGCAACGCTTTTGCCGCACACTTGACATATTACGGTTGTCTGTTCAACATCTTCCCGCTTGAAACCAAACCACCGCCAGACGATGTACCCCGTGCTGTTTTTCTTGGGAATTAATTCTTCTTCCTTCATTTGTTACCAGATCCGCACCTTCTCTCTCTCGTATTACCACTCGCACCACAGCTAACGTTACCCATGCCGCTACCTCTCTGCTCCGCGAGGGCGTATACGTATGTGACGTATGTAAGAAGGTGCGCTTGTTTTAAGTCCCTGTGAGAAGGAGAGATAAGAAAGAGTGAGAAGAGCCTGTAGTGTAATGCCCGCAGCTAAAAGCAACTGCGTGAGAACATATACTGGAATATCACGATATAGTCATTTTCTATATCGCACAGAGACAAACCCACAATATATCAAGTATATCGATATATCGCCCAGCCCTACGCTGTGGCATATTTGCTTACATGTGTGTTGAAAAATAAAGCTAACTCTGATCCACACTGATGTCTGTGCCTCCTCTATCTAACAGCCATAAAATTTATTAGAACCCTCCCAAATATATTACAGTGTATTCATTCATTTATACATTATTACTTTTATTTATTTTCACGTAAACATTTGAAAGGTGTGCCGACCATATCTATGGTGCCAACATTTATTTTTGTAGTAGTAGTAGTAGTAGTAGTAGTAGTAGTAGTAGTAGTAGTAGTAGTAGTAGTAGTAGTAGAAACTTCCTAGTTCATTTACGTAATCCGGTCAACTTCTTTTGTTTTCACTTTATCAAACTGCGCATGCAAGTCACGTCAAGGCCACATTGGGGCCTGTGCACGTTTACACTGGAGGTTGATAAAGATCACATTTTACTTGCACTTGCAAATCAGATTTGGACCACTTTGGCATGCAGTGTAAATGTGGTCAATGTGACCGCGATGTCACTTGCATGCGCAGTTCAATAAAGTGTAAACAAAATAAGTTGATTTCTCCAGATTCTCTGAACCTTTTGATATTACGGACCGTAGATGGTGAAATGCCTAAATTCCTTGCAAAAGCCGGTTGAGAAATGTTGTTCTT
This sequence comes from Entelurus aequoreus, assembly GCF_033978785.1. NCBI lineage: Eukaryota > Metazoa > Chordata > Actinopteri > Syngnathiformes > Syngnathidae > Entelurus > Entelurus aequoreus. The sequence continues at coordinate 43,692,755 of NC_084744.1, read as the reverse complement.
AAACTGTTCGACAATTTGCTCACGCATTTGTTGACAACGTGGTGACCCTCGCCCCATCCTTGTTTGTGAATGACTGAGCATTTCATGGAAGCTGCTTTTATACCCAATCATTTTTTTTATTTGTATTTATTTATGTATTTAGCCTTTATTTAACCAGGTAAAATCCCATTGAGAACAAAAATCTATTTTCCAAGGGAGATGTGGCCAAGAGGGCAGCAGCAAGGTTACATTAAAAACAGTAAACAACACATAAAACATCAAATTTACAACATTAAGACTTGCTCACATAACACATGTGCATACAGACAAGGTAGACTGCAATCCTTTCACAGAAGCTTTAAACTCATTTAAAGGCCTACTGAAATGAATTTTTTTTATTTAAACGGGGATAGCAGATCCATTCTATGTGTCATACTTGATCATTTCGCGATATTGCCATATTTTTGCTGAAACGATTTAGTAGAGAACATCGACGATAAAGTTCGCAACTTTTGGTCGCTGATTAAAAAAAGCCTTGCCTGTACCGGAAGTAGCGTGACGTCGCAGGCTGAAGGGCTGCTCACATTTCCCCATTGTTTACAATGCAGCGAGAGCGATTCGGACCAAGAAAGCGACGATTACCCCATTAATTTGAGCGAGGATGAAAGATTTGTGGATGAGGAATGTGAGAGTGAAGAACTAGAGTGCAGTGCAGGACGTATCTTTTTTCGCTCTGACCGTAACTTAGGTACAAGGGTTCATTGGATTCCCCACTTTCTCCTTTTTCTATTGTGGATCACGGATTTGTATTTTAAACCACCTCGGATACTATATCCTCTTGAAAATGAGAGTCGAGAACGCGAAATGGACATTCACAGTGACTTTTATCCCCACGACAATACATCGGCGAAGCTCTTTAGCTACGGAGCTAACGTGATAGCATCGTGCTTAAATGGAGGTAGAATCAAAAGAAATAAACCCTTGACTGGAAGGATAGACAGAAAATCAACAATACTATTAAACCATGGACCTGTAAATACACGGTTAATGCTTTCCAGCTTGGCGAAGCTTAACAATGCTGTTGCTAACGACGCCATTGAAGCTAACTTAGCAACGGGACCTCACAGAGCTATGATAAAAATATTAGCGCTCCACCTATGCCAGCCAGCCCTCATCTGCTCATCAACACCCGTGCTCACCAGCGTTCCAGCGATCGACGGAAGGACGAAGGACTTCACCCGATCATCCGTGCCGTCGGCGGCTAGCGTCGGATAGCGCGTCTGCTATCCAAGTCAAAGTCCTCCTGGTTGTGTTGCTACAGCCAGCCGCTAATACACCGATCCCACCTACAACTTTCTTCTTTGCAGTCTTCATTGTTCATTAAACAAATTGCAAAAGATTCACCAACACAGATGTCCAGAATACTGTGGAATTTTGAGATGAAAACAGAGCTTTTTTGTATTGGATTCAATGGGGTACCAATAATTCCGTTTCAACGATTGACGTCACGCCCATACGTCATCATACATAGACGTTTTCAACCGGAAGTTTAGCGGGAAATTTAAAATTGCACTTTATAAGTTAACCCGGCCGTATTGGCATGTGTTGCAATGTTAAGATTTCATCATTGATATATAAACTATCAGACTGCGTGGTCGGTAGTAGTGGGTTTCAGTAGGCCTTTAAGGAGACAAGGGTTTGAAGTTGAAGATTCGATTGTAGGTTATTCCAAGCTTTCGGTGCTGAAAACCTAAATACTTTCTTGCCCAGTTCAGTTCTTACTTTGGGGATGACAAATTGCAGAACATTCATTGAACGAAGATTGTGACTTCCTTGTTTCTTTGTTAAAAGACAAGACAGATAAGATGGAGTGATACCCAGAATGGTTTTGTAGATGAACACATACCAATGATTGAGGCGTTGAGCACATAAAGACGTCTAGTTAACCATTGAGTATAACACACAATGGTGAGTAATCATGGCACCCACCTGTTCCCAATTAGCCTGTTCACCTGTGGGATGTTCCAAATAAGTGTTAGATGAGCATTCCTCAACTTTCTCAGTCTTTTTTGCCACTTGTGCCAGCTTTTTTTGAAACATGTTGCATGCATTAAAATCCAAATGCGCTACAATTTGCCAAAAATAAAAAAGTTTTCCAGTTCAAACATTAAAGGCCTACTGAAATGAATTTTTTTTATTTAAACGGGGATAGCAGATCCATTTTATGTCATACTTGATCATTTCGCGATATTGCCATATTTTTGCTAAAAGGATTTAGTAGAGAACATCGACGATAAAGTTCGCAACTTTTGGTCTCTGATAAAAAAAAAGCCTTGCCTGTACCGGAAATAGCGTGACGTCGCAGGTTGAACGGCTCCTCACATTTTCCCATTGTTTACACCAGCAGCGAGAGCGATTCGGACCGAGAAAGAGACGATTACCCCATTAATTTGAGCGAGGATGAAAGATTCGTGGATGAGGAACGTGAGAGTGAAGGACTAGAGTGCAGTGCAGGACGTATCTTTTTTCGCTCTGACCGTAACTTAGGTACAAGCTGGCTCATTAGATTCCACACTTTCTCCTTTTTCTATTGTGGATCACGGATTTGTATTTTAAACCACCTCGGATACTATATCCTCTTGAAAATGAGAGTCGAGAACGCGAAATGGACATTCACAGTGACTTTTATCCCCACGACAATACATCGGTGAAGCACTTTAGCTACGGAGCTAACGTGATAGCATCGTGCTTAAATGCAGATAGAAACAAAATAAATAAGCCCCTGACTGGAAGGATAGACAGAAGATCAACAATACTACTATCAGGAGACACCGAACCAAACACTGGACCTGTAACCACACGGTTAATGCTGTGCCGCCTGTCGAAGCCTAGCAATGCTGTTGCTAACGACGCCATTGAAGCTAACTTAGCTACGGGACCTCGTCAGAGCTATGATAAAAACATTAGCGCTCCACCTACGCCAGCCCTCATCTGCTCATCAACACCCGTGCTCACCTGCGTTCCAGCGATCGACGGCGCAACGAAGGACTTCACCCGATCATCGATGCGGTCGGCGGCTAGCGTCGGATAGCGCGTCTGCTATCCAACTCAAAGTCCTCCTGGTTGTGTTGCTGCAGCCGGCCGCTAATACACCGATCCCCCCTACAGCTTTCTTCTTTGCAGTCTCCATTGTTCATTAAACAAATTGCAAAAGATTCACCAACACAGATGTCCAGAATACTGTGGAATTTTGCGATGAAAACAGAGCTGTTTGTATTGGGATACAATGTGTCCCAATACTTCCGGTTCAACCATTGACGTCACACGCAAACGTCATCATACCTACACGTTTTCAACCGGAAGTTTCCCGGGAAATTTAAAATTGCACTTTATAAGTTAACCCGGCTGTATTGGCATGTGTTGCAATGTTAAGATTTCATCATTGATATATAAACTATCAGACTGCGTGGTCGGTAGTAGTGGGTTTCAGTAGGCCTTTAAGTATCTTGTCTTTGCAGTCTATTCAATTGAATATAAGTTGAAAAGGATTTGCAAATGATTGTATTCGGTTTTTATTTACGAATTACACAACGTGCCAACTTCACTGGGTTTAGGTTGGTTAGATTTTTCCAAAATGTTGGTCAGTTTTCAAATGTTGTGACCTCCATTGCCTGTGACTTCGACTGTCCTGATATGGGCAAGGTTGTTGCAGACCTTTTTTTCACTGGCAGTGACAGCATGACATGACAGCCTTTACAGCGTATCAAGTTCTAGCCTGCTATGCAGGGGACATATAAGCATTACACGACAGGTGATTCTGACTATGGACACTTGAAGCCCAGGGATTGAGCAGTGCATCTGTTCCAGCCTACATTGGACACTTCTAGTAAAGAGAGAAACAAACCCCTCAACAGGGTTTGGGGGGGGGGACTGCTACTTAGTGGTAAAATGAAGGCCAAAACAATCAGAAAGATCTCCTCTGTCAGATAGTTATTATTGTATGAAATCCAGTGTTTGTCTGCTCCTCCATAATAAAAGCCTCTGTCAGATGCCTTCTCCTTTCTGGCACATCTAAAGTCATACGGTGGTGCTGTTCTTTCTGTTAGACAATGTTTATTCTCTCCCCATCTGGTTTTTATTTAAAAGTTGCTGCCATAGAGCAGTTTTTTTCTGGTTCCTCCACAACTCTCGATGAGTCTGAATGTATTTGTCCAAGATTAGCAGCCTCTTCCCTTCTCCAGTTTTCCAAGTGTGTTAAAACCCATCCATCACAATCCTGCAGCACTGGGTTTTATTTTTCCAAAACAAAGCGTCATTTTGGGCGTTTCTACTTCTTTCTCTATCCCTTCAAACCCATGAGACTTTCACCGGTTGTTTATCTTAATCCAAAAGCTTTTTAGGCCCTGCCCATAAAACGGTCTTGTGCAAAGTGTAAAACTCAAAGTGTCTCATTAAAGGCCTACTGAAAGCCACTACTACCGACCACGCAGTCTGATAGTTTATATATCAATGATGAAATCTTAACATTGCAACACATGCCAATACGGCCGGGTTAACTTATAAAGTGCAATTTTAAATTTCCCGCTAAACTTCCGGTTGAAAACGTCTATGTATGATGACGTATGCGCGTGACGTCAATAGTTAAACGGAAGTATTCGGACACCATTGAATCCAATACAAAAAAGCTCTGTTTTCATCTCAAAATTCCACAGTATTCTGGACATCTGTGTTGGTGAATCTTTTGCAATTTGTTTAATGAACAATGAAGACTGCAAAGAAGAAAGTTGTAGGTGGGATCGGTGTATTAGCGGCTGGCTGTAGCAACACAACCAGGAGGACTTTGACTTGGATAGCAGACGCGCTAGCCGATGCTAGCCGCCGACCGCACGGATGATCGGGTGAAGTCCTTCGTCCTTCCGTCGATCGCTGCAACGCAGGTGAGCACGGGTGTTGATGAGCAGATGAGGGCTGGCTGGCGTAGGTGGAGCGCTAATGTTTTTATCATAGCTCTGTGAGGTCCCGTTGCTAAGTTAGCTTCATTGGCGTCATTAGCAACAGCATTGTTAAGCTTCGCCAAGCTGGAAAGCATTAACCGTGTATTTACAGGTCCATGGTTTAATAGTATTGTTGATTTTCTGTCTATCCTTCCAGTCAGGGGTTTATTTCTTTTGTTTCTATCTGCATTTAAGCACGATGCTATCACGTTAGCTCCGTAGCTAAAGTGCTTTGCCAATGTATTGTTGTGGAGATAAAAGTCACTGTGAAAGTCCATTTCGCATTCTCGACTCTCATTTTCAAGAGGATATAGTATCCGAGGTGGTTTAAAATACAAATCCGTGATCCACAATAGAAAAAGGAGAGAGTTTGGAATCCAATGAGCCAGCTTGTACCTAAGTTACGGTCAGAGCGAAAAAAGATGCGTCCTGCACTGCACTCTAGTCCTTCACTCTAACGTTCCTCATCCGCGAATCTTTCATCCTGGCTCAAATTAATGGGGTAATCGTCGCTTTCTCGGTTCGAATCGCTCTCGCTGCTGGTGTAAACAATGGGAAAATGTGAGGAGCCCTTCAACCTGTGACGTCACCCTACTTCCGGTACAGGCAAGGCTTTTTTTTATCAGCGACCAAAAGTTGCGAACTTTATCGTCGATGTTCTCTACTAAATCCTTTCAGCAAAAATATGTCAATATCGCGAAATTATCAAGTATGACACATAGAATGGATCTGCTATCCCCGTTTAAATAAAAAAAATTCATTTCAGTAGGCCTTTAAAATGTGCACAGCATTTGTTTACAAATGCAGGCAAAATATACTGTGTTTGTCTTTAAATCGATGGTTGGGAGGGTTGGGAGGTATACATCACTTTTTCTGCAGGCGAGCTACTTTTCAATTGACCAAGTCGAGGAGATTTACCCCATTCATATATATAATTTATATGTATTTATTTATGAAGGAGAGGTTTTTGTTTACAAGTTAAAGGTGTTTAATGATAATACAAGCCTGTTTAACATATCCTTTCTTTCATAAAGACAAGAATATAAGTTGGTATATGACCTGATTCTGATGACTTGCCTTGATTGGAATCAGACAGTAGGTCCACATTTTCAAATAGAGGAGGAACAAAGTCCTCCTTTGTGTGCAATACCACATGAAAGTGGTTGGTTTTTGGTCATGGCTTGATACCCTGCATCAAAAGTGACTAACAGCAGTACAGGATAGTCGCTACAACGTGTTTATTGCATTTTAACAGATGTGCAGATAAAACCATGATACAACAGAAAGTAACCAGATATTAACAGTAAACTAACAAGTAGTAGTAGTTTTGAGAAAATACAACTGGAATTGATGTACCATATTTTCCTGACTATAGAGCGTACCTATATATAAGCCACGTTTACTAAATTCTAGAAGAAAAACATATTTTTTTCAAACATTAGCCGCACCAGACTGTAAGCCGCAGATATCGCAGAAATATTGTGAAAATGTTTAAGTACATACCTTAAAACAGAAGTCGTCGTCATGGACCCACTACCTGTAAAAGCTAGCTCTCTAATCAGCTATTCAGACTCAATAAATCCACAATGACATTTTGGTAAATGTATTGACGAATTTGTGAAACCTAAACAATACAAAAGTAATGCCATTGTAAGTTAATAATACTAACACACACACTTGAAAGCGTGTTAGCATAATAGGTAATGCTAACGACACTAGATTGATTACAATACTACAAATATGCATGAAAACACTCCTACAGACATTACATATCGCAGGGTTTAGTAAGTATGAATAGTTTTAGGTATATTGTAAAAGGTACAAACGTTTGAAGTGATGAATAGAGAATTCATGCGAGTAGAAACGCTAAGGAGGACTAGAAGACGGAACTGCATTTGTACTTTGGGTTGGTTCAAAGCATTCAACAAAAGGTTTACAGTACCTGCAGTGGGCAAACCCGTCCAAAAGATGGTGCCAAAGCACAAACATAGCACACTTTTTCAGTGTGTATACTTGTGTTTTATGAAAACTATTTGTTGAAAACCAAACATTACGACCGTTAGCGAATACAAATCCATGAATTGGCTGCACCGTTTTATAAGCCACAGGGTTCAAAGCTATAGGCTTACCAGCTTAGTGGCCTTGTGGTTCGAGTGTCCACCCTGAGACTGGAAGGTCGCGAGTTCAAACCCCGGCCGAGTCATACCAAAGACTATAAAAATGGGACCCATTGCCTCCCTGCTTGGCACTCAGCATCAAGGGTTGGAATTGGGGGTTAAATCACCAAATGATTCCCGAGCGCGGCGCACACTGCTGCTCACTGCTCCCCTCACCTGCCAGGGGGTGTAAATGAGGATCGGTCAAATGCAGAGGAAAAATTTCACCACACCTAGTGTGGTACTTTATAGTCTGTCAGCAGCAAAATTAGGACCAATTGTAACCCATTTTTAAATATATATATACCATATAATATATTGCGATACAGTATATATTGTTATCACAGGAGGCTGCAATATATATCGCGACGTACTGTAGATTTTAAGCCGTATCACCCATCCATAATATGAGTGTGTGTGTCTGTGTGTGTGTCTGTGTGTGTGTGTGTGTGTGTGTGTGTGTGTGTGTGTGTGTGTGTGTGTGTGTGTGTGTGTGTGTGTGTGTGTGTGTGTGTGTGTGTGTTCTGGCAATGCTTACTTAATGGGGACATCACTCTGTTTACAGTTTTTTTAGGGGACCTCTGACGGTATGGGGACAAAAAAACAGGTTCCCTAAAGGGAAACCTTTTTTTAATGATAGTCAGATCCATTCTGAAGATGCCTAAGTGCTGGATTTGATTTAACATTTAAGTGGTGAAACTTCCTATAAGAGGACAGCTGTAGTGCTGTATTCTGAGGATCATGTCATATTTAATTAGATTTTTTTATTTTTTTAAATGGTCCTCAGTAGTCACGTACAAATTTGTGTGAGTTATGCAAAATTTTTTAAATTTGGTGCATATGAACCATATTAACTCTTTTTCCCCAGGGTCCCCAGTAAGAATGATTAGCACATTACTTCATCAATCCAGAGATTTAAAGACGTGTATGAGCTAACTGGGCAGTGGCCTTTTTACCTAATTTTTTTTATGCCTCCAAAACCTGTAGAAAGGGTGGTACCCACAAGTGATGATCAAAATCTTGGTCCCCATTCCAAATGATAATCAGTGTGCGCGTGTGTGTGTGCATGTGTGCATGTGTGTGTGTGTGTGTGCGTGTGCGTGTGCGTGTGCGTGTGTGTGTGTGTGTGTGTGTGTGTGTGTGTGTGTGTGTGTGTGTGTGTGTGTGTGTGTGTGTGTGTGTGTGAACAGTAATGACAAAAAACTGCAATAATGAGCTGGCTTGGAGAGCTTTTATAAAAATGATAAGTATTTTATTTGTCAGAAACAAGTGAAATCACTCAAAAGTTGAAAGTAATATGTTTAACAAGCATATACCGCACATAGAAAAAAATGTCTCATTTGACTTGTTTTCCGAAAAGTAAGTCGGTGTTCTAATAGCTAGGATCATTCATGAGTTTTCTGACTTTAGCCAAGAGTCGTGGTACACCACAGGGCACGTATATACAAGTATATACATGTATATACACACTCACATTCACACCCATGGATCTTTTTTTTAAGTCTCCAATTCACTTAACATGCATGGTTTTAGAAAGGCAAGGTAATACATTACCTGATATAAACCCATATAGGCACGATGAGGAGTATACGCAGTGCATGTCTGTCATGTTAGACAAAATTATATTGCTGATATTTTTTCGGTTCTCTACGGTAGTGGTCCCCAACCTTTTTGTAACTGTGGACCGGTCAACGCTTGAAAAATTGTCCCACGGACCGGGGAATTTTCCGTATGGTATTTTTTTTTTTTTTTTTTGTCATAAAAAAATACAATCATGTGTGCTTACGGACTGTATCCCTGCAGACTGTATTGATCTATATTGATATATAATGTAGGAACCAGAAATATTAATAACAGAAAGAAACAACCCTTTTGTGCGAATGAGTGTGAATGGGGGAGGGAGGTTTTTTGGGTTGGTGCACTAATTGTAAGTGTATCTTGTGTTTTTTATGTTGATTTAAAGGCCTACTGAAATGATTTTTTTTTATTTAAACGGGAATAGCAGATCCATTCTATGTGTCATACTTGATCATTTCGCGATATTGCCATATTTTTGCTGAAAGGATTTAGTAGAGAAAATCGACGATAAAGTTCGCAACTTTTGCTCGCTGATAAAAAAAAGCCTTGCCTGTACCGGAAGTAGCGTGACGTCACAGGAGCTAGTATTCCTCACAATTCCCCATTGTTTACAATGGAGCGAGAGAGATTCGGACCGAGAAAGTGATGATTACCCCATTAATTTGAGCGAGGATGAAAGATTCATAGATGAGGAACGTTACAGTGAACGACTTGAGAGGCAGTGATGGACGCATCTTTTTTCGCTCTGACCGTAACTTAGTACAAGCTGGCTCATTGGATTCCACACTCTCCTTTTTTTATTGTGGATCACGGATTTGTATTTTAAACCACCTCGGATACTACAGTATATCCTCTTGAAAATGAGAGTCGAGAACGCGAAATGGACATCCAGTGCCTTTTATCTCCACGACAATACATCGGCGAAATGCTTTAGCTACGAGCTAACGTGATAGCATCGTGCTTTAACTGCATATAGAAACATAAAAATAAACCCCTGACTGGAAGGATAGATAGAAAATCAACAATACTATTAAACCGTGGACATGTAAATACACGGTTAATGCTTTCCAGGCTGGCGAAGGTTAACAATGCTGTGCTAACGACGCCATTGAAGCTAACTTAGCAACTTAGCAACGGGACCTCACAGAGCTATGCTAAAAACATTAGCTCTCCACCTACGCCAGCCAGCCCTCATCTACTCATCAACACCCGTGCTCACCTGCGTTCCAGCGATCGGCAGAAGGACGAAGGACTTCACCCGATGCGTTTGGCGGCCCGGAGACGTAGGAAGTCAAGGTGAGGTCGGCGGCTAGCGCGGCTAGCGCGGCTAGCGCGGCTAGCGCTCCTACAAAGTCCTCCTGGTTGTGTTGCTGTAGTCCGCTGCTAATACACCGATCCCACCTACAACTGTCTTCTTTGCAGCCTTCATTGTTCATTAAACAAATTGCAAAAGATGTCCAGAATACTGTGGAATTATGAAATGAAAACAGAGCTTTTTGTATAGGATTCTACGGGTACCATAACTTCCGTTACTCTGACTTCGTCACGCGCATACGTCATCATACCGCGACGTTTCAGCCGGATATTTCCCGGGAAGTTTTAAATGTCACTTTATAAGTTAACCCGGCCGTATTGGCATGTGTTGCAATGTTAAGATTTCATCATTGATATATAAACTATCAGACTGCGTGGTCGGTAGTAGTGGGTTTCAGTAGGCCTTTAATAACCCCAAAAAAAAAATATATATATATATATATTATTTTTTTCTTTATTTTTATTTTCTTTATTTTTATTTATTTTTTTCTTGTGTGGCCCGGTACCTATCGATCCACGGACCGGTAACGGGCCGCGGCCCAGTGGTTGGGGACCACTGCTCTACGGTATACCACAAAGGGGCCATCTATACAGGACAGTTAACAGGGTTCGTACGGGTGCTTGAAAACCTTAAAAATGCTTGGATTTTTAATGTTGTGTTTTCAAGGTTTGAAAAATGCTTGAATTTTGGGTGAAGTGCTTGGAAATGCTTGGAAATGTTCATCATATTTCTCGGCAGTCTGACTCAATAGGCAAATTATAAAATGGAAAAAAATAAAATAAGTTTCCTTGAAAATGAAAGCTACACGCTTGATCTTACATTAGCCCTTACATTAGGTTGTTGTCATGTATATAGGGCTCTGTGTCGCCCCCAAGAGGACAGTGGTGCATCGGTCCATCATGCCAGGAGGTTGTCGTTTTAATGAACATTGCATGGAAATGATTAGTCCATTATTGGACTTGTTTGTACTGTGAAGGTCATGTAATGTATCATTTGTAACATTTTCCACAATTTAGAGCTGAGTTAATATGAATGATTTTGTAGTTTTTACACAACATGGTTGTATGCATTTCTTGCTCTATTATTTTCGTTGTCTACTTAACTTGTCTGGCTACCTCAGTGAAAGCAAAAAAAGTTAACTTTTGTCTTTTTGTTCATTTGTTATCATAGCCACAGTTATAAGGCTAGATATGCTTAATGAAAGGTGACTGAGGTATTGTGAAACAAACAAAATATTTTCCTTCTATTAATGTGGAACAGTTTTGTTAATAAATGAGTGAAATTGACATTTTGAGGGTGTGTGTATTTATATCACATTATGCAGTTGACAAGCACAAATACGGTGTGAAACAATCCGTGCTGTTCCATGTCATTGAGTGCTGTAAGTAAGAAAAAAAAACAAGAAATTAGAAAAACAACACAAATGGTGACACGTTTGCAAACACCAATGACATTGAATAGTCTACAGAAATGCCACATTCATTTAATGATAACTGCTGGTTCAATGTTAGGCTTAGGTTTCAGCAGATTTTCCGTATGTTTCCTACAGACAACATTTGGTGACCTCAAACAACAAGGCTATGGATTGATTCACACTGGTTTTCGCCTTTTGAAGGATACTAGAAAAACTGGAAATTTGATCTTGAAAGTTCTTAAAAAGTGCTTGAATTTGGCCATGGAAAATGTGTACGAACCCCGAGTTTAAAAAAAATGAACAGACCAAGTTTGTTGAAGGATGGCTGTTTCAATGAACGTTTTTGTTGTTTTGTGTCAGAAAATGCAAACATTTGAAACGTTAGCATTACGACTGCTCTATAAACATTAGAAAAATATTAACAAAGGACACACGCGTGTTAAGTATTTTGGTATAATGAGCAACAATGTTGAATACGGTGCTGTAGTAGCATTTGCTACGTGCCAACACCATAATATCTCATGGAGTCTGATTACTAGTCTTTGCTCATATATCACGAATGAGCAGACACAGGGTATTTAAAAACCTTTTACAGAGCATTTATTTACTCATATCCATGTTTCCAACACGTAGGTCGTAAAGATTAGTATCTAACATCCAGGAAACCTGGCTGGCACACCGAAGACGACAACCTTTTGTTCACAAAGCACATTGTAACGTGTTGAGGCTGGCCTGGGCTTGTTGTATCGAAACATTCTGCCTCCGGTTTATCCAAAACACATTGAAAATGATTCTATATTGCCATGCGGTTGAAGATGGCTCAACCAAATGAAATTGACACAAACTTTAAGTAAATGTTTTGTAAAAAAATCACACGTTCAACTGACTTGGATGAACACAGAACACAATTGATATTCTCTCCTCCACGTTTAACATCTCTCTTAAAGCTTGTATAGCTACTGTATATTTACAGTGTATATTCACCCTTGTGCACAGAGATTTAGAGGGGTCAGATCACTTGGTTAGTTTTACAATGATGTAAAGACTTGTGTACGGAATTAATTACTTGCAGAAACCAAAGGAAAGTAATCCCTCGCTAGAAAAAACGTACATACCACATGTGTCCTTCTCATCTGTCAGTATATCACACACACATCCTTGGACTAGGTTTATGCATGCATCTTTACAGCAGTTTTTCATATATGTTAGTCTTAGTCTTTTGGAGAAAATGTATTTTAGATGTAGTCTAATGTTAGTCATCAAAATTGATTTAGTTTTAGTCTAGCTTTAATCAACAAAATCACGCAACATTTTAATCCGCTGAAATTAAAGTACATTTAGTTGACAATGAATAACACATTTAACACAAATGTAGCATGATCTTATGGTCAGGAATGGTGTTTGATGCATACAATGGTCAATGCCAATAAATATCTTTCAGGCACGTTTTCTATTTTTTATGCTACGTCTCTGACAAAGCAGGTATGTACGTGTGTTGCTAAATGGATTTACGATGCATACCTTTTATTATAATCTGTTTAGGAACACAATAGAACCGGAAGCAGCAAATACACATAGCTTTAACTTGCAGGTGTGTAGATGCCATTATCGATGACTCGCCTGCTGATGGCATCTTATAGCGTCAAAAATAAAATGTGTCTTCTTCACTTTCTCTCAGGTGTACACATATTACGGTGTGGAACATGTTAAAAATCCACACATTATCGTTATCTAACTTCCTTATCTCACAAGGAAAATAATCTGATTGTCACTGCTTTGTAATTTACCCCCCCCCCCCCTCTCTCATATGTACGCTGTTAAAGAGCTGTGATTGGATGTAGTATCAACTTGTCCCACTCATCTACAAAACGACATTCAATATGATTGGATTTCGTTTCTGTCAACATTTTCGTCTTGTTTTTATTCGTTGACGAAAATGTCAGGTAATTTTGTTACATATATTGTATTTTGATTCTTTATCTTCTTATTTCAATCAGGAGAAATCATTGTTGATGATAATTAAGACAGAAATAATTAGTCACTATTATTAATACTGTGTGTATGGAGAAAAACAGGTGGTTATCTGTTCGTAGTAGTTTTAACAAATAATAACAAAATGCAGTTTGGCTTTGTATTGAAGTTGCTATCTGTGAGCAAAAGGCTTTAAAGGGGAACTGCACTTTTTCTTGTAATTTCACTATCATTATGAAAGGCATGACGATGGATGTTTTTTTTGAATGCATTCTAAATATTAAATAAATGATTGTGAACGATTGGCAAAATTCCCCAAAAAAGTGCAGTTCCCCTTTAAGGAAACATTAAAGGGGCTGAGATACTGATTACTTGGCAACAATGGCAGATGGCCAGATTCATGGTGGGTGCTAAGATACTGAAAAATGCAATTTTTGAAACTGGTACTTTATCTCAGAGTTTTTCAACCTTTTTTGAGCCAAGGCACATTTTTTTGCTTTAAAAAATGTGGAGGCACACCACCAGCAGAAATCATTAAAAAACAAAACTCAGTTGACAGTAAAAAGTCGTCGTCGCAATTGTTGGATATGACTTTAAAGCATAACCAAGCATGCATCACTTGTCTCAAAGTAGGTGTACTCTCACCACCTGTCACATCACACCCTGACTTATTTTGAGTTTTTTGCTGTTTTCCTGTGTGTCGTGTTTTAGTTCTTGTCTTGCGCTCCTATTTTTTTGGTATTTTCCTGTAGCAGTTTCATGTCTTCCTTTGAGCGATATTTCCCGCACCTGCTTTGTTTTAGCAATCAATAATATTTCAGTTGTTTTTATCCTTCTTTGTGGGGACATTGTTGCTTGTCATGTCTTGTCATTCGGATGTACATTGTGGACGCCGTCTTTGCTCCACAGTAAGTCTTTGCTGTCGTCCAGCATTCTGTTTTTGTTTACTTTGCAGCCAGTTCAGTTTTAGTTTCGTTCTGCATAGCCTTCCTTAAGCTTCAATGCCTTTTCTTAGCGGTACTCACCTTATGTTTATTTTTGGTTTAAGCATTGGACACCTTTTTACCTGCACACTGCCTCCCGCTGTTTCCGACATCTACAAAGCAATTAGCTACCGGCTGCCACCTACTGATATGGAAGAGTATTACACGGTTACTCTGCTGAGCTCTAGACAGCACCGACACTCAACAACAACACATCTTTTGCAGACTATAATTACTGGTTTGCAAAAAATATTTTTAACCCAAATAGGTGAATTTAGATAATCTCCCACAGCACACCAGACTGTATCTCACGGCACACTAGTGTGCCGTGAGATACACTACTTTATCTAGTTGTCCAATTCGGTAAGTAGCACGTTTTTTGTAGACAATGTTATCTTTTCCTCGGTACTGAATCTGAGTCATCCTATATCCTGCTGACCTTTATTTTGTTGACGAAAACCTGACTCTATCTGTTGCAGATTTCTACTTTGAGGCGACAAGGACGGAGTCTCTACCCCACGTTGCCCGACAATGCAGAGAAGGAGGCTCACAGTCTGTTTGTCCAAGAGGTATACGTGCTTTTATTCGTCATTTTATGTCATTTAAACCAGCTGTCGCCAGCCTTTCTGAGTCCACGGACTATAATTCCTAGTTGGTTAGATAATAGTCAGAAAATGCTTCCTCTGTTATCAAATCAAAACCACAAAATGAGTACTGACACAACCCTGGATGTATTTTCCAGAGGCAAGATGATAATTTACATGTGTAGGTGACAGGCACAGTGTGGTTTTTTTTTACCATCCACAGACAGGAATGGCAGTGACTTCAATGCCATTGTTGAAAGTACTGGGAATTTCCTATTTCAATTTAATCCGAAAAAAAACGAAACAAATACATTCTTTCCATACTCAACACACAAGTGGATGGGGCTTTAGCATGGAAGCAAGCAACAAGTCGGAGTTAGAGCTGCAGATAAGGGTTATTTGAGTAATCAATCGATTAGTTTGTTTCATTAATGGAGTAAATTGGATAAAACACACTTCATGGCAGAAATGCGAATTTTCGGGAAAATAGCTTAAATAAGCAAAGCATGTTCTACATGTCAAAACCTTCATTCTTTTTCCTTAATAAATGCACATCAAATTGAACTATTAACATGTGAGCATTGATAAAAATAAAAAAGAGTGACCTATTGCTCGGTAGTGCGAAAACTACAGTACAGGCCCAAAGTATGGACAACTTCTTATTTCAATGTCTTTTCTTTATTTTCAAGACTATTTATATTGTAGATTGTCACTGAAGGTATCAAAACTATGACACCTGTGAAGTGAAAACCATTTCAGGCGACTACCTCTTGAAGCTCATGGAGAGAATGCCAAAAGTGTGCAAAGCAGTAATCAGAGCAAAGGGTGGCTATTTTGAAGAAACTAGGATATAGAAGACAAGCGGTAGAAAATGGATGGATGGATAGAATATAAAACATCCAAGACTCGCTGAGAGACGAGGTGGACAGGGCTGATGGTTTAGTTCCTGGCCTACATGCAGACCCTGGGTCCTAGACCAGCTTAGAAACGAGGTGGACAGGGGTGATGGTTCAGTTCCTGGCCTACATGCAGAACCTCGGTCCTAGACCAGCTTAGAAACGAGGTGGACATGGGTGATGGTTTAGTTCCTGGCCTACATGCAGACCCTGGGTCCTAGACCAGCTTACCTTCAGGCTAAGATCTTACAGTCCTCATCAAACATGCTTCGAGCTTGGCCGAGCTGGTTTTTAACTGGTTTTTCAGTTACTTAACCTTTTTTTTTTGTTAAGTACATAACTCCACATGTGTTCATTCATAGTTTTGATGTGACAATCTACAATTTAAAAAGTCATGAAAATAAAGAAAACGCATATATTATGTATATCTGCGCATTTAAGTAATTTAGACACTGCATGCGGCCCCAATTTTATCCATTTAATTGGCTACACTCATTCAACAATTAATTGAAACAACAGAATACAAATTCAAACTTTTCAAACTATTTAATCGTTTAGTCATTGCAGCCGTAGCCTAATTTATTTGTATATTTTCCAAGTAAAATAAACACCCTTTGTCAAAAAAAAGCGTTTTCACAAAATTTGCAATTATTTTTTTTTTTTTTACTTTTGAAAGTTTTCCACAGCCCAGTGGTTGGGACCCCTACTTCAAACTAAGGCCCCTTCTACACTAAGCCGGCTAAAGTTATCCAGGGTAAATCCCACCTAATCTTATCCTTGTCCACACGCACACAATGGTCGTTTAAGACCCCCTCCCCCTCCGTCCGCCGGCGCAACGCGACCTAATACGCATGCGCGGAAAATGCGCACATCATAGTCACCTCCAGTGTTGCTTTGTATGCAAGTTCTTAAATGTAACTTATCTGAACAATATCCAGTGTTGTGGTATTTCAATTAACTGGAATCCAGTGTGCTGTGGGGCCCTATTGTAGTGAATCACACCTGAGCCTTCATAAATAAATCAAATATTTAATAAAAACGTGAAAGTAAACAATCTGATAAAGAACTTTTTACATCAATCAAACTTGGGATCTAGATATCTGGTCAGGACACTCCTCACTCTTTTGCCTTCACCTTCATTGTCCATTCCTTTTTGGTGACTTTATATACTCTGGACCTAGACGTTGAGTCCGCGACATACATGGAGGACAATAACTGATACAGTCTGCTTTGCCAGTCCAAATGCATTCGATGTTTTCCATAGTCTTCCCTCGTCGGCCAGGTAATACAAAGCACACGCTACCTTTTTTATCACATACATGGGAGCCCACATTCTCGTTGTCTCGCCTTCGACAAATGGACAAAGTTTTTCGGTAAGTAGAATCACAGCTGACCTGGACATTCGAAATTTCCCTTGCCGTCTGAGAAGTGTTGTATCCCAAATAGCTGCAATCGCTTTCTCTTAAAGTATTCATGTGCGATTTCCACAAGCGTCTGTACATGTAGAAATATGAGAAACACGGGCATGTCTGGATGACTCGCCTCCATCTTTCCAGTGGTTAGCTCCGAGTTACGAAACCGCCTTATTATAAAACAGGCTGTGGCACGTTCTTTCTGACGTCACTTCCTGTGTGGGGTGCGGTCTTTCTGGCGTCACTTCCTCTCCGAACTCAGTTTGTAAACGATCAATAAAGCTAAGAGCCGGAGATTCAAGAAATAGACGGCGCACTTACCCGTGTAAAAAATTGTCAGAGGAGTGGGACTTTAAACGATAGTTTAGTGTAGCTGAAACGGGGCTTAGGCTAAATAATTATTCGTTTAAGAGGTTATCCGGCTTAGTGTAGACATAGCCTCAGGTTACAGCCATGCGCACCCTTCCGACCCACAAAATATTACCAGTCATTAAAAGGATAGTTCATGAAACAAAAAAAAGTTGACTAATTCAAGAGCAGGGTAATAAAAACAGACAGAAGTCTTGTGGAAATTGTTTTCCACAAGACGGGAAGGAGGTTGTGAAACGTAATCACGAGCCAAGCTGTGACAGTAATGTGAGTCATTACCTAATTTGTTACTTGAATTAGCAGTAATGCATGTAGCACATCACAGAACGTCAGGAAAGCGGTTTAATTCACGTGAAATGTAGCCTCTGTCTGACTCTCTGCCGCCTCTTGCATAAATGAATGCAGTCATTAATGATCATTACGCTGTTAACTCAACTATTTATGTTGTTTCTCATCTGGCTTGTGTATAAAGGAAGGGATGAGAATGAGAAAGTAATATCTAGTAGAATCTGGTACTTCTCTAACTGTGTTTTATAGCGATGCCAATGAGTCTCGAATTCGAAACACTTAAGATGAAACGTATTACAGATTTAAAAAAGACACAAGCATTCCAAATGTGGTAATTTATTGACATCAAAGTGCAAGGTTACTTTTTTTGTGTGAATGAGATTTGAAACATCTGCTGTTTCAGTACATACAGTACAGGCCAAAAGTTTGGACACCCCTTCTCATCCACCACACAACTGGTGGTCCCTACCCCATTGATAAAGCAAGAAATTCCACTAATCAACCCTGATAAGGCACACCTGTGAAGTGAGAAACATTTCAGGTGACTACCTCTTGAAGCTCATGGAGTGAATGCCAAGAGTGTGCAAAGCAGTAATCAGAGCAAAGGGTGGCTATTTTGAAGAAACTAGAGTATAAAACATGTTTTCAGTTATTTCACCTTTTTTTGTTAAGTACATAACCCCAGATGTGTTCATTCATAGTTTTGATGTGACAATCTACAATGTAAATAGTCATGGAAATAAAGACAACGCATTGAATGAGAAGGTGTGTCCAAACTTTTGGCCTGTACTGTACATAAAGGTTATTCAATTTAGAAACACATAAGCAGGGGGCTAAGAATATGCTGAGCTAGCAACAATGTTGGCAGTGTTAAAAAAAATATATATATATATTTAATTTAAATAAATCGTAGCTACCGTATTTTTCATAATGCATAATAAAGAAGGAAAAAAACATATATAAGTCGCACTGGAGTATAAGTTGCATTTTTTGGGGAAATTTATTTGATAAAACCCAACACCAAGAATAGACATTTGAAAGGCAATTTAAAATAAATAAAGAATAGTGAACAACAGGCTGAATAAGTGTACGTTATATGAGGCATAAATAACCAACTGAGAACGTGGCTGGTATGTTAACGTAACATATTATGGTAAGAGTCATTCAAATAACTATAACATATAGAACATGCTATACATTTACCAAACAATCTGTCACACCTAATCGCTAAATCCGATGAAATCTTATACGTCTAGTCTCTTACGTGAATGAGCTAAATAATATTATTTGATATTTTACGGTAATGTGTTAATAATTTCACACATAAGTCGCTCCTGAGTATAAGTCGCACCCCCGGCCAAACTATGAAAAAAACTGCGACTTATAGTCCGAAAAATACGGTACTTAATTCAAATAACTCAAAAATAATATTTTCTAAGGGTTTTAATGTCTTCAGAGTAGGATGCTTGCATGATAACGGTAGCTTTGTTCACCATAAAGACCAGAAAGCTATGATGTGTTTTCTGAACTTACAGTATGATTGTTATATTCGTATAGTTTAGGAAAGAAAAAAAAACAATTTTCAGGTTGAATGCGTTACCTTGACTGGCTGTACATTTGATGATATAATGTATTTCAATTTTTATCAGACAGCAGTACCAGTAAATCGTTCTTTGGACAAAAACAAAACACTTACATCATAAAGTTAAAGGTGCTGTTTGCAACTTCCTCACAGTAACATTTTTAAAAGCAAAAATTATAACAAGAACAACAAATTCTTTACAATTACAAAGTTTATGTCAGATAGGCTCCAGCGCCCCCCACGACCCCGAAAGGAATAAGCGGTAGAAAATGGATGGATGGATGTCATAACATTTTCACAGGCCCCAATAAAATCATTTGGTTTCTCCGGCGGTCACTTGCCTGGCCGGTCTTGTCAACAAGTACGTGCACCAGCACATACACTTATACACACATACAAAAGCACTCGAAGAGAAGCAACAAACAATTCGCAGTCACGTTGTTGTTTTGATAGAACATACATTCTATGACAACTAACGCAAGCTCTTCAAATTGCTATTATTAGCTAATCACACCTAAAGCTAATGCGTACGTAATCACGTCATAACTTACGAGAAGCCGTAAGATATATTGTGTAAAATACATTGGAAAGTTGCCGCACTCTAGGCATCTGTGTAAATGTTGCAAATAGCCACTTTAACTTAAATATAATATTAATATAAATTATAATATTATTATCTCTCTCTCTCTATATATATATATATATATATATATATGTATATACATATATATATATAATATATAATATTTTCTCCATTTACGAATTGGTTCTTTAACAAGATTTTGAAATAAATAACTTTGTATGTTTAAGCAAATCTCTATAAGAAACAATGTTAACATGAACAATATGTTCTAGCCTCAAGAAAAGTCCATATTTTAGTAAAAAGCTATTACACTTGGAACACAATATACAGCTTTATACAGTACTGTATACAAACAAACGTAACGATGGGGTGATGACTTTCTATTTAACAACAAGTCCAAAACAACAACCAACTGAACTGTCCTCCTTGTGTGCATCCGCCATGCCGACACGCACACACACTGTCACCAGCCCTGTGGTGCACTAAGTTTGAAATCACAAAACTCCTTGACTTCAAGCCAGGTCACAACAACGATGAGGAACCAAAAATGTATCCATTTTACCTTGTGGGTTAATCTTCTTGGCGTGCAGTGGAAAGAAGCTGAGGCAGGGTGGTGGCAGTGTGGACATCGCTGTGGATACTTCCGGAATGTTTCAAAATAATTGCTTGTCCATTGCTTTAGTTTGCTAAAATAATGCTATTTGGTAACAGTAGAAGAGAAAGTCAAACACAAATACAGATAGACGGAATAGACATTGAAAGGGTAAAATAAAACACATTTTTGGGTGTAATAATAGATGATTAAATGAATTGGAAATCTCATGTAAAAATTATACAACATATAGTAGCAAGAAACACATCAATACTGAATAAAGCAAAACATTTTCTGGACCAAACATCACTTTATAGTCTTTACTGCTCACTAGTGTTACATATCTGAGTTATTGTGCAGAAATATGGGGAAATAACTACAAATGTGCACTTCATTCACTAACTGTGTTACAAAAAAAATTCAGTTATAATAATACATAATGTTGGATATAGAGAACATACAAACTCTTTATTTATTGAATCACAAATATTGAAATTCAACGATTTGGTGCATTTGCAAACAGCTAAAATGATGTACAAAGCAAACTATAACCTGCTAGCCAAGAATGTACAACAATTCTTCTCACCAAAAGAGGAGAAATTTTACCTTTGAGGAAAATCTAATTTAAAAACATTTGTATGCACGTACAACACTTAAAACCTTTAGCTGATCAGTATGTGGAATTAAATGATGGAATGGATTCATTTAAGCATAGAAATTAAACAAAGCACCAATATGATTCAGTTTAAGAGACTGTTCAAACTACAAGTGTTCACAAAGTACACAGAAAAGAATTATGATGAACATCTTCAACCCTTTTTTTCTCTTTTGTAATAATGATTATTTATGTATTTAATATTTGTTTACTTATCATGGTATATCATTAATTTATTATTTATTTGTTTCAGAGAACAAGGAAATAGGATAAAATTGCTATGGTATGAAAAGGGGTAGGATTAAATAAGCACAGCTTCTTCCTACTCCTTTTCGGACGTGCTGTAATGAAACAACTGGAAATATGTAATGCATTACATTGGAGGTATGCATGTTCCAACTGAACTGAAACTGAACTGAGATTTATATTGAGCTAGCAAAACTAGGAAAACACTGTAAGAAGGCTAAAATAACATTAAAAAAGCACTGAGCACTTTGAAGTAAATCAAAAAGTTTGTACAATGAAGGGTTTGTAAATGGAGGTTCCTCTGTAAATGAGTTATTATAGCATGTTTGATCAGTTAACAAACCAGAGCAAAGGTCAGTGTTAAGAGTCAGGTGTTGCTTGACACAGTCGTGAGGACAGCTGGAAAGATCCACTCAGCGCTGCTCTCTGGATTAAGTTGCACTTCATCTGCAGCGGCGTTGTAAAATATCTGTTGAGCAAACATCAGCAAGCCGCTCCTATCTTTTACTTAGTCCTTGAACAGATGCCTTTTTCCGAGAAAGGGAGAGAGAACTCCCATTTGGCTTTGCTGGGGGATGTCAAACTGAGGTGGAACAATGAGAACACTGATTCCTTTTCCTCATTTCTGATTCATGCAAACCCTTTTCCCTGTCTTGTGATTGCAGTATTTACAATGTATCAGACCACCCGCATGTGTTAGTAATTGCTATGAAGTAGTAAAGGTGTAGGGTTGAATAAGATTTGCTTCTTTCTACACCTTTTTGGACATGTCGTAAAGACATTATAAGGCTAGATGTGCTTAATGAAAGGTGACTGAGGTGTTGTGAAACAGACACAATATTTTCCTTTAATTTATTATCCTTCTATTAATGTGGAACAGTTTTGTTAATAAATGAGTGAAATTGACATTTTGAGGGTGCGTGTATTTATATCACATTATGCAGTTGACAAGCACAAATACGGTGTGAATCAATCCGTGCTGTTCCATGTCATTGAGTGCTGTAAGTAAGAAAAAGAACAAGAAATTAGAAAAACAACACAAATGGAGACACGTTTGCAAACACCAATGACATTGAATAGTCACACTGCTTCATTTTCTATGCCCCATTCAGTTCATGATAACTGCTGCTTCAATGTTAGGCTTAGCTTTTAGCAGATTTTCCGTATTTTTCCTACAGACAGCATTTGGTGACTTTAAACAACAAGGCTATGGATTGATTCACACTAGTTTTCGCCTTTTGAAGGCTACTGTAAAAACTGGAAAATTGATCTTGAAAGTCCTTAAAAGGTGCTTGAATTTGCCCATGGATAAGGTGTACGAACCCTGGATCATATAATCACCCAGCCCTATGCTGAACTTAGTAAATATATCTGATGATCATTGTAACTTAATTCAGTTCTTAATCATAATTGCATTGCAAATCTGTGGATTTTAATTAATGGCTAACAGAAGATTGAATGATATACCCTCCAAAAAAGGGATCTTTGGTCTATTATAGTCACTACGAATTTAGGGAAAGACCGGTTTGTTTATTTTGACAATTGCATGTAATTAATTACAATGATTACAGTTCTAGCGTGCTGTCTGGCACTCTTATTTTTAAGCATGTTATTATGTCCGCCAGTATATTATTAGTGTTTGTAATCAGCTTTCACTCTGCCTTCTCAGTGCATTAAAACCTACAAGACCGACTGGCATGTTGTCAACTACAAGTATGAAGCTTATTCTGGAGACTTCAGGCAGCTTCCAAAGTAAGTCTTTAATACTCAAGCTGCTATCTTATGTGTTATTGTGTGTTTTCCTGGCTGACACAATGTCACTGTTGTGTAATTACAAAGACACAATAATACTGAAACAGTTTCCTATTTATGGAACTGTGCGTACCTTCTGACTGCAGCAAGTGGACACCACCCTCATTGTCTGTATATTGTGTCATCAGGCCCTGCCTCTTCCCTTAAGACTATCTTTTTTACGTTCATTTTCGGTCAATGCAATGTTGATGACCTTCACGTTGACGCTCTGCAGACAGTCGGGAAGTTAAAACAATACCCTGTGACGTGTGTTGCCTGTTAAAAGCTTCACATTTAATTTTCCAAGTCGTTCTTGAAGGTACTCAGCGGACACCCTTGCATGTTTCCATGATTAGTCTTAGTTGGAAAATGCATTTACCAAAACAGCCTGCCTAGTTGTGACTGATGTGAGGCAGCTGCATACCATCAAAATATTGTTTTTTAAATGACCACCTCGAAGTGATTCTATTTAAAAACAAAATTAATAGCCTTTAACATTTGCATCTATGTTTGATGTGGTATGTTCAATGCGGGCCTAATTATATACATCCATTATCTAATTTACAGCAAAGTGTCCAGGCCTGAAAAACTGGCGGTCCATGTCTTTGAAGTAGACGAGGATGTTGACAAAGACGAGGTAAGTTTCGCTGTGAGGAACATTTGCTGTGAAAAGAGAATGTCGCTAAAAAGTTGCAAGGGGTACGACACATTTAAAGGCCTACTGAAATTAATTTTTTTAATTTAAACGGGTATAGCAGATCCATGCGATGTGTCATACTTGATCATTTCGCGATATTGCCATATTTTTGCTGAAAGGATTTAGTAGAGAACATCGACGATAAAGTTCGCAATTTTTGGTCGCTGATAAAAAAAAAGCCTTGCCTGTACCAGAAGTAGCGTGACGTCACAGGTTGAAAGGCTCCTCACATTTCCCCATTGTTTACACCAGCAGCGAGAGCGATTCGGACCGAAAAAGCGACGATTACCCCATTAATTTGAGCCAGGATGAAAGATTCGTGGATGAGGAACGTGAGAGTGAAGAACTAGAGTGCAGTGCAGGACGCATCTTTTTTCGCTCTGACCGTAACTTAGGTACAAGCTGGCTCATTGGATTCCACACTCTCTCCTTTTTCTATTGTGGATCACGGATTTGTATTTTAAACCACCTCGGATACTATATCCTCTTGAAAATGAGAGTCGAGAACGCGAAATGGACATTCACAGTGACTTTTATCTCCACGGCAATACATCGGCGACGCACTTTAGCTACGGAGCTAACGTGATAGCATCGGGCTTAACTGCAGATAGAAACAAAAGAAATAAACCCCTGACTGGAAGGATAGACAGAAAATCAACAATACTATTAAACCCTGGACCTATAACTACACAGTTAATGCTTTCCAGCCTGGCAAAGCTTAACAATGCTGTTGCTAACGACGCCATTGAAGCTAACTTAGCAAGAGGACCTCACAGAGCTATGCTAAAAACATTAGCTATCCACCTACGCCAGCCAGCCCTCATCTGCTCATCAACACCCGTGCTCACCTGCGTTCCAGCGATCGACGGAGCGACGAAGGACTTCACCCAATCATCAATGCAGTCGGCGGCTAGCGTCGGATAGCGCGTCTGCTATCCAAGTCAAAGTCCTCCTGGTTGTGTTGCTGCAGCCGGCCGCTAATACACCGATCCCACCTACAGCCGTCTTCTTTGCCGTCTTCATTGTTCATTAAACAAATTGCAAAAGATTCACCAACACAGATGTCCAGAATACTGTGGAATTTTGCGATGAAAACCAAGCTTTTTGTATTGGATACAATGTGTCCGAATACTTCCGTTTCAACGATTGACGTCACGCGCATACGTCATCATACATAGACGTTTTCAACCAGAAGTTTAGCGGGAAATTTAAAATTGCACTTTATAAGTTAACCCGGCCGTATTGGCATGTGTTGCAATGTTAAGATTTCATCATTGATATATAAACTATCAGACTGCGTGGTCGGTAGTAGTGGGTTTCAGTAGGCCTTTAAGTTATTGTATTTGTTGCTTGGCCCTACCGTTTTCGTGGGCACCTTTACTACAATATATCGTATTCCAAACGCAACACAATCCTTTCACAATATGTTTTGCAATAGCAGTTCATGGGAAAACTAATCAGTCAGTGTCGCCATTATAAAGCTTTATAGACTGTAACTTTTAAACATTCTTAAAGGGGCAGTTTTCATCCTTTATGCAGATGCGGAGAAAGCGCTAATTTTTAAATGGTAAATGGGTTATACTTGTATAGCGCTTTTCTTCCTTCAAGGTACTCAAAGCGCTTTGACACTATTTCCACATTCACCCATTCACACACACATTCACACACTGATGGCGGGAGCTGCCATGCAAGGCGCTAACCACGACCCATCAGGAGCAAGAGTGAAGTGTCTTGCTCAAGTACACAACGGACGTGATTAGGTTGGTAGAAGCTGGGGATCGAACCAGGAACCCTCAGGTTGCTGGCACGGCCACTCTCCTGTGCGCCATATCATATAAAATTGTCCGCCACGTCAATAAATGGTGTGCCAGTCCACATGATTTAACGCCATTTAATGTGACCCAGGACCCTAATCGAACATGGTCCTTCACGTCATTTAACGTGGCCCTCTATGGGCGGCCATAATTTCGACGTGGCCCTCAACAAGTTTGACTCCCCTGATCTAAATAAGTTTTTGGTTAGTTTTGAGAAAAACATATGCCAGTCAAAGATCCTCAATATGACAAAATTGTTATGAACCTTCTGCTAGTCAAAGATCCTCCATAACCATTTTCAGGACGTCTACAACTTTCAATGAAATGCTCTCCATAGCGTATGTAGTGTTTTAAGCACTATATACCCCAACCTTTTCCGGCTTTTAGCACGCAGTTACCTAAACAAATATGCTTCTATGTAACACGCACATATGCATGCACATTAGCTTTGTGTGTTGTCACCCAATGATCACGTTTTAGCTATTAAGGTGGAATTTTTGCATTTCTTAGTGTGCAATATGGGTATTAGGATAGTTATTAATATTTATATTTACACAATGTAATCGTTGCGCAATATGGCAATGTTTATTGTTCATCAATCAATCAAAGTTTATTTATACAGCCCTTAATCACAAGTGTCTCAATGGGCTGCACAAGCCACAACGACATCCTCAGCTTATCACTCCTTTGTAGTACATTTTACGTTTGTTGCTGTTTGTAAAAGTCTGCATGCAACCAAATGTTGTCATGTTGTCTGATGAATAAATACAAAACCTAAAACCAGTGAAGTTGTCACGTTGTGTAAATGGTAAATAAAAAGAGAATACAATGATTTGCAAATCCTTTTCAACTTATATTCAATTGAATAGACTGCAAAGACAAGATATTTAATGTTCGAACTGGAAAACTTTGTTATTTTTTGCAAATATTAGCTCTTTTGGAATTTGATGCGGCCCTGCGATGAGGTGGCGACTTGTCCAGGGTGTACCCCGCCTTCCGCCCGATTGTAGCTGAGATAGGCTCCAGCGCCCCCTGCAACCCCGAAGGGAATAAGCGGTAGAAAATGGATGGATGGATGGAATTTGATGCCTGCAACATGTTTTAAAAAAGCTGGCACAAGTGGCAAAAAAGACAGGTGAACAGGCTCATTGGGAACAGGTGGGTGCCATGATTGGGTATAAAAGCAGCTTCCATGAAATGCTCAGTCATTCACAAACAAGGATAGGACGAGGGTCACCACTTTGTAAACACATGCGTGAGCCAAATTGTCGAATAGTTTAAGAACAACATTTCTCAACGAGCCATTGCAAGGAATTTAGGGGTTTCACCATCTACGGTCTGTAATATCATCAAAAGGTTCAGAGAATCTGGAGAAATCACTGCACATAAGCAATGATATTACGGACCTTCGATCCCGTAGGCGGTACTGCATCAAAAAACGACATCAGTGTGTAAAGGATATCACCACATGGGCTCAGGAACACTTCAGAAAACCACTGTCAGTAACTACTGTTTGTCGCTACATGTGTAAGTGCAAGTTAAAACTCTACTAAGCAAAGCGAAAGCCATTTATCAACAACACCCAGAAATGGCGCCGTTTCGCTTCGCTGGGCCCAAGCTCATCTAAGATGGACTGATGCAAAGTAGAAAAGTGTTCTGTGGTTTGACGAGTCCACATTTCAAATTGTTTTTTGAAACTGTGGACTCGTCCGGACCAAAGAGGAAAAGAACCATCCGGATTGTTCTAGGCGCAAAGTGTAAAAGCCAGCATCTGTGATGGTATGGGGGTGTATTAGTGCCCAAGGCATGGGTAACTTACACATCTGTGAAGGCGCCATTAATGCTGAAAGGTACATACAGGTTTTGGAGCAACATGTATTGCCATCCAAGCAGCGTTATCATGGACGCCCCTGCTTATTTCAGCAAGACAATACCAAGCCACGTGTTACATCAACGTGGCTTCATAGTAAAAGAGTGCGAGTACTAGACTGGCCTGCCTGTAGTCCAGACCTGTCTCCCATTGAAAATGTGTGGTGCATTATGAAGCCTAAAATACCACAACGGAGACCCCCGGACTGTTGAGCAACTTAAGCTGTACATCAAGCAAGAATGAGAAATAATTCCACCTGAAAAGCTTCAAAAACGTGTCTCCTCAGTTCCCAAACGTTTACTGAGTGTTGTTAAAGGAAAAGGTCATGTAACACAGTGGTAAAATGCCCCTGTACCAACTTGTGTTGCTGCCATTAAATTCTAAGTTAATGATTATTTGCAAAAACAAAATTAAGTTTCTCAGTTTTAACATTAAATATCTTGTCTTTGCAGTCTATTCAATTGAATGTAAGTTGAAAAGGATTTGCAAATCATTGTATTCTCTTTTTATTTACGAATTACACAACGTGCCAACTTCACTGGTTTTGGGTATTGTAAATATCCCATCCTATCCTATGTGTAAGCCTGAAAATTGTCAGTTGCTTCTTTTGGACTGCTTTTGTGTATATATACAGTATTCCCTGTGTGTACGTGTGTATGACACAGCGGTGAGAGAACAGCCTGAATGCCAGAGAAATTCCTCAGAAAGACAAGCAAGTTTTATTTAATATAATAAGTCATTGTGAAAAATGTAAACACTTTAAAAATATATACATGCATAGATACATAGACTGTTATTCATCCCAACCCACAATGGGGAAATTATATGGTTGCAGTGCAGGTTTTTACATACAGTAACAGAAGTAAAATATGAAAAACTAAAATTAGTTATACATATCAACTAACAATTGCACTATATATAGATAACAATAAAACAAAAACACAATCTTAACACCCATGTGGCACACCAAGAAAAAAAAAGATCACAGTAATCATATAAGTGCGTTGTAAAGTTTTATAACTGTGGAACGAAAGGACCTGTGGAGTCTTATGCTGAAGGAGCTACTCAGGGCCTCTGCAGTGTCATGCATGGTGTGGGAGGGTTGGACATCACGGATGTCAACATTATTGTTATATTTTTTGCTTAGAAAAATGTAACTGAGCAAGTTGAAAAGGCCCTCTCAACTGTCACACAATTGTAAACATAACTTAACCATTTTTAATCAGGCGCATTGTCGCGACAGTCGTGTTGCCAGGATGCGTAAGGGCAGGCAGGAAGCAGCGTGTGGGTAAGACAATTATTTGTAACTCTTTAAAAAAGGCCAAATTCCAAGAAGAGACCATGCAGCTGGAAAATAGCATGTGAAGCTCAAGGCTAACTTAGCACAGCTAATAGCATAGACTTAAACCTAAGTAGGAGTGTGAACAGCAACGTAACAGTTGCACGTAGTAAAACAAGCTAAGTAAAACAACAAACCTGAAACACAAACTGTCGCATTAAGCAAACAGAGTGAACGGGTATATAGCGAGGTGTGATTAGTGGCAGCAGCAGGTAGGGACACTAATCAATAAACAGAAACTGGTGTGTATTATCAGCGCACCTAGCAACCAGAACGTGAATAAAGGAAGGAGTGCTAAGACAGAAATAGACTTTAAACATAGGATAACTATAACACAATTCCAGGTCATGATATAATTACTACTTTCTTATATAGTGTCACACAAAAAGAGCCACAAAAAGCCAAAGTAAAATAGCCAACTGCAACAATTTTCTGAATACAGTATTCCTCTTCTCACAAGAAGCCAACGAGGTAAAATGCATGGACAAGTGGACATTTGGTGGGAGGTTTGTTTTTCTGAAAGAATTTCATAACAATGATATGACATAACCCTAACTAACTCACACACACTACTTAGTAATTATGGTAAAAGAGTAGTGTTTTTGTCGCAAAATATAGTTTAGTTTTGAATATTGCAACAGGACCCAACCTTTTTTGGATGCATTGTTGTTAACCCAGCTCAAACATAGTGACACTTAAAGGGGAACTGTACTTTTTTGAGAATTGTTCCCATCATTCACAATCCTTCATGCATTCCATTTCGTAAATAAACGCGAGCAAACAATGGAGCCAATGGAAGTCGTTCCATTCCGCCTATAAAGACACTATGTAAGTATAAATATAATGTAGTAAGAGACACATTCATAATCAATCCATCCATTTTCTACCGCTTCTCCCTTTCGGGGTGCTGGAGCCTATCCCAGCTGCATTCGGGCGGAAGGCAGGGTACACCGTGGACAAGTCACCACCTCATCGCAGGGCCAACACAGATAGACAGACAACATTCACACTCACATTCACACACTAGGGACCATTTAGTGTTGCCAATCAACCTATCCCCAGGTGCATGTCTTTGGAGGTGGGAGGGGCCTATCCCCAGGTGCATGTCTTTGGAGGTGGGAGGAAGCCGGATTACCTAGAGGGAACCCACGCAGTCACGGGGAGAACATGCAAACTCCACACAGAAAGATCCCGAGCCCAGGATCGACCTTCGTATTGTGAGGCACATGCACTAACCCCTGTGCCACCGTGCTGCCCCACATTCATAATAACATGCAATATTTACATATTTTGCTCATTTTAAGCATACAGCAGCTTATTAATTTCACAGACACATCACATTTGTTTTTCCCTTCAACAACAAGAAATCTAGTAATCTCAACAGACTTCGTGAGAGCCATCAATAGCTGCGTTTCCATTGCAGTTTTCCGCAAAATAAAAGCAAAATTTCCAAGTACAACTTGTAAGTATTTCCATTAATAAACCTCTTAAGGCCCAAGCTGTTTGTTTACATGCTTTTTTTTATTTCTCTTTGCTATTTGGGCTTATTTGACCCTAATTAGAATAAAAACTAAGAATCATCTTTTGATATGATGTACTTAGTCCATAAGTACACAAATGTGTACTTCATGTTTAGTGACATGCTAATTCTTATTTTTACACTTTTTTTTGCCAAATTCCATTGTATGTTATACTCTTCTGACACCACCAGATAGCAGTATAAATGTCCACATAAGCGGCCATAAGACCCAAATTCAGTAGTGTACACAATTTTGGAAATAAGCTAAAAGGTGCTGTCCACGCATGTGGCCAACTAAGCCTTTATAGGTTTTAAAGGGTGTGTTGTGTGCCAAAATTTCCTACAACTAAATGAAGATAAAACTGAGATAATTGTTTTTGGTGCTAAAAAAGAAAGGTTTAAAGTCGTCCAACACCTTCAATCACTGTCCCTGAAAACCTCAAATAAAGCCAGAAATCTTGGGGTTATTTTAGATTCTGATTTACATTTCGACAGTCACATCAAATCAGTAACAAAATCGGCCTACTATCACCTCAAAAATGTAAAAAGACTTACAGGGCTCATGTCAGCTCAAGACTTTGAAAAACTTGTACATGCCTTTATTACCAGTAGGCTAGACTATTGTAATGGTCTCCTTGCAGGTCTTCCCAAAAAAACTGTCAGGCAGCTACAGCTTGTTCAGAACGCTGCTGCTAGAGTTCTAACAAAGACCAAAAAATGTGAGCACATTACACCAATTCTTAAATCCTTACATTGGCTCCCTGTACATCAGAGAATTGATTTCAAAATCCTCCTGCTCACATATAAATCACTACATGGTCTAGGGCCGAAGTATATCACTGATATGCTCCCACTATATAAGCCCTCTAGATCACTAAGATCTTCTGAGACCAATCTGTTAGCGGTTCCAAGAGTAAACTCAAATCAAGGGAGAGCATCATTCAGTCACTATGCAACACATAGCTGGAATAAACTTCCTGAAGATGTCAGACTTTCCCCAACTCTGACTACTTTTAAAACTAGACTGAAGACTTTTATGTTCACCTTAGCTTTCAGCTAAATCTTTTAATCTTTTAACTTTTAACGTCTGCACTGTTTTTATTTTTATTGTCTGCATTTTAATTTTGCTTTTATTTTCTTTCATTTCACTTTGTTGTCTGTGAAACACTTTGAGTCTGCCTTGTGTATGAAAAGCGCTATACAAATAAAGTTGCCTTGCCTTGCCTTGTGTCATGAACTGTAATTCTCGTAAAATCTCATCCCACGTGACTCCACTTTGAAGAAAATATTGCAGCCACCGCTGTTGCTGTGATGTCAGTAGAAGACAAAGGCAGCGAGTGATTGCTTAGAGGTTACGTCCTTAGGGCTCCTTTGACATTGTTCCGGCATGTGGGGCTCTCTGAGCCTGCGTGTTAGCCTCTATTCCCGGGAAGGGATCCGCGAGATGGCCCGGTGCGGCGGTGCCCCGTCACTCCCCCCGACCGACCAATGGGAAGGGAGACCAAGACGACCAGTCTGCATCTGTGTTTAAGTGACCTCTAAAAACGGAAAAAGTGTTTCCATCATGCTTTTGCGAAACCCTTGAATATCGAAACATCTCAAAAACCTCCTAATGAGAGCACAAAAATGTTTCAGTGATATTTGAGAGGTTTCAAAATATGGGTGTTTCCATTACCAGTTTCTTATTACGATATTAGAGTTTTGCACATTTCTAGGGGTAATGGAAACGCAGCTACAGACTACTTTAGATTTAGATTTAGATTTATTGGTCCCCGTTTTGGGGAAATTCTTTTTCACTGCCGTACATTTAAACAATAGACATTACACATCACGAACAAAAAGACATCATACATGACCAACACATTTACAGGCTTGTCAGACAGGTCGGCCGGGCCTGCTGTTTAGGGCGGCTATAGCTGCAGGGATAAGGCTTTTCCCGAAGCGGGCCCTCTGGAATTTGAGACAAATTATCCAGAATGTTGTCTTTTTTAGCCTAAATACAAGGAGGAGAGCTACAAGTTTTAGAAGCTGTCTTCGAAACCGATCCAGCTCTTGTGAAACACTAACCCCGGGTTTGCACTGAATGCGTAATGGCTGCGGAACGAAACCGCCACCGCCACGGAGCAGCACCGCCATACACAGTCCGGCAATCCGCGCCTAATTACGTGATAAGTGAAGTTGTAATAAAGGGAACTACAAACTGTTTTTTCTGTCTTTCCAGAGGAGCAGAAGCAAATTTAGGGGATGTCCACACTTTTCCTCTAAAAATGCAGGGGACCGCTTTGGTATTTTTATTTTTTTTATTAGGTAAAAAGCCAAAAATCAGAAAATATGTTTATAGACCGAGCATAGTGCTATACTAGTATTGAAACTTCCCCTTTTTGTCTGTTCAGTGTGCCCTTTTGCATTTTGTTTTTGCTATGCACACTTTGAACACTTCTCCTTAGAATGAGCAATGAGGTTGATGGATCACATGACAAAAAATATAAAATACAGTAACATCGTGTTATGATCCTGACCTTTTGCCATCATGTTCATCATAAAACTACTCCTCGTACAGTCAAGCAGGTGTGTGTCCATCTGCTAGTTCTGGATTTGTTTCTGCCGAACCACTCCCTCTCTCCCACACACGACAAGGGTTTTGGCACCGAAAATCATCAAATAAATAAACCGTCTTTGTTTTTGTATGTTGAACTGTATTGGGTATGGTTTTTCTTTAAGTTTTGAGGAGCAAATTGAGGTCAGAGGAAATGAGCCCGATGGTTTGTTTGGCTCTCCGGGGAACTGCAGTGTTGTCTAGACACTAAGGAGGACAATCGGGCCCTGAACTTTTCCAGATGGTTTTCAGAACACTCCATAAGAACCATTAGAAATATCACAATGATTTCCAGCACATAAAAAATGCATTTTTGCTTCATGAGACTAAGGAAAATATATACAAAAACGGGAGATGGAGATGATGTTGGACCAGAGAGCCGACATCTTGAAAGGCCATTCAGACTTTGAAGTGTTTGTAAGTGTCAGGGAAACAGTTCCTCACATCTAAGGTTACTTAATCCTAATGTCCATGGAAGGATGATCTAAACCAGGGCTGGCTGTGCTCGCAACATTCCTTCACTTGTTGGTTTTCTATAGCCTTAAGGATCCTCATCGCTGGTGTACCTTTAGGAATGTGTGCTGGTAGAGGTCATACCATTTCTCACTGCCTCCTCTCAGAAATGGGCGATGAAACAGAGACGAGATGCGTTACAAATGCCATGCAAAGATCTTAAGCGTTTATTTGGGTTCACACACAGAGTTTGTTTAATGTTCTCCTGCCTGCCTGTTTGGACTGAGTCAGACTCACACCACATCGGACTCTGCATGGTCTCAAACCCAGAGATCAGAGAGGCCGTTCTTTGGCAGGGTTTCTTTCCAGTATCCGTGATATAATGTTCTGATGAAATATTACTCTTTAGCCTGTTTACCCTGACTTAACTGGTGATATCGGCTTCATTGTACCTTCCGGTTTTGCTTACAGAGCATGACAACATTTTAGAAAAGATGTTATCAACTGCATGACTTATCTACATCTCATAGTTATTTTCTTTTGCAGGATACAGCCTCCCTTGGATCCCAGAAGGATGGGATCACCAAACATGGTTGGCTCTATAAAGGCAACATGAACAGTGCCATCAGTGTTACAATGAGGGTAAGAAAGAGATTTTCCTACAAATACAGAAAACTGTATGGATATCCACTATTGAGTCTTTTTTTAAGCATATTACGGTTTAATGTAATATACAGAGGTACCTCGGTTTCTGTATGTCAGGTTCAAACACTGATGACATCTATTAAACAAGACAAGAAGCAAGGAATTAAACAGAGACAGAATTCAATTAAGCTCAATTGAGGAGAAACGCGTATACACTGTACCCTTGCACAGTGTCGTCGCACGCTCTGACGAAAGATTGTACGCCTCCTCTTTTATTAGGACTTTCCCTGATTACATGGCAACAGCTGTTTCTAAGGGGGGGGGGGGGTCTTGAACAGCCATCGCCTTTGATTAAAAACAGTTCAAAGAAAAGGTCGTAAAACAGTTCAAAGAAAAGGTGCCTGGACGGGAGTCAGGCCCTGCTTCCTCTCCGCTTTGTAGATCTCAGGTCAAGACAAAATCTTCCTGTGGATTTCAATAGAAGAAAGAAACCGACGCCTTCATGTCGCTTCCCATCCTACACCGTGGAGTTTTACGAGCCTTTTGCTTGGTATGATCAAAGACAGCTTTTGTCTGCTCAACGGGCGAGCTGAACTCAATGTAACACAAAGTTTTGTGATAACTTAGATACAATTATTCTGACACCGTACGTGACACTTTTTCTACGATTCGATTACATTTTCCTCAAAATGTTTTCCTCGGTTTTTGTATTCTGTATTGGTTATCGGAAATGGAACGGCCAAACATTGCTTGTAACAAACTAGTCCATTTGTCCGCATATCACTCGCCGGAATCAGGTGACACAAACAAAGAATCCCTTGGTCTGTGACCCTGTCTCTGTGATTTTTCTTACTGACCACAATGACACCAAAGAACGTCAACACTTTGGTAAAGAAGGTGAGAAACACTCAAGAAAGAATTCGTTGCAGAGTACGTAGGTGGCGTCCGTCTATCGCCGCCTTTGCCAGCAATAGTCTTGGGTAAAAGTAAAAGTGATGTTAAATGTTCATTTGTCCATTTAATTAATCATTCATATGTATTCTTTATTGTTTTCTCAATGTAAAACTATAATTATTCTCTATAAAACATTTTAAATTTTTTGTGTTTTGGGGTTTTTGGAATGGATTTTTTTAGATATGTATTATTTCTTATGAGAAAATTGCTTTGATTTTCATAAATATATGTATATACGTATATATACAGTATATATTAGGGCTGCAACAACTAATCGAATAAAATCGATTATTAAAATAGTTGGCGATTAATTTAGTCATCGATTCGTTGGATCCATGCTATGCGCATGCGCAGAAGCTACTTTTTATTTTTTGAAATTTTTATTTTTTTATTTTTTTTAATAAACCTTTATTTATAAATTGTAACATTTACAAACATCTGAAAAACAATAATCAAAAAAAGTATGGTGCCAGTATACTGTTTTTAAAAAAAAAAAATACTGGAAAGGATAGAACAGTAGTTTGTCTCTTTTATCCGATTATTAATCGATTAATTGAAGTAATAATCGACAGATTAATCGATTATCAAATTAGTTGTTAGTTGCAGCCCTAATATATATGTGTATGTATATATATGTATATATATATATATATACATACATACATACATACATACATATATATATATATATATATATATATATATATATATATATATATATATATATATATATATATATATATATATATATATATATATGTATGTATATATATATGTATGTATACAGTGTATATATATATATATATATATATATATATATATATATATATATATATATATATATATATATATATATATATATATATATATATAAAAATTCCAATATTAATAAAAAATCTGCTTTTATTATGATAGAAACGCTCAGATTTTATTCAGCTTAAAGGGGAACCGCACTTTTTTTTCTTTTTTTCCCTATTTTCTTAATGCATTCTAACTCTTAAATAAACCTAAATAAAAGTTTGCTTACAGCGGAGCCAATGGGAAATCCTCTATTCCGCCTATCCATCCAAAAACCGAATAAATAACCATCCAAAAATGTACATTTCCGTGACTTGAATATTAAATAGGTATTAGTGATATTGTTATTATAAGCGTTAACGCAGACCAACTATTTATAGCAGTGCCTTGATCACAACCTTGCGTGCCAAAGTCGTCATGATTGACTGTTTAGCTGCTTCCTTGTTTTTCTTGCTCGTCAAACTTTGTTGTAGATTATAAATCATGCCTCTCACCTGGAAGGTAGAAGGACGAGGACATATTCCGACAAGGTGGTACACTTCGGCATCCAATTTAGACCTGGGAATTACGAGAATGACACAAAAAGACACTTGGTTAAATCCCCCTTTTCTTTGCTGGGATTATGAGTCATTCTTCATATAAACGGGAATATATGAATCCTAATGACAGCATACATTGTACAGTAAGTTATGTTTTATAATGTTTGTTGGCTTTTATAAAGTCTGCAGTGATTAAAAATCAATAAAAAAAGCGAACGTCGTGACGCGTTTTTGAAATTAATGCGCCGTGTATGCTTAAAATGTTCAGAATACGTAAATATTAAATGTGCCCATCACTACATTACATATATACTCACATCATGTATATACACCTTTAATGGAGGTGTTAAGATGTTTTTAAGGGCTTCATAGGCAGAATAGAGCGGCTCCCATTGGCTTCATGTAAGCAGACTTTTGATCGCATTTATTTAATATTTAAAATGCACAAAAAAAATACATCCTTCGTTGTGTTTCATAATGATTGTGAATGATAGGCAAAATTCCATAAAAAGTGCAGTTCCACATTCACTACAATATTGTAAATTTTAGAAGTAAGCTGTTTGCTACTTAATATTGCTGACAGTGCCAATAATACCTGGCTTCATCTTTTGAAAAATATACTTTTAATACAGATCGTATTTGATTGTGCAGGTCTACCGTATGTTGTGGCTGAAAGGAAGAGCATACAATACTGATAAAGTGACTGCCACTAGTTTTTATGACTAGCAGCCTCATTTTGTATCACTACACACTTGCTGTGTAAAAGCTGAACAAGACAATGTTGTTTGTATCTATTTCATTAGTCATTTAAGAGGCGATATTTCCATCTGACCCAACTGGGGGACGGCTCCTACAATCTAAACTTCTACAAGGATGAAAAAATATCCAAAGAGCCTAAAGGGACCATTTTCTTGGACTCCTGCATGGGTGTAGTTCAGGTAAGCTTTGTAACTTTCTTTCTTCTTTCTTTCTTTAGTTTATTTCGAACATGAACACACTTACAGCATATTACATCACACAATTTCATATCATTTCACTTTACATCACGTCCGAAATGGAGTAGGAAAATTTAAAGCTTATTTAATCCTACCCCTTTCCCACTTCAGAGCATTTACAAATATATACATTTATTTACTGACTTTTTTATAGTAAAATGACATCCGTGAATGAGTAATACAACAGTAATACAACTTTGCCTTTGCATCTGTAAAACCACAGTGGCCCTAAACTGTGAAGTGTGAACTAAGGCCCCGTTTACACTAAGCCGGATAAGGTTATCTAGGGTAAATCACACCTAACCTTATCCGTGTCCACACACAACAACAATGCCACCGTTTGCGTATGCGCGGGGGGGAAAAAAATATCCACCTGAGCGTCCATCTGCTCCAATCTTTCCAGTAGATGACTATACTTCACTGTGAAGTTATTTAAAAATAGCTATATTGTAAATAGTTTGCAGTGCATTTTACATTTGTTTGCTGTTCTGTGTGCAAGTTTTTAAATTAAAATGTATCTCCTTTGAAGTGTTGTGGTATTTCAATTACCGTATTTCCTTGAATAGCCGCAGGGGCGCTAATTAATTTAAAACCTCCTGTCACTCCGGCGCTTAGCAGAAGCCTGCGGGATGGCCAAGCATGCGCTAATTATTTTAAAACCTCTTCTCACTCCGGCGCTTACCTTATGATGAAAAGCACATTTAATAAAAAAAACGTTATTATTGTCTTACCTTTAGGTATAAATGAGTCCAAGCCAGCTCCTTTTGAAGAAAAGCATCGATATAGAAGTCTTCCTTATCTTTCTTCAGTTTTAAAAGTCTCTCTGTCTCGATGGAGATCTTCCTTTTAAGTATTACCTCCTGCTTCGATTGAAAGTCCAGTTTAGAAAACTGTTTTATTTTAGATATGTAATCCTCCATGGTAAAAGTCCAAGCAAACAATGGCTGCGCACTCTTGCTGCCGGTTGTCTTCTTCTGCAGCACTCTTCTGCAGTACCAGCAGTCGCAAGAAGGATCACTAGCGCCCTCTACCACCAGGAGGCGGGAGTAATTTAATGACTCATATTTGACCCGGTGGAAGTGCCAAGCATGCGCTAATTATTTTGCGAAACGAGTTTGACCCGGCTGTAATTCGAGGCATGCGAATACCATATTCCCGGCGCCAATTCAAGGAAATACAGTAACTGGAATCCAGTGTGCTGTGTGGCCCTATTGTAGTGAATCACACCTGAGCCATCATAAATTAATCAAATCTTTAATCGACATGAGAAAGTAGACAATGCGATTAAGAACATTTTACAACAATTAATCTAGGGATCTAAATATGACAGTATATAAAATATAAAATATGACATCTCCGAGTTGGGGAGGAGATCTTGCCCCAAGTGGAGGAGTTCAAGTACCTCGGAGTCTTGCTCACGAGTGGGGGAAGAATGGATTGTGAAATCAACAGGCGGATCGGTGCGGCGTCTTCAGTCATGCGGACGCTGTATCGATCCTTTGTGGTGAAGAAGGAGCTGAGCCGGAAGGCAAAGCTCTCAATTTACCGGTCGATCTATGTTCCCATCCTCACCTACGGTCATGAGCTTTGGGTTATGACCGAAAGGACAAGATCACGGGTACAAGCAGCCGAAATAAGTTTCCTCCGCCGAGTGGCGGGGCTCTCCTTTAGAGATAGGGTGAGAAGCTCTGTCATCCGGGAAGAACTCAGAGTAAAGCTGCTGCTCCTCCACATGGAGAGGAACCAGAAGAGGTGGTTTGGGCATCTGGTCAGGATGCCACCCGAACGCCTCCCTAGGGAGGTGTTTAGGGCACGTCCGACCGGCAGGAGGCCAAGGGGAAGACCCAGGACACGTTGGGAAGACTATGTCTCCCAGCTGGCCTGGGAACGCCTCGGGATCCCCCGGGAAGAGCTGGACGAAGTGGCTGGGGAGAGGGAAGTCTGGGCTTCCCTGCTTAGGCTGCTGCCCCCGCGCCCCGACCTCGGATAAGCGGAAGAAAATGGATGGATAATCTAGGGATCTAAATATGGTAGGTCAGTCTGGTTAATGTCCATGGGGCGGCGCAGTGAACCAAAGCGTGCCTTCAGTCGTCCAAACGCACACTCGATGACCATGCGGGCCATAAAGCAACATTTGTAGTCACACACTGCCTGTATCACATCCACGGGAGGAAGGGACAACGTTTTTTGGTAAGTAGAATCACAGCTGACCCGGACATTCCAAAGTTCCCTTACCGTCTGAGATGTGTAGTATCCCAAATAGCTGCAATCGCCCGTTGCCTTCTTTTAAGGTATTGATTTGTGGTTTCCAAAAGCGCCCGTACATGTACAAGAAGGAGAAACACGGGCATGTCAGGGCGGCATGGCGCAGTGGGTAGAGCAACCGTGCCAGAAACTTGAGGGTTGCATGTTCGCTCCCCACCTCTTACCATCCAAATCGCTGCCGTTGTGTCCTTGGTCATGACACTTCACCCTTGCCCCCGGTGCCGCTTACACGGGTGAATGAATGATAAATGATGGGTGGTGGTCGGAGGGGCTGTAGGCGCGAACTGGCAGCCACGCTTCCGCCAGTCTACCCCAGGGCAGCTGTGGCTACGGAAGTAGCTTACCACCACCAGGTGTGAATGAATGATGGTTTCTCACTTCTCTGTGAAGCGCTTTGAGTGTCTAATAAAGCGCTATATAAATCTAATCCATTATTACTATTATTATTATTATGTCTGGATGATCCCCCTCCATCTTTGTTATTGTGAGGTTCAAACACCGATGACATCTATTAAACAGACAAGAAGCAAGGAATTAAACAGAGACCCAATTCAATTTAGCTCATTGAGGAGAAACGTCTGGGCTGTATTCTTTGCACAGTCTTCCACCACGCTCTGACAAAAGGATTGCACGCCTCCTCTTGTATTTGGACTTTCCCTGATTACATGGCAACAGCTGTTTCTAAGGAGAGAGGGGGTCGTAACAGTTCAAAGAAAAGATGCTTGGAGCTTGCGTCAGGTCCTGCTTCCTCTCCGCTTTGTAGATCTCGGGTCAAGACAAGATCTTCCTGTGGATTACAATAGATCAAAGAAACCGACACATTCATGTCGCTTCCCATCCTACTGTACATTTTACAAACCTTTTGCTTGGTAAGATCAAAGACAGCTTTTGTCTGCTCGCCGGGAACTCATGGAAACACAAAGTTTTGTGATAACTTACATACAATTATTCTGACAGTTATGAAGCTGGCTGTGGCGCGTTCTTTCTGATGTCACTTCCTGTGTGGGGCGCGGTCTTTCTGGCATCACTTCCTGTGTGGGCGGTGTCTTTCTGGCGTCACTTCCTGTGTGGGCGCGGTCTTTCTGGCGTCACTTCCTCTCCGAACTCACTTTGTAAACGATCGATGAGTCCATACAAAGCTAAGTGCCGGAGATTCAAGAAATACACCCCCCCTCCCCCCTTAGAGGGGGATGGGGGGCGGGGGTCACTCACATCTGCGGTCCTCTCCAAGGTTTCTCATAGTCATTCACATCGACGTCCCGCTGGGTTGTGAGTTTTTCCTTGCCCTTATGTGGGCTCTGAACTGAGGATGTCGTTGTGGCTTGTGCAGTCCTTTGAGACACTTGTGATTTAGGGCTATATAAATAAACATTGATTGATTGACTTACCCGTGTAAAAACTTGTCCCAGAAGGGTTACCTTAAACGCTGGTTTAGTGTGGCTGAAACGGGGCTTCGGCGAAATAATTATTCGTTTAAGGGGTTAAACGACTTAGTGTAGACACGGCCTAAGCAGCCGTGGCAGCACAGGGTGTAACCTGCACCCCGCGGAGCATTACAGCAAGAATTAAACCAAGAATGCGAGCATGGTAATTACTCTTGATGTATTTTCCAGTTTGCAGGAAATTGCTCCAAATAAAGCAGGCCAAAGTTCAAGCCTAGTTGCACAAACACTGATGCACTGCTGCTACGTATGTGTTGTATAAGGCTCTTTACTTTAAACTTGTGTCTGGAAACCCGAGTAGAATCTGGACAAACGTTTGCATCACTTTACTGAGTGCTGTTAAAGCAAGGTGAACGCTGAAACCGCACTTTCGTGCAACCTCTTGGCAATCATTGCCACATGCTCACATCTGGATGTAGGCCCAAACTCACTTGTGTGCGCATTATTATCTGCCATCGAAAAAGATAGACAGGCTCCACCCTGACCTTGCTGGCTCTAATCGGATGTTTGGCTGTGGGGTGCATGATGAGGTATGGTCAGGTGTCCATGATGAGGGATGGTCAGGTGTTGTAGCTTTGATAGCCTGAGCAAAAATAAACACAAATTCTATAGATTTTTAATGTCCGTCCCAATGTCACGCTATATTGTTTTTGGGACGGCTTGGATATAGTGCGAGTGTATTGTAAATTCCCTGCAATCTGATTGGTTGAAAGACTCAGAATGATTGGACCGTAGATAACCATATATAACGTGGACCCCAACTTAAACAAGTTGAAAAACTTATTCGGGTGTTACCATTTAGTGGTCAATTGTACGGAATATGTACTGCACTGTGCAATCTACTAATAAAAGTTTCAATCAATCAATCAATCAATCAAATTGACAGGTCGGAAGCGTGAATACCAGCTAACTCTACTTATTGGTCACTTTAGATATAAATCTATATACATTCACTGTACAAACATACATATACACATACTGTCCATATACATTCACTGTACAAACATACATATACACATACTGTCCATATACATTCACTGTACAAACATACATATACACATACTGTACATATACATTCACTGTACAAACATACATATACACATACTGTACATATACATTCACTGTACAAACATACATATACACATACTGTACATATACATTCACTGTACAAACATACATATACACATACTGTACATATACATTCACTGTACAAACATACATATACACATACTGTACATATACATTCACTGTACAAACATACATATACACATACTGTACATATACATTCACTGTACAAACATACATATACACATACTGTACATATGCAAGTACATATACACACATACACTCATGCATATAATCAGGTTTCATCAAACATAAATTAACGTTGTTGCCCTAGGGTAAACGGGGTAACACATGGCACACTGACAAAGCTTAACCTATCGTTACTATAACAATCTTCAAGGTTAATCTCTTTCTTCCCCTCCATTTTTCTGCTTTCTTTTGTATCTCTAGTTATCATTACGTATATGTATTGTTGCATTTGAACAACTGTATTGTTAATAATAGAGGTAATTATTGTTATTATTCATTATCAATAGTGCTATTTCTATTGGTATTTGTAATGCTCCATTTGTAGTGTAATAATGTTCATTGTTATTTCATTATTATTATTTATTTCACTAACTGCTTCTTTGCTATCACTTTTACCATCATATTTGTATATATCCTATTTGCTGATGTTGCTCTATTGTTGTTGTTGTTGTTGTTATTGTTGTGTTTGCTGTTGTTGTCTTATCCCCCTCTTGTCCCCACAATTTCCCCCTCTGTCTTCCTCTTTTTCTCTTTCTATCCCCTCCTGCTCCGGCCCGGCTGCACCAAAATGATAATATAAATACATTTAATAAAGTCAAATACAAATAAGGCAACAAGAGAAGTATCCCGCACTTTTCTTTTGTAAAGTAAATCTGAACAGCCGATATGGGCATCTACATCAACTATATGATTTGCCTGAGTAGCTGGACAGGACGAAAAAAGAAAAACAGATATGAATCTACGACAAAAGAATAGATAAATAACTTTCCTGATATAAAATGGGCACTGCAAACGCAAGCTTGTCTTATTGTAGCCTCATTCCACTGTTTGTCCATGCGTTTGATGGTTAGAAACACAAGCATCTCCTGTTGCTCCGAAAAGGCCACAAGCCCCCAAATTTTATACAAGTTCATTCTCCGTTTGGTTCTTACAATCAAACACACA
Organism: Entelurus aequoreus; assembly: GCF_033978785.1. Lineage (NCBI taxonomy): Eukaryota > Metazoa > Chordata > Actinopteri > Syngnathiformes > Syngnathidae > Entelurus > Entelurus aequoreus. The sequence goes on along the minus strand of NC_084744.1, from coordinate 43,649,182 downwards.
ACAACCCATCATTTTGATGATTGTCATATGTCTGAACTTATTTTTGAACCTACACTTACTTCCTTGTCTGAATCCGTGTGAATGAATGGCAGTAGTGCTTCACTTTCGGTACCTAAAAGGGCACACACACGTTTGATGACATAGGCTATTAAATGGTCTACCGCCAATCAGTTACTGGTGCCGCCCTTTTCCCCGAACTTAGGTCCCCTAGGGCAGAAACGGAAGATTAATTAACATTACCGTAAATGCGAAAGAACACCATAACATAACAGATCAAGTCCAAACCTGCAATGAAGACACAGGCCCTTTCTCAGATCCGACATTAGTGACCTCTTCCAGTGTTTATTTCCTACAGGGCTGCAGTAACAAAGATAATACTACAGTATGGACCAGTGGCGGGCCGTGCATTTCCCACCTAGGCCTTCAGTGATGTCCAACTTCAATGATTAACTCTCTAAATACCATCATTGACGTCACCACATGACCATTGCTGGATAAATACTATACAGAAACACAAAAGGAAGACAGAGGGGGAAATTGTGGGGACAAGAGTGGGTTAAGACAGAGAGATAAAAACAACAACAGCAAACACAACAATAACAACAACAACAACAATAGAGCAACATCAGCAAATATGATGGTAAAAGTGATAGCAAAGAAGCAGTTAGTGAAATAAATAATAATAATGAAATAACAATGAACATTATTACACTACAAATGGAGCATTACAAATACCAATAGAAATAGCACTATTGATAATGAATAATAACAATAATTACTTCTATTATCAACAATACAATTGTTCAAATGCAACAATACATATACATAATGATAACTAGAGATACAAAAGAAAGCAGAAAAATGGAGGGGAAGAAAGAGAAGCCAGCTATATTAACCTTGTAGATTGTTATAGTAACAATAGGTTAAGCTTTGTCAGTGTGCCATGTGTTACCCAGTTTACCCTAGGGCAACAACGTTAATATATGTGTGATGAAACGTGAGTATATGCATGAGTGTATACCGCATCAGCAATTAAAACATATCTTATGTGGTACTGTCAGAATTAAAATAGCAAAAAACATATTAAATGTGAAAAAATAAAGAAATAAAATATCTGGACTCACAATCTGTAGCACCCATTAGGGGTTGGCCGACATCGTCTCACAAATTGCAGTTTCTCTTTAAATATCGTTCTCGAAAATGGCCCTGCAAATATATGTGTTGTCTTGTAGACTTAGACTTAGTCTAATCATAAAAGATGCAGACGAGGCTGTTGGCTGAGTTCTTAAAGTTTACTCCACAAGGTGCTCATCAAAAACATCCCACTGCCGGCATGGCTAAACGGGGCTACTGCGCATGCTCTTCACTACTGTGGCATGCTGGGTAATGGAGTTCTTAAGTTACCTGGCTCATAACAATCAAATATACACTACCGTTCAAAAGTTTGGGGTCACATTGAAATGTTAAATAGGTGTATAGAGGCCCATTTCCAGCAACTATTACTCCAGTGTTCTAATGGTACAATGTGTTTGCTCATTGGCTCAGAAGGCTAATTGATGATTAGAAAAACCTTGTGCAATCATGTTCACACATCTGAAAACAGTTTAGCTCGTTACAGAAGCTACAAAACTGACCTTCCTTTGAGCAGATTGAGTTTCTGGCGCATCACATTTGTGGGGTCAATTAAACGCTCAAAATTGCCAGAAAAAGAGAACTTTCATCTGAAACTCGACAGTCTATTCTTGTTCTTAGAAATGAAGGCTATTCCACAAAATTGTTTGGGTGACCCCAAACTTTTGAACGGTAGTGTATATCTGACTTAGGCCAGCTAGAAGGCCTTACTGACAACAACTTGTGATCTGATTGAATATCGCAACTGTCTATCAACTGTATGTTCCCGTTCACTTACAGTGCACAGGCATTGTTGATTCTGAAGGCCTCGGGCAGATTTGGTACAGCATGGCAACATAAGCTAGCTGAATTCTGATTGGATAAAAACTATAACCTAAAAACAACTGTGCTGGAAGGAGCATAATATGACATGAATACTTTTAGATATTTAGGGAAAGTAAATTTTAAAAAGACTTTTATCTTTAATTATGATCATGATTTCTGGTTATGTTAGGCCAGCAGAGAAGGCCTTGCTGGCCCTGACGGCACACCACTGGTATGGACCGACCGTCAGTCAGGCAGTGCTCTCAGAGAGTGAACCCTCAGATGTTTAACTATGTAGCTGCAATAGCATCTGGAGTGACATCAGGCTGGAGGCTGAAGCTGCTCCTGCCAATGTGCTGGAAATTAAAATTAAATCCCACAAAGAACTCAAAGCACTATCTAAAGAAAGAGTTGTAGTCATGCTGAGATGAAGTCACGGCTTTCTCCCTACTGCATCATATCATTAGGTCTGTTTATGAAAGCTCCAGTAACTTGGGTACTAAACACTCCTCCCTGTTTATTCAGCAAGGCTGCAGATAATATCCAACCCCCTCCCACTCTGTTATCATAACATTTTACAATCTCTGCTTTGGAAGCGAGAATACGACAATCCACACATAAATGATTACTAATCATTAGTGGGTTTTTTGTCTCATTTATTTTGTTTGCTTGTCAAAATCTAGCCAAATCAGGAGTTATAACTGATTTTAAGTCTGCCTAAATAGAAGTACTGACTTCTGTGACAGCTTAATGGGTTGTTCCTTTTTCCAAAAAGTGACTCACATTTTGTACATGCATGGGATCTAATATATAGAGGACTTAGACTTCCTTTAATTGTCATTGAAATTTGAACTTTACAGTACAGCTAAAAACGAAATTTCATTGCATTAGCTCGTCGTAGTGCAGGATAAAAGAGCAACTTTATAATTTAATTGTGCACATGCATTTGATTTTAAAATACTAACCCTTTTGTTTTTGTTTGTTTTCTGTTGCCTGGCAATGAGGTGACGTTAGCCTTAAAATTAAGCAAGATGGGATTAGATAAGATCTATTAAAATCAAATGTTATCGGGTAAATTGACAATAAGTGATGTTAGCTTAACATGTTTCACATCTAGTTTATTAGTTTATTATTATTTCTTCGGTCAGTGGTCAACAAAATAAACAAACAGTTTTACATAAACAAACAGTTGTACATTCATAAATTGAAAATGTTGCAGAGCGAAAGGGTTCAGGCTGAAGTTGAACACTTATTGCACCTAACCCTATAAACAATGTCAAATACAAGATGAGCTTCCTAGAAATATTAAATTTCATTTGCACAACATATTATTAATACAACTTGTACACAACATAAACACTGTTCAATTATATACACAGTAAAGACATGTGAAATATCCTTGTGCACGTGTTAAACCTTTGTACCAATTATATACTATATACAAACAATTATACTTCCATTATTATTTATATCCCACATTTAATTTGTAATTAACATTGATCATAGTATTAAGTACTGTGTTGATTCAAGAGTGATATATTTTTCCAAGATATTGGTTTTAAAGTGTTTTTTAAATGTATGAATGGAACTGGAACATTTGAAGGAATCATCCAAGCTGTTCCACAGATGAACCCCACTGACAGAAACACATCTCCTTTTTAAACTCCTTCTTATGTTTGCTTTCTGGAAGACAGCTGAACCTCTGAGGTCATAGGGACTCTCCCTAGGTTTGAACCTGTCCTGTAGACACCCAGGCAGCATGTGGTTATGAGCTTTATACGTCACAATAGTAGTGTTGAGGTCAACAAGATTGTGCAGTTTTAATGTTTTTAATTTAATAAACAGAGCATTGGTATGGTCATGATAATCCGCATAATTTACAATTCTAATGGCTTTCTTTTGAAGTAAGAACATAGAGTTGATGTTTGATTTGTAATTGTTACCCCAGATTTCAACACAATAATTAAGATATGGGAGTACGAAAGAATTATATAACATGTTAAGAGCCTTTTGATTTACAGAGTTTTTAATTTTATGTAACATAGCAATACTTTTTGCCATCTTTGTCTTGAGTATATTTATGTACAGTTTCCAATTTAATTTATCATCTATTTAATTTATCATCATATAACATCTGTGTATTTAATATTCAATTATTGTAACTAACTTAATCATTTTTTTGTTCTGCATGCAGGAAAGGCGTGGTTTTAAATCATCACATTTTTTAGCTGCCTTTTTATGATCATTTCAGAACAACAAGGTCCGGAGGTTTGCTTTTGAGCTGAAGATGCAGGATAAGAGCACCTACCTCCTGGCTGCAGACAGTGAAGGCGAGATGGAGGATTGGATCAACACCCTCAACAAGATTTTGCACAGCAGCTTTGAGATCGCCATGCAGGAAAAGAGGAATGGAGATATCCATGATGGTGGGCAATGCTCTTTGGTCTGTCCTTTCACCTAATCTGTATTCAACCTGCTTTACAATGCATTTATTCTTATACATTCATATAACATTTTTGTAAGTACTTTTTTGCCACTAAGTACTGTAAATTGTTTTGCAGATCAAAATACTAATCTATTGCTAATTGCTAAATAAACTATGTTGTGGAAAGTGAAAAAAAAATATTATTGAAAAATAATAGTTCTCCTAGCAAAGACTTGATATTTCATTATTGCTTGAATTTTAACTTGTTAAAGTCAAGGCAAGTGTTGCCTTAAAGGAAGGCTCATATTTTATATTTTATTTTATATATATTTTATGTGTTCATGTATGAGATCTAGGGCTGCCGATTATGGCCAAAGTAATAATTAAGATTATTGTTATCAATATTGAAATCATGATTACTGATTGTTAAGTAAAGCAATGTTGGGTGTGAACGTAATACCGTAATGTGTAATAAAAAGACTATAGATAAACGTTATCCATATATTTATAGACAAATATTAGTTTTTTAAAAATTCTTTAATAACATCAACTTGTCAGCTTTTTGTCATTACATGATGCCTTTATCTCTATTTTTACATTTTGATAGAGAGTTTCTATTTGTATTTTTTTTAAGTTATGTACGTCATGTAGATGCTGTATCGGGACAGATCCATTATGAGTTTGAGCAGAAATATGTCGTATAGGAATTAACTATACACAATAATACATGATGTCACATGAATGATTTTTGAAGTGACATAAAAAAACCCACAATGTAAACAAAACCTGTTTACTTTTTGATATCGAAATAAAACACAAAGCAGTTTGACTAATGAAGATGAAGTCTAATAAATAAGCTTTGTTCTTCTCCAACGCCTCCCTAGTGTTTCAGTACAGCAGTTTGGCCAACAACAACAAAAAAAACCCGGAGTGATACCTCTTACATCGAATAAACAATCTCCACCGCCTGCTCAATTCGATGAGATGACAAAACATTTTAGCTAGTATTGATGTTATTTGAACACTGATACAGTTTGCAGTTAAATAAAGGAGGAGTGAACATCCTAGTCAACAAAGTAAAGACTTTATAAACAAGTTGTGACAATGTTCACGACACATCGCCTGCTGCAAAACATCAAATAGTTTTCTCCTTCGCTGTATACTTTTAGTGTGGGTACAAGTGTGTCTGTCTCCAATATTGTCCACACCTGTCTCCATCTAAACACAGTAGTGCGCTCTTAAACGCACGGCAGGAAGCGAGGGAAAATGAGGTTAAACCAAGCGCTTGGCTCCGTTTAATCCGAGGGGAAATCTCCGCAGCAAAGTCGGTGTCGTTGGTCCGCCATGATTATCAAGACAAACACTGCTAGTGCGCATGCGCCTGACATCGTGTTGCCGAAAATGCATTAATAAATGACGTTTTTTTCGGTCATTAAAAAATTAAATGGTATTACTAACCGTCGGGAATTATCGCAAATTATCATTAAACCGTTTATTGTTACATCCCTCGTCCATTAACACAGTGTTTTTCAACCACTGTGCCGCGGCACACTAGTGTGCCGTGAGATACAGTCTGGTGTGCCGTGGGAGATTATCTAATTTCACTTTATTGGGTTAAAAATATTTTTTGCAAACCAGTAATTATAATCCGCCAATGTGCCGTTGAGTGTCTGTGCTGTCTAGAGCTCGGCAGAGAACCCGTGTAATACTCTTCCTTATCAGTAGGTGGCAGCAGGTAGCTAATTGCTTTGTAGATGACGGGAACATGGTTTTTCCTTAACACAATATGCGGGAGGCACCGTGTAGGTAAAAAGGTATCTAACACTTAAACCAAAAATAAACAAAAGGTGAGTGCCGCTAAGAAAAGGCATTGAAGCTTAGGGAAGGCTATGCAGAACGAAACTAAAACTGAACTGGCTACAAAGTAAACAAAAACAGAATGCTGGACAACAGCAAAGACTTGCAGCGTGTGGAGCAAAGACGGCGTCCACAAAGTACATCCGTACATGACATGACAAACAACAATGTCCCCACAAAGAAGGATAAAAACAACTGCAATATTCTTGATTGCTAAAACAAAGCAGGTGCGGGGAATAGCGTTCAAGGAAGACATGAAACTGCTACAGGAAAATACCAACAAATGAGGAAAAGCCACCAAAATAGGAGCGCAAGACAAAAACTAAAACACTACACACAGGAAAACACCTAAAAACTCCAAATAAGTCAGGGCGTGATGTGACAGGTGGTGACAGTACACCCAACTACTTTTGAGACAAGAGCTATAGTGATGCATGCTTGGTTATGGTTTGAATTCATATCCAACAATTGCGACTTTTTATTGTCAATATCGGCTACTGAGTTTCATTTTTTTATGATTTCTGCTGGTGGTGTGCCTCCGGATTTTTTCAATGATAAAAATGTGCCTTGGCTCAGAAAAGGTTGAAAAACACTGCATTAACAAGTAAAAAGTCAAGGGCGGTCACGGCATGTTGTTGCAGCAAATGTTGGTCAAATTTTTTGGGCATTACGGGAAATGACGAGGGCGGTCGCGGCAAATGCCGCTGTGCCGCAGTATTTGAGCGCTGTACTGTATAATGTTGAGTCTGAGAATATATTTGATTCACTTTGTTCTTAACACACTAGAAAAACCTTTTGAAAATTGGTAGCAGCACATTTGGCCAACACTCGGTAATGTTTTTTGTGTGGTTTTTTTTTCCCCCCTAGATGATGATCTTGCAAAGTCAGACAGTTCATCTGGCAGTATGGACAGTTTTCAGGTACGGCAGATACTTGGCCAAACTTCCCATATTTTCCAACCTTTAGATGCATTCAGCCTTGCACATTACCCGGGCTCGATTCCAACACAACACGTCCTCACTGACTAAGAATGGAGCAGGCTATCAAGCCCCGCTGTCCAGCGCATTTATTAAGGCGGTGAAGAATACGAAAACTAAGCTCGAAAACAGCTTGGCAGTTAATGGTTTCGACAAATGGAAAAAGTAAAGGTCACATTTTCAGAAATGCACTGATGATTAAACCACCTGACCTAAAATGTCTGCAGTGGCACTGAAATTCAGACAATATTTTTACTGTGTAATGTTTAATTATTGATATATATATATATATATGTATATATACTGTATATATATATATATGTATATATACTGTATATATATATATATGTATATACACTACCGTTCAAAAGTTTGGGGTCACCCAAACAATTTTGTGGAATAGCCTTCATTTCTAAGAACAAGAATAGACTGTCGAGTTTCAGATGAAAGTTCTTTTTCTGGCCATTTTGAGCGTTTAATTGACCCCACAAATGTGATGCTCCAGAAACTCAATCTGCTCAAAGGAAGGTCAGTTTTGTAGCTTCTGTAACGAGCTAAACTGTTTTCAGATGTGTGAACATGATTGCACAAGGGTTTTCTAATCATCAATTAGCCTTCTGAGCCAATGAGCAAACACATTGTACCATTAGAACACTGGAGTGATAGTTGCTGGAAATGGGCCTCTACACACCTATGTAGATATTGCACCAAAAACCAGACATTTGCAGCTAGAATAGTCATTTACCACATTAGCAATGTATAGAGTGTATTTCTTTAAAGTTAAGACTAGTTTAAAGTTATCTTCATTGAAAAGTACAGTGCTTTTCCTTCAAAAATAAGGACATTTCAATGTGACCCCAAACTTTTGAACGGTAGTGTATATATATATATATATATATATATATATATATATATATACACACACATATATATACACATATATACATACATATACTGTATATATATATATATATATATATATATATATATATATATATATATATATATATATATATATATATATATATATATATATATATATATACACAGATATATATATATATACAGTATATGTATGTATATATGTGTACTGTACATACATATATATATGTATGTATGTACAGTACAGGACAAAAGTTTGGACACACCTTGCGTTTTCTTTATTTTCATGACTATTTACTTTGTAGATATGTACATGTGGAGTTATGTACTTAACAAAAAAAGGTGTAATACTGTTACTGAAAACATGTTTTGTATTCTAGTTTCTTCAAAATAGCCACCTTTGTGCTTTGCACACTCTTGGCATTCTCTCGATGAGCTTCAAGCAGCACACCTGTGAAGTGAAAACCATTTCCGGTGACTACCTCTTGAAGCTCATGGAGAGAATGTAAAATATAATACATGTTTTCAGTTATTTCACCTTTTTTATGTTAAGTACATAACTCCACATGTGTTCATTCATAGTTTTGTGCATATATTTATATATGTATTTATATCTTATATATAATTATTGTTTATTCTTTAGAGCGCTAGAGATATCGAAACCAGGATGAGGAACGAGACAAGATTGAAGCTGTTCACCCTTGACCCTGACACACAGGTAATGACACTACGGAACTGGACATGTGTGATTACAAATTCAATGGATGCACATTCAATCCTTTCTAGAAGCTGGATTTCTCAAGAATAGAACCAGATGTGAAGCAGTTTGAAGAGAAGTTTGGCAAGCGTTTGCTTGTTAACTGCAACGACCTGTCCTTTAATCTGCAAAGCTGTGTTGCTGAAAATGAGGAGGGACCAACAACAAATGCAAGTGTCACACTTTTCTAGTCCACAATAGACCACAAGTTACTGAAATATAATTCTCTCATCACCAAATAAATACGATAGGTAAAATGGCTGGTTGGCTTAGTTTGCTAACTGGACAAAAGGCTAGTTACTAATAATTTAGACTAGGTATATTCAAACAACTGGTTTAGGGGGCCATGTTTCCAGAAAGCAAAGACTTCTCCCTTCATTATTAGTCTTAATTTGGATATTCCAGAGAACCAGTGTCGTCTACAGTAGACATTTGATTTTGGTCTATTCATTTTAATAATAATAATAAAAATACATTTTATTATATATCATAAAAATATTATTATAAAAATTAAAATATAAAACAGTTCAAAGTAATAATATATAATACAGGAAATATAATATAATATAATATTTTGTCAGAGTTAAAGGAGCGCTCTGCTGTTTTTAAGGACCTTCTGCAAATAAGCCAGTCAAAGATCACCTCCAGTGTTTTTAAGACTCTTCTGCAAAATGTGAGTCTCTTCCAAGTTTTTTTGAACGGAAATGGAACCTTAAGGAACACTACTTGTACAGTATAACTAAAGAAGTTGAACAAATGACTACTGACTACATCTGAAGTAAACAAGCTACAGCAACGTTTAAGTTACATAAATCAAAGCCTAACCTATTGTTACTATAACAATCTACAAGACTAATATAGGTTGCTTCTCTTTCTTCCCATCCATTTTTCTGCATTCTTTTGTATCTCTAGTTATCATTACGTATATGTATTGTTGCATTTGAATAACTGTATTGTTGATAATAGAGGTAAATTATTGTTATTGTTCATTATCAATAGTGATATTTCTATTGGTATTTGTATTGCTCCATTTGTAGTGTAATAATGCTCATTGTCATTTCTGTATTATTATTTATTTCACTAACTGCTTCTTTGCTATCACTTTTACTATCATATTTGTACATATCCTATTTGCTGATGTTGTTCTTTCTATTGTTGTGTTTGCTGTTGTTGCTTTTGTCTCTCTGTCTTATCCCCCTCTTGTCTCCACAAGTATCCCCTCTGTCTTCCTTTTTTTTCTCTTTCTATCCCCTCCTGCTCCGGCCCGGCTGCACCAAATGATAATATAAATACATTTAATAAAGTCAAATACAAATAAGGCAACAAGAGAAGTATCCCACACTTCTCTTTTGTAAAGTAAATTTGTACAGCCGATATGGGCAACTACATCAACTATATGATTTGCCTGAGAAGCTGGACAGGACAACAACAAAAAAAGTTACATAAATCATATTACAAAAAAAATGTGTAACTTCCAAAAAGGAGAGGACTGAAAGGGGTGCCTTGAGGAACACCCCAGTTATGTAAATCACAAGTTGTGACCCCTGTGTTCTATGTTTGCTATTAGCAGGGTTAAAATGTCAAAACAAGGATCTGCCAATGTGTTTACGGATGTCCAAGTACATCTTGCAACAGCTGCAGAAATGTTTGTCTCCCAGGTTTTCAACTGAACTTGGGGGCCGGAATGGTGTCATTTCCGTGCCAATTGAATAGCCCTAATTAAGACTGTCTCTATTAACAGTCAATTTAGAAGAAAAAACAATCTCGTAGCTAATGAATAAATCAATCAATCAGTCAAAACAAACATGAGCTTAAAAATTACAGCTTTATGCTTCTTTTCCCTATATTTTAGGTGGAGCCATTTTATGTGACTCTGTCATTGTTCGACATCCAGAATGGAAGGAAGATCTCTTCTGACTTCCACGTGGACCTCAACCACCCATCCGTCAGGGGCATGTTGCCTAACTATGACAGTCAGTATATTAACGGAGGAGGGGAGGTCTACCCTGAAGGGCCACGATTGGTCCACGGCGTGCCAGAGACAATCATGCGTTATCCCCGGCAGGTAAAAAAAAAAAGAAAAAGGATGAAACTAAAATGAAAGCATCACAACCGTGTAATTCTAACTTGAATGTGCTTTACTTCATCATCTTGACAGGGGGTGTTCTCTGTAATGTGCCCCCATCCTGATATCTTCCTTGTGGCTCGTGTTGAGAAGGTTCTGCAGGGAGCAATCAACCATTGTGCCGAGCCTTACATGAAGAGTTCTGACTCCACCAAGGTATTGACATAAGACCATCACTGCCAGCTAGCAAAAGTCCAAGCTTTCAGCAGGTTGGCCAGTGTGACTCTAATGGCTTCTGAGAGTCAGGTTTACCAACATGACAAGGCAACATGAGGCAAGAAAAGATCAATGTATTTTGTTTAATGAAGATTTCCTCCTGTTTTCCACTAGGTGGCACAGAAGGTCCTGAAAAACGCCAAGCTGGCATGCAATCGTCTAGGCCAGTACAGGATGCCTTTCGCCTGGGCAGCAAGGTAAATCTGACTCTCTCCTAAACAACATTTATCGTGCAACTATGCCGCAATGCTAAAACGAAAGTTGATAAGAACCCTGTTGATGAGATTGGTGTGGCCCCCACGGAGCCCAGATCTCAAGTCCACCAAATACCTTTTGGATAAACAAGAACTTAAAAAAATAAACATTTCACATCAAAGTGAAATCACATTGAAGGTAAAGTTAAATCAATCAATCAATCAATCAATGTATACTTATATAGCCCTAAATCACAAGTGTCTCAAAGGGCTGCACAAGCCACAACGACATCCTCGGCTCAGATCCCACATACAATTTAGTTAAAGTACCACACACACAAGGTGTGGTGAAATTACTCTCTGCGTTTGACCCATCCCCTTGTCCCACCTCCTGGGAGGTGAGGGGAGCAGTGAGCTGCAGCGGTGGCCGCGCTCAGGAATCATTTTTGGTGATTTAACCCCCAATTCCAAGCCTTGAGTGCCAAGCAGGGAGGTAATGGGTCCCATTTTTTATAGTCTTTGGTATGACTCAGTTTATTGAACACTCGTGTTAGGGATGGTGGCGGAGAAGGAGGATGGGAGGGGCCACACGGACGATGTGGCACTCTAGTCCGTTACAAAATACTTTTAAAAGATTGGATGGTTAGAGTTGTATACCTGCTCACTCTCTGTGCAGTGCCGCCCTTAAACCTTTCCCCCTGCAAACTGTGTTAACTAGAAACCTTTGCATTGCAATCCTATTGTAACAGACCTACTTTCATACTTTGCTTCAAGTTCTTCCTTGGATTTAATAGCAATTCTTACCTTCATGATCAAACTTTCCTAACTCAACTCAATAAAAATAAGCACACAGACGGTCTAAAAGCCTATTTGGCCAACACTCAGAATCATGCAGTCCTGATCACCTAAACAGCGCATTGACAGTGCAGAGAGCACAGTGCTCGATAGATCCTGAACCGGCATGAAGAAAGGAGGCAGACAAGAAGGCATGCAACGCTCTGTGAGTGTTACATGAACACAGTTAACTAAACCACTTCACACAAACATAAAAAGGATGATTACAGGATTCCTTGGCTGACATCTGTCTTTAGTCTCCCAACTCTAAAATAACCTATCCATTCTTCAGAGAGGCTGAGTCGCCAACTCTTGGGATTCTTTGTTTGGGCACTCCATTCCATGCACGCAATGTTTAACCTTACAATACATACAAAAACGGCAAACTTTTCTGTCAAACAGACTCATATGAAGTATGTACAAAAGTGCACCACAACAAAAGAGTAAAACAACTTGCACTGAGCCTAGTCTATAAAATTCGATACACCTCCCTGATACGAAGTACATGTCAAACTACTTCCAGAACGTAAATGACCGCCATAACCACAGCACCAGGGGGAGCTCCACAAACCACGTCAAACCCAGATTCCGATCTAACAAAGGTCTTAACTCATTTTTCTTCTATGCCACATCAATATGGAATGCACTCTCAACAGGTGTAAAAGAAAGTGCATCTCTACCTTCTTTCAAAACCGCACTAAAAGAACACCTCCAGGCAGCTACCACCCTAGCCTAACCCCCTCCCCCACCACATCCCACCTCCCCGGATTGTAAATAATCAAATGTATATAATTGTTCTAGGGATGTCCGATAATGGCTTTTTGCCGATATCCGATATTCCGATATTGACCAAACCCTTAATTACCGATACCGATATCAACCGATACCAATATATACAGTCGTGGAATTAACACATTATTATGCCTAATTTGGACAACCAGGTATGGTGAAGATAAGGTCCTTTTAAAAAACAAATGTATAATAAAATAAGATAAATAAATTAAAAACATTTTTTTGAATAAAAAACAAAGTAAAACAATATAAAAACAGTTACATAGAAATTAGTAATTAATGAAAATGAGTAAAATTAACTGTTAAAGGTTAGTACTATTAGTGGACCAGCAGCACGCACAATCATGTGTGCTTACGGACTGTATCCCTTGCAGACTGTATCGATATATGTTGATATATAATGTAGGAACCAGAATATTAACAACAGAAAGAAACAACCCTTTTGTGTGAATGAGTGTGAAGGGGGGAGGGAGGTTTTTTGGGTTGGTGTACTAATTGTAAGTGTATCTTGTGTTTTTTATGTTGATTTGATTAAAAATTTTAAAAAAATAAAACAATGCCGATAATAAAAAAAACGATACCGATAATTTCCGATATGACATTTTAAAGCATTTATCAGCATCTCTAACTTGTTCTTATGCTTTCTGAGCTCACTATGTTCACCGCTCGCTGTACATATTCTACAAAGTGAGACCTACTGTCAGGTTCAAACACAGATGACATCTATTAAACAGACAAGAAGCAAGGAATTAAACAGAGACAGGATTCAATTTGGGTCAATGAGGAGAAACGCGTAGACCTGTAACCTTGCACAGTGTCGTCCCACGCTCTGACGAAAGGTTGCATGCCTCCTCTTTTATTTGGACTTTCCCTGATTACATGGCAACAGCTGTTTCTAAGGGGAGGGGAGGTCGTAAACAGCCGTCGCCCTTGGTCACAAAACAGTTCAAAGAAAAGATGCCTGGAGCTTGCGTTTGGTCCTGCTTCCTCTCGCTTTGTAGATCTCGGGTCAAGACAAAATCTTCCTGTGGATCACAATAGATCAAAGAAACTGAACCCCTCATGTCTCCTCCCATTGTACACAGTGGAATTTTACAAGCATTGTACTTGGTAAGATCAAAGACAGCTTTTGTCTGCTCGCCGGGAACAAAAAGTTTTGTGATAACTTACATACAATTATTCTGACCTACACTGTTACAATGTCAATTTCTCAGATTATATAATTGTTGATGACTGAAGTATGCTGATAGCAACCCAACCTAACCCCCCGGATTTTAAATAATGTAAATGTTTCAATGTATATACTCTGATGATTAACTTGTGTGATGACTGTATTATGCTGATAGTATATATTTGTACCATGAATTGATTAACGTAGACCCCGACTTAAACAAGTTGAAAAACTTATTCGGGTGTTACCATTTAGAGGTCAATTGTACGGAATATGTACTGTACTGTGCAATCTACTAATAAAAAAAAGTTTCAATCAATCAAAACCACTGTTATGTACAAAAGTACATAACAGCACTGTATAACAAATGTTTCATTGTATGTTGGCCTATATTAGCAGTTATGTTTTTTGGCGGGTATGCGCTGACGCTGGCAATGTTGTCATTGTTGCAGGCCGTTGTTCAAAGATGCTTCAGGGACGCTGGACAAAAGTGCTCGCTTCTCACCTCTGTACAGACAGGATAGCAACAAACTCTGCAATGATGACATGCTCAAACTGCTGGCTGACTTCAGAAAGTATGTATTGGTCACCTTTGAAAAGCTGCCAGTTGCTATCATAAACAAAAGTGTTTAGTGCTCAGGCTATTGAATGCACCAATCAATTAGTTTGATGTGTTGGATTTAGATTCACTCTTTAGGGTATGACAGCAGATCTTTACCAGACATTTAATTCCAGGCCAGAGAAGATGGCGAAGCTTCCTGTGATCCTTGGAAACATCGATGTTATCATTGACAACGTCGCCCCCGACTTGACCAGTAAGGGCTCCCCTTTTCTGGCTCAATTCAGACGTGGCTCCTGCTGCGTGTAGATTGTTGATGTCATTTTCTCTCCGTGCACAGATTGCATTACCTCATCCTACATTCCTGTGAAGCAGCTGGATGTGAGCGAGAAGAGCAGCATCTTCTTTGAGGTGGAGGAGTTTGTGCCATACATAGCCAAATGTTCCCAACCGTTTACCATCTACAACAATCACCTCTACGTCTACCCCAAGCATTTGAAATATGATGGACAGAAGTCTTTTGCAAAGGTATGCCAAGCGTCTTTGTTTGCTTTTTAACACACACTTCCTACATTAAGTAGCTCTTGTTGGGAAACACTCCTATCCATTGTTGCTAACGGAAACGATTGTTGTGTCTCACCAAAGGCTCGAAACTTAGCTGTCTGCATTGAGTTCATGGACTCAGACGATGAAAATGCTTTACCCCTAAAGGTAAAATTTCCATAAAGGACGACCACACCCACCACATGCTTTAACCAGACGTTGTTTAATTCAACAGTGCATCTACGGGCGGCCTGGAGGACCTTTGTTTACAAAAAATGCATTTGCCGCAGTATTACATCACCAGCAGAACCCTGAATTCTATGATGAGGTAAGCACCTATTTCATACAACACAGTATACACTACCGTTCAAAAGTTTGGGGTCACATTGAAATGTCCTTATTTTTGAAGGAAAAGCACTGTACTTTTCAATGAAGATTACTTTAAACTAGTCTTAACTTTAAAGAAATACACTCTATACATTGCTAATGTGGTAAATGACTATTCTAGCTGCAAATGTCTGGTTTTTGGTGCAATATCTACATAGGTGTATAGAGGCCCATTTCCAGCAACTATCACTCCAGTGTTCTAATGGTACAATGTGTTTGCTCATTGGCTCAGAAGGCTAATTGATGATTAGAAAACCCTTGTGCAATCATGTTCACACATCTGAAAACAGTTTAGCTCGTTACAGAAGCTACAAAACTGACCTTCCTTTGAGCAGATTGAGTTTCTGGAGCATCACATTTGTGGGGTCAATTAAACGCTCAAAATGGCCAGAAAAAGAGAACTTTCATCTGAAACTCGACAGTCTATTCTTGTTCTTAGAAATGAAGGCTATTCCACAAAATTGTTTGGGTGACCCCAAACTTTTGAACGGTAGTGTAAATCCAGTCCATGGCAGAACCTTTAGCTGTGGGGTTGTTGTTTTTTTCATCTTAGTTCAAGATTGAGCTACCGACCCAGCTCCATGAGAAACACCACCTGCTCTTCACTCTCTACCATGTCAGCTGTGAGAGCAACAGCAAGGCCAGCACCAAAAAGAGAGAGCAGGTTGAGATGCAAGGTACACAACTCTCCATAATGTCCCCGAAGTAAAATTGCTGAATTCCTTCCGTGGCGACGTTGGGAGAGTGGCTGTGCCAGCAATCTGAGGGTTCCTGGTTCAATCCCCACCTTCTACCATCCTAGTCACGTCCGTTGTGTCCTTGAGCAAGACACTTCACCCTTGCTCCTGATGGGCCTGGTTAGCGCTGTGCATCGCAGCTCCCGCCATCAGTGTGTGAATGTGTGTGTGTGAATGGGTGAATGTGGAAATAGTGTCAAAAACGCTTTGAGTTCCTTAAAAAAGGTAGAAAAGCGCTATACAAGTGCAACCCATTTACCATTTTACCATTTACATTCCTTGTCCTTCTCGTGTCCTCTCAGTGGGTTACGCCTGGCTTTCACTGCTGAAAGACGGCCGTGTGGTCATGAGCGAGTGTCACATCCCCGTGGCGGCCAACCTGCCTGCTGGATATCTCAGCTGCCAGGAAGGTTCCAGCAAGGTAACCACTAAGAGAGCACCTCTTTTGCTTCCTTTTACCACAAAGTAAGAAGGATCTATTGAGGGATGTCCAATAATATTGACCATCTGAAATTGGCATTAAATGTCATATCATATCGGAATATTTTTTCTGTTGATAATCATATCGTATAAGGTATTGCCTGGATTTTGCCCAAATTAATGGATTAATGAATACTGCTCGATATCTGTGTTCATGTTAATTTTACCGGAGCGCGAGTGATGACCTGATCAAAATGTGCTGTGCTTCTACTAATACATTAGATCCAGACGTACAGTACAGGCCGAAAGTTTGGACACACCTTCTCACTTCAATGCGTTTTCTTTATTTCCATGACTATTTACATTGTAGATTTTCACTGAAGGCATCAAAACTATGACATCTGTGAAGTGAAACCCATTTCAGGTGACTACCTCTTGAAACCCATCGAGAGAATGCCAAGAGTGTGCAAAGCAGTAATCAGAGCAAAGGGGGTGGCTATTTTGAAGAAAGTAGAATATAAAGCATGTTTTCAGTTATTTCACCTTTTTTTGTTAAGTACATAACTCCACATGTGTTCATTCATAGTTTTGATGTGACAATCTACAATGTAAATAGTCATGAAAAAAATTACAACGCATTGAATGAGGTGTGTCCAAACTTTTGGCCTGTACTGTATGTAGTTATATAGTCTAGGTCCTTTGACCTGCGTGCCGACGGTGAGCCTTACATTGTTGTTGATGGCACAGAAACAAAGACAAGAAGAATGCTGGCACATTGTGCTGCATACAGTTGCAAAATATGCCTTACAGTTGAAACAAGGACACTAGGAATAATCTTTCAGGTATTTTTTTTCTTTTTAACATTTGTTTACTAAATTTTTTTGACACACAACTAACAGAAATACATACAATACAAATCAAATGTTCTGATATATACTTATAACTCAGGTACAGGCAAACATTGATATAAAGCCACAGAAAACTGTACTTCCGAATGGCCCCAACATGGTGCAGCAATAAACAAAAGAAAACAAAAGGCTCATCAATCATCCACAATTCAATTATGTCTCAATCGGGGCCACACTGGAGATCAGTCTCCTTTATATATATTCTAAGAAAGCACCCCATACTTATTGAATTTTTACAGAACAACCATTTGATGTCAGCCTAACTTTCTCCAATTTTAAGTTAAAGTTAAAGTACCACTGATAGTCACACACACACACTAGGTGTGGTGAGATTATCCTCTGCATTTGACCCATCCCCTTGTTCCACCCCCTGGGAGGTGAGGGGAGCAGTGGGGCCGCACTGGTGATTGTTGATTTAACCCCCAATTCCAACCTTTGATGCTAAGTGCCAAGCAGGGAGGTAATGGGTCCCATTTTTATAGTTTTTGGTATGACTCGGCTGGGGGTTTGAACTCACGACCTACCGATCTCAGGATCTAACCACAAGGCCACCGGGTGTGGTAAGGAAGCGCTGCAGCCTTCTAGTTAAGCACATTGGTCTTCTCCCTAACAAAGTAGTGAATGCCACCAGATTCTTTTTGGATTTGCTGAGAGAAGATGACAGAGGGGCTACCCCAAATAGCCCACTTAAAGGATTCGGTTCAATCCCTTTGCCAATTACCAAAGGCAAAGTATTAAGAATTTCTGTCCAATAACTGCACAGGGATGGGCAGAGCCAAAATATATGTATTAAGTTATACGTTAGGTCAGGAAAAAACACAAGAGCCTATATTATCCGTACAAGCCTGTTTCGCAGGTTTCCCTGCTCGTCAGGGGATTCGCAGGGAAACCTGCGAAACAGGCTTGTAGGGATGATATAGCCTCTTGTGTTTTTTCCTTACCGAACGTATATTTCGCTCTACCCCAGTATTGAGCACTGTATAACGGATAAATCACAGAAACCTCCACTATATGTATTAAGTTAGGTGGAGACTGTTAACATAGGTTCTGTCTCTGTTCGGGAGCGGGTGGGAGATCCCCAAATGCACACAAACAAAATGACCCCGCCTCTCTGCACAAGACACTTAAAGAATGACAAGAGGTTTCACTCTCTTTGCCAGTAAACACGCATGTACATGGCGATTATCGAGCCTGACAAATTATAGAGTCCATTTTCATTTTATGTTCGATTAATTGACATATCGAATATCGGCCCAGGCATACACTGCAAAAAGTCAGTGTTCAAAAACAAGGGAAAAAAATACAAAAATGAGAGGTATTTTATTTGAACTAAGCAAAATTATCTGCCAATAGAACAAGAAAATTCGGCTCGTCGAGACTTTCCAAAACAAGTAAAATTAGCTAACCTCAATGAACCCAAAAATACCTTAAAATAAGTATATTCTCACTAATAACAAGTGTACTTTTCTTGGTAGAAAAAAAAGGAGACCTTTTTGCTCAATATGTTGAAAAATATTCTTAAATGAAGTAAATGCTAGTGCCATTATCTTGACATAATGATATGCGCTCGGCATCGTGATTTTTTTTTTCATGCTTGAAGTAAGAAATTATTACTTTAAAAAAGTAGTTTTATACTTGTGAGTGTTGATGACACCGCTTTGCAACACTTGATATTCTAGTTTCAAGCATGTTTTACTCAATATAGCTCATAAAATCTCAGCAACAAGCTGTAATATCTTACTGAGATCATTTAGGACCAAAACCCTTAAAACAAGTAAAACACCATCCATCCATCCATCCATCTTCTTCCGCTTATCCGAGGTCGGGTCGCGGGGGCAGCAGCCGAAGCAGGGAAACCCAGACTTCCCTCTCCCCAGCCACTTCGTCCAGCTCTTCCAGGGGGATCCCGAGGCGTTCCCAGGCCAGCCGGGAGACATAGTCTTCCCAACGTGTCCTGGGTCTTCCCCGTGGCCTCCTACCGGTCGGACGTGCCCTAAACACCCCCCTAGGGAGGCGTTCGGGTGGCATCCTTCTCACCCTATCTCTAAGGGAGAGCCCCGCCACCCGGCGGAGGAAACTCATTTCGGCCGCTTGTACCCGTGATCTTGTCCTTTCGGTCATAACCCAAAGCTCATGACCATAGGTGAGGATGGGAACGTAGATCGATCGGTAAATTGAGAGCTTTGCCTTCCGGCTCAGCTCCTTCTTCACCACAACGGATCGATACAGCGTCCGCATTACTGAAGACGCCGCACCGATCCGCCTGTCGATCTCACGATCCACTCTTCCCCCACTCGTGAACAAGACTCCAAGGTACTTGAAAACCTCCACTTGGGGCAGGGTCTCCTCCCCAACCCGGAGATGGCACTCCACCCTTTTCCGGGCGAGAACCATGGACTCGGACTTGGAGGTGCTGATTCTCATCCCAGTCGCTTCACACTCAGCTGCGAACCGATCCAGCGAGAGCTGAAGATCCTGGCCAGATGAAGCCATCAGGACCACATCATCTGCAAAAAGCAGAGACTTAATCCTGCAGCCACCAAACCAGATCCCCTCAACGCCTTGACTGCGCCTAGAAATTCTGTCCATAAAAGTTATGAACAGAATCGGTGACAAAGGGCAGCCTTGGCGGAGTCCAACCCTCACTGGAAACGTGTCCGACTTACTGCCGGCAATGCGGACCAAACTCTGGCACTGATCATACAGGGAGCGGACCGCCACAATCAGACAGTCCGATACCCCATACTCTCTGAGCACTCCCCACAGGACTTCCCGAGGGACACGGTCGAATGCCTTCTCCAAGTCCACAAAACACATGTAGACTGGTTGGGCAAACTCCCATGCACACTCAAGGACCCTGCCGAGAGTATAGAGCTGGTCCACAGTTCCACGACCAGGACGAAAACCACACTGTTCCTCCTGAATCCGAGGTTCGACTATCCGGCGTAGCCTCCTCTCCAGCACACCGGAATAGACCTTACCGGGAAGGCTGAGGAGTGTGATCCCACGATAGTTAGAACACACCCTCCGGTTCCCCTTCTTAAAGAGAGGAACCACCACCCCGGTCTGCCAATCCAGAGGTACAGCCCCCGATGTCCACGCAATGCTGCAGAGTCTTGTCAACCAAGACAGCCCCACAGCATCCAGAGCCTTAAGGAACTCCGGGCGGATCTCATCCACCCCCGGGGCCTTGCCACCGAGGAGCTTTTTAACTACCTCAGCAACCTCAGCCCCAGAAATAGGAGAGCCCACCACAGATTCCCCAGGCACTGCTTCCTCATAGGAAGACGTGTTGGTGGGATTGAGGAGGTCTTCGAAGTATTCCCTCCACCGATCCACAACATCCGCAGTCGAGGTCAGCAGAACACCATCCTCACCATACACGGTGTTGATAGTGCACTGCTTCCCCTTCCTGAGGCGGTGGATGGTGGTCCAGAATCGCTTCGAAGCCGTCCGGAAGTCGTTTTCTATGGCTTCCCCGAACTCCTCCCATGTCCGAGTTTTTGCCTCCGCGACCGCTGAAGCCGCACACCGCTTGGCCTGTCGGTACCTGTCCGCTGCCTCAGGAGTCCTATGAGCCAAAAGAACCCGATAGGACTCCTTCTTCAGCTTGACGGCATCCCTCACCGCCGGTGTCCACCAACGGGTTCTAGGATTACCGCCACGACAGGCACCAACTACCTTGCGGCCACAGCTCCAATCAGCCGCCTCGACAATAGAGGCGCGGAACATGGTCCATTCGGACTCAATGTCCAGCACCTCCCTCGTGACATGTTCAAAGTTCTTCCGGAGGTGGGAATTGAAACTCTCTCTGACAGGAGACTCTGCCAGACGTTCCCAGCAAACCCTCACAATGCGTTTGGGCCTGCCAGGTCTGTCCGGCATCCTCCCCCACCATCGCAGCCAACTCACCACCAGGTGGTGATCGGTAGAAAGCTCCGCCCCTCTCTTCACCCAAGTGTCCAAAACATGAGGCCGCAAATCCGACGACACAACTACAAAGTCGATCATGGAACTGCGGCCTAGGGTGTCCTGGTGCCAAGTGCACATATGGACACCCTTATGCTTGAACATGGTGTTCGTTATGGACAATCTGTGACGGGCACAAAAGTCCAATAACAAAACACTGCTCGGGTTCAGATCCGGGCGGCCATTCTTCCCAATCACGCCTCTCCAGGTTTCACTGTCGCTGCCAACATGAGCGTTGAAGTCCCCCAGTAGAACGAGGGAATCACCCGGGGGAGCACTCTCAAGTACTCCCTCGAGCGAATCCAAAAAGGGTGGGTACTCTGAGCTGCGGTTTGGCGCGTAAGCGCAAACCACAGTCAGGACCCGTTCCCCCACCCGAAGGCGGAGGGAAGCTACCCTCTCGTCCACCGGGTTGAACTCCAACATGCAGGCTCTGAGCCGGGGGGCAACAAGAATTGCCACCCCAGCCCGTCGCCTCTCACTGCCGGCAACGCCAGAGTGGAAGAGAGTCCAGCCCCTCTCGAGAGAACTGGTTCCAGAGCCCTTGCTGTGCGTCGAAGTGAGTCCGACTATGTCTAGCCGGAACTTCTCCACCTCGCGCACTAGCTCAGGCTCCTTCCCCCCCAGCGAGGTGACGTTCCACGTCCCAAGAGCTAGCTTCTGTAGCCGAGGATCGGACCACCAAGTGCCCTGCCTTCGGCCGCCGCCCAGCTCACTTCGCACCCGACCTCTATGACCCCTGCTATGGGTGGTGAGCCCATTGGAGGGGGGACCCACGTTGCCTCTTCGGGCTGTGCCCGGCCGGGCCCCATGGGGACAGACCCGGCCACCAGGCGCTCGCCATCTGGCTCCAGAGGGGGGCCCCGGTGACCCGCGTCCGGGCGAGGGAAATCTGGGTTCCTTGTTTTTATCTTTCATTGAGGTCTTCGAGCTGCTCTTTGTCTGATCCCTCACCTAGGACCAGTTTGCCTTGGGAGATCCTACCGGGGGGCATAAAGCCCCCGGACAACATAGCTCCTAGGATCATTGGGACACGCAAACTCCTCTACCACGGTAAGGTGGCAGCTCAGAGAGGAGTAAGTAAAACACTCTAACATAAAATCTGCTTAGTGAGAAGAATTATCTTATCAGACGTAAAATAAGCAAATATCACCCTTATTTGAGATATTTAATCTTACTTAGATTTCAGTTTTTGCAGTGTAGATATCGGTATCGGAAATTATGTGCCGGATGGTATCCGCATATTGGATCTCGATAAGAAAGACGATATTGACCATCTCTAGTTCTAATAAAAGAGCTGCTGCCTTTATAATGTTGTACTAATGTACATGGTGAATTAAAGCAATTTTAGCTTTATAAAAGCCATGTTGCTCTGTGTAAAACCACAGTAATAAGCGTATGGTTAAAGCACTGCCCAAACTACGGATTGTTATCTTTGCAAAAGAAACACTTGTGGTACCGCCCTTGTATAGGTATCATTCGATTTTGCTGTATTACCATGTCAAGCAATGAAGTAGTTGTAAAGTGTTTATATATTAACTTTGTTTTTCTCTTACTTACAGCATTCCGGCCCTGAGGTCAAATGGGTAGATGGAGGCAAGCCTTTACTCAAGGTGTCCACTCATCTCGTGTCCACCATTTACACTCAGGTTAGTTT
Organism: Entelurus aequoreus; assembly: GCF_033978785.1. NCBI lineage: Eukaryota > Metazoa > Chordata > Actinopteri > Syngnathiformes > Syngnathidae > Entelurus > Entelurus aequoreus. The sequence goes on along the minus strand of NC_084744.1, from coordinate 43,625,837 downwards.
CATTTCACTAAAGACTACATTAGAGCCATATTATATCTGTAGAAAAAAACCTCATAACAAATTGCCGAGCCGTCTTTGTGTTTCAGGATCAGCATTTGCACAACTTCTTTCATCACTGTCAGAGCATAGCATCGTCACCTCAGGAATCAGGAGGTGAACTGGTCAAATACTTAAAGGTGTGTATTCATTGATTATAGTGTGATTATTTTTCAACACAACAAAGTAAATGCCAGGCAAGAGTTGGCAGACTTGTTTTGATGACAGTGCTATTACATTCTGTATAATCAGGGGTGGAGTTGGGCCTCAACTAGATGACGTATGTCTGGAATTTTCATCGACAGTGTTGTATCAACCGCTGACCGTGTGTAATAAGCATATGGTTAAAGGACTGCCCAAACTAAGGATTGTTATCTTTGTAAAAGAAACATTTGTGGTACCGCCCTTGTATTGGTATCATTCGATTTTGCTGTATTACTAGGTCAAGCAACGGGATATTTGGGCATTTGTGATCATGCTCTGCATAGCTCAGGGTTTTTCAACGACTGTGCCGCGGCACACTAGTGTACCGTGAGATATTGTCTGGTGTGCTGTGGGAGATTATGTAATTTCACCTAATTGGGTTAAAAATATTTTTTTTGCAAACCAGTAATTATAATCAGCAAATGTGCCGTTGTTGAGTGTTGGTGCTGTCTAGAGATCGGCAGAGTTATTATTATAGAGGTTTATTTGAAATAGGGATAGATACAAAAACATAGACATCTGAAACAGTTATCCAATGTATGCATCATAGTCATTAGCCATTATGCATCATTAGCCAAAGCTAATTTACAACACTTGTCCCCAACAACAACAACAACAACAACAACAACACAGATCCAACATAATTAAAATAGGAAAATAAAAAATAACCGTGTAATACTCTTCCATATCAGTCGGTAGCTAATTGCTTTGTAGATGTCGGGAACATGGTTTGTCGTGATCACAATATGCAGACGACAGCGGGAGGCAGTGTGCAGTTAAAAAGGTATCTAATGCTTAAACCAAAAATAAACAAAAGGCGAGTGCCGCTAAGAAAAGGCATTGAAGCTTAGGGATGGCTATGCAGAATGAAGCTAAAACTGAACTGGCTGCAAAGTAAACAAAAACAGAATGCTGGACGACAGCAAAGACTTGTGGAGCGGCAAAAGTACATCCGTACATGACAGGACATGATAATCAACAACAAAATAGGAGCGCAAGACAAGAACTTAAACACTACACACAGGAAAACACCAAAAAACTCAAAATAAGTCATGTGACAAGTGGTGACAGTACACCTACTTTGAGACAAGAGATATAGTGATCCATGCTTGATTATGGTTTGAATTCATATCCAACAATCGCGAGAACAACTTTTTATTGTCAATATCGGCTGCTGAGTTTCATTTTTTTATGTGTTCTGCTGGTTGTGTGCCTCGAGATTTTTTCAATGGAAAAAATGTGCCTTGACTCAGACAAGGTTGAAAAACACTGGCATAGCTGACTCAAAACATACCAGCTGACTGTGCCGAGACCCTAAATTGCTGGTCCGTGTCAACCCCCCAATCCACCCTGACGCCACCAGAGTATCAGCAGTGTATGTAATGGATGGATGCTGGCAGTAATTATACTCCCCTTACATACTGTACACATGTTTTCTACTGTTACATTAGAGTCTGCACGCCATGGAGAGTCATGTAATGATCAAGTTCCTGCCCACCACCCTAAATCAGCTATTCAGGGTGCTGACCAGCGCTAGCCAGGAAGATGTGGCGGTCAACGTCACCAGGCACGTATCTTCAGCAGACACCATATGCATAATAGACCTCCGCTTAGATCCTTTCTTTTTTAATCGATCTTGTAGAGTCATGATCCACATCGTAGCCCAATGCCATGAGGAGGGACTGGAGCACTACCTGAGATCATACGTCAAGGTTGAGTATTATTTATTCCACATTCCTTCACTGCTTATGTTGGAGGCGTCCTTTTCATTCTCAGCATTTTTCTTACAGTTTGTTTTCAAGACCGAGCCACACACAGGTTCCAGCCCCGGAAAGGTGCATGAAGAGCTCGCTAAAGCAATGACCGCCATCTTGAAGCCTTCCACCGACTTCCTTACATGCAACAAGCTTCTCAAGGTGATATAGTGCTGCTTTTAAAAGGAGATTTGTGTGACAGTACCGCGTAATTAAGCCTCCATCGTTCTTGTTTGTCTTTCCTCCATCCAGTACTCCTGGTATTTCTTTGAAGCCTTAGTCAAGTCCATGGCTCAGTACTTGATTGAAAGCTGCAAAGTGAAGGTAAGTTTGCCATGAGGTTGAGTCGTAGTTGACTCAGAGGCGTCTGCCTGTGTCTGAAAATCTACCCCTCGGCTATTAGTTTGCAACACGCCAAGTCTTGTGGATTGCCGCAGCACCACAGTCAAACTCTCAAGCACTTACCGGATGTACTGTTTAATTTGCTGCCATTATTCCTAGCCCATAAACCAACCACATCTTTGTGTTTGTCTTTAACTGACACCCGTATGTGTAAACCTCAGGCCACACTGCAAAAAGTCAGTGTTCAAAAACAAGAAGAAAAAAAAATACAAAAATTAGGGGTATTTTATTTGAACTAAGCAAAATTATCTGCCAATACAACAAGAAAATTTGGCTTGTCAAGACTTTCCAAAACAAGTAAAATTAGCTAACCTCAATGAACCCAAAAATACCTTAAAATAAGTATATTCTCACTAATAACAAGTGCACTTTTCTTGGTAGAAAAAAAGAGACCTTTTTGCTCAATATGTTGAAAAATATTCTTAAATTAAGTAAATGCTAGTGCCATTATCTTGACATAATGATATGCGCTCGGCATCATGATTTTTTTTTTTCATGCTTGAAGTAAGAAATTATTACTTTAAAAAAGTAGTTTTATACATGTGAGTGTTGATGACACAGCTTTGCAACAGTTGATATTTTAGTTTCAAGCATGTTTTACTCAATATAGGTCATACAATCTCAGCAACAAGCTGTAATATCTTACTGAGATCATTTAGGACCAAAACCCTTAAAACAAGTAACACACTCTAACATAAAATCTGCTTAGTGAGAATAATTATCTTATCAGACAGAATATAAGCAAATATCACCCTTATTTGAGTTATTTAATCTTACTTAGATTTCAGTTTTTGCAGTGCATGGCTATTTGGTAACAGTATAAGAAAAAGTCAAACACAATTACAAATAGACAAAGTAGTAGGGTAAAAGAAAACAAATTTTTGGGTGTAATAATAGATGATGAAATTAACTGGAAATCTCATGTAAAAAATATACAACATAAAGTAGCAAGAAACACGTCATTAATGAACAAAGCAAAACATGTTCTGGACCAAAAATCACTTCATATTCTCTCTCTACTGCTCACTAGTGTTACATATCTGAGTTATTGTGCAGAAATATGGGAAAACAACTACAAATGTGCACATCATTTGTAGTTTCCTAATGAGGCCTTAGCTTGACGCTCCTCTACTTTCTCCTGCTCTCGCTTGCTGCGGCAACAACAAACACAACTCCAGACGCTCCTCTTCGTTTTGTGTCGTTTACTTGTCAACTTAATCATTCAAAAACGTCAAACAATAACGATGTGGGAACAAGTGAATGGCAAAATGACGCGAGTTTGTTACAGTAAGAAAGAGTTACAAAAAGTAAGAGTGAGGTCAAAAAACTGTGTGGCTCGATTCCACCATACCTGACTGCCATCACTCGTAATACATTGTGTCCAAACCATATTACCACACAGATCCTTCCGCCATATATGCAATTAAACAGTTACGTAATCTTCACTGTATTAAAGCTGTATAAAATAGTACGTCATCAAATTATTCAGACAAATGTAATAATCACAAATAAAGTGTACCTTATCATTATTCTAAGCATGCAATATATACATTTTCGTATTATTTAAATAAAGTAAATAGTCCCCTTTTGGCTGAATAAACATAAAACACCTTCCATAAAATGTAAATTAACTTAAATAGTATTTAGGCTCCTACATCATTCATTAACGGTGTTACAGTTAGAATAATACATAATGTTGGATATAGAGAACATACAAACCCTTTATTTATTCAATCAAACATTTTGAAATTCAACAATTTGATGCAATGATGTACAAAGCAAACTATAACCTGCTAGCCAAGAATGTACAACAATTCTTCTCAACAAAAGAGGAGAAATATAACCTTAAAGGAAAATCACATTTCAAACATTTGTTTGCACGTACAACACTTAAAACCTTTAGCATATCAGTATGTGGAATTAAATTATGGAATGGATTAAGCAAAGAAATGAAACAAAGCCCCAATATGATTCAGTTTAAGAGACTGTTCAAACTACAAGTGTTCACAAAGTACACAGAACAAGAATTATGATGAATATCTTGTACCCTTTTTTTCTTTTTTCTTTTGAGATAAAGATTATTTATGTATTTAATATTTGTTTACTTACTATGGTATATTATTAATTTATTATTTATTTGTTCACTGTTCTGTTACAGAGAACAAGGAAATTTGATAAAATTGCTATGGTATGAAAAGGGGTAGGATTAAATAAGCTCAGCTTCTTCCTACTCCTTTTCGGACGTGCTGTAATGAAGCAACTGGAAATATGTAATGCATTACATTGTATCGTGTGCATGTTCCAACTGAACTGAAACTGAACTAAATCGTAGCCCAGTTACTGGAGAAAAAAAACTACTACTATAGCATATGGACAAAAGTATTGGGACAAGGAACTGGAACTGACAAACACTGATAAACACATTTGACGTTTTATCATGTCTAAAGTCTTCACGCATGGTTGTACCCATCAGCAATCCCGCAATCAGCGTTTCTCAGCATCCTTTCATCACACGGTGGAGACTGTGGTCAACATGATGATGCCTCACATCACTCAGAAATACAAAGACAACCTTGATGCAGCCAGGAACGCCAACCACAGCCTGGCAGTTTTCATCAAGGTTGGCGTAGAATTTTGACATGCATCAAATCGCCTAATTATATGTTTTTCATAAATATTGACATCATCACTCTTTGTCACTCTGCAGCGCTGCTTCACCTTGATGGACAGAGGTTTTGTGTTCAAACAGATCAACAACTACATGAACTGTTTCATGCCTGGAGACCCAAAGGTAGAATTTACCTGTTATGTAAGAACATGTATAATTACTACTAGAGATGTCCGATAATGGCTTTTTTGCCGATATCCGATTTTCCGATATTGTCCAACTCTTAATTACCGATTCGGATATCAACCGATACCGATGTACACTACCGTTCAAAAGTTTGGGGTAACCCAAACAATTTTGTGGAATAGCCTTCATTTCTAAGAACAAGAATAGACTGTCGAGTTTCAGATGAAAGTTCTCTTTTTCTGGCCATTTTGAGCGTTTAATTGACCCCACAAATGTGATGCTCCAGAAACTCAATCTGCTCAAAGGAAGGTCAGTTTTGTAGCTTCTGAAACAAGCTAAACTGTTTTCAGATGTGTGAACATGATTGCACAAGGGTTTTCTAATCATCAATTAGCCTTCTGAGCTAATGAGCAAACACATTGTACCATTAGAACACTGGAGTGATAGTTGCTGGAAATGGGCCTCTATACACCTATGTAGATATTGCACCAAAAACCAGACATTTGCAGCTAGAATAGTCATTTACCACATTAGCAATGTATAGAGTGTATTTCTTTAAAGTTAAGACTAGTTTAAAGTTATCTTCATTGAAAAGTACAGTGCTTTTCCTTCAAAAATAAGGACATTTCAATGTGACCCCAAACTTTTGAACGGTAGTGTATACAGTCGTGGAATTAACACATTATTATGCCTAATTTTGTTGTGATGCCCCGCTGGATGCATTAAACAATGTAACAAGGTTTTCCAAAATAAATCAACTCAAGTTATGGAAAAAAATGCCAACATGGCACTGCCATATTTATTATTGAAGTCACAAAGTGCATTCAATCAATCAATCAATGTTTATTTATATAGCCCTAAATCACAAGTGCCTCAAAGGGCTGTTATTTTTTTTAACATGCCTCAAAACAGCAGCTTGGAATTTGGGACATGCTCTCCCCGAGAGAGCATGAGGAGGTTGAGGTGGGCGGGGTTGGGGGTGGCGGGATTGAGGTGGGGGAGGGGGAGTAGCGGGGGGTGTATATTGTAGCGTCCCAGAAGAGTTAGTGCTGCAAGGGGTTCTGGGTATTTGTTCTGTTGTGTTTATGTTGTGTTATGGTGCGGATGTTCTCCCGAAATGTGTTTGTCATTCTTGTTTGGTGTGGGTTCACCGTGTGGCGCATATTTGTAACAGTGTTAAAGTTGTTTATACGGCCACCCTCAGTGTGACCTGTATGGCTGTTGACCAAGTATGCTTTGCATTCACTTGTGTGTTTGGAAAGCCGTAGATATTATGTGATTGGGCCGGCACGCAAAGGCAGTACCTTTAAGGTTTATTGGCGCTCTGTACTTCTCCCTACGTCCGTGTACACAGCGGTGTTTTAAAAAGTCATAAATTGTACTTTTTGAAACCGATACCGATATTTTCCGATATTACATTTTAAAGCATTTATCGGCCGATAATATCGTCAGTCTGATATTATCGGACATCTCTAATTACTACATTAATGATGTACTCTGGTGTTTAATCTTGTGTAAGTGCATTCAAGTTTGTAGCGTCTGATTCAATGATATTGTGATTATTTGAGCTGTTTATTTAGTTTACTGTTGTCTTCACACAGACACTGTTCGAGTTCAAGTTTGAGTTCCTGCGTGTTGTGTGCAACCACGAGCACTATGTCCCTTTAAACCTGCCAATGCCTTTTGGAAAGGGGCGGATACTAAGATTTCAGGGTGAGTGGGTTGAATGTCCTTACGTATTAAGTCTTGTACAGCCAATATTTTTGGTTTTTTGATGCAATTCCTGACTTTTACCTTCCTGTTTTTTCCTCATTTCTTTTGTCATGTATCTGTATTATCTCCTTATGATACAGTGGAGTCATACGATACTCCAGTAGGTAGGTGAAAGGTTTGCTGCTTGCATGTTAGGATACTTAAAACAGATCAACCTTGCAAGAAAAAAATGTTTACATCTAAATTCAATCTTCTGATGTTTAATTGAAGTGAATGCAGCCAAAAAAAATCAATTCCAGACCAAGTCAATTAAAAATGCTAAAGCTTCATTTGTAATTTATTTTTGTGATACAAATTTTATAAATGTTGCACCTGCATATTTGTCTTTGTAATTTGCACAGTTAATTTCAAACTATAATCACTGAGGGGCTTCTTTTTCACATTTTGATTCAAAAGTTTTTAGCTGTAAAAGAAATAGATTTACTTAACTAAATTGTTTTTGATTTAGCCCTACCGGCCACAATGTAAGGTGCAGGATATAATGGCCCGGTTTTAACATGCTTTCTTTTAATATTATGTCTTTAATTGGTTGGGTAGAAATGCACTGGGTTATACCGAGAGGCATTTTGCTATCATCTTTTAGCAACATTAAAATAATGAATCTTTAGAAACAGTTCTGATCAGTATATAGCAGTGTGGTTATTACACCACTAAAAATTCATTACTTATTCCGTAGTTATACCTAATAAGGTGAGAACTTTCCAAGTTTGAATATTTGGTTAGATGAGGAATATTATATTTGCATGTATTGGTAGTTTCATGTGTCCTGATCTCATGTGCCTCCACATCTTCCCATCAGACCTCCAGTTGGACTACTCGCTGACAGACGACTTCTGCAAAAACCACTTCCTTGTTGGGCTGCTTCTGCGGGAGGTCAGCGCAGCTCTGCAGGAGTTCAGGGAGATTCGACAAATTGCCATCCAGGTCTTAAAGAACCTGATGATAAAGCACACGTTTGATGACCGCTACATCACTAAAGTAAGGGCCATCTTTTTTTTGCGCTTGTTCGGTTCACATCAGTGTAAAATGAAATGAGTTTATTTCGGTCATATAATCAACCATTTTGAGCAAAAAGCACAGATTATACACATTAACAATTATACACATACACACAGAAAAAGAAAAAGGAATAAGCTGAAGCCAAGGCTTATATTTGCCTATCCCCGCTGCCTTGTGGGTTAGTCTGGGAAGACAAAAGGCTAGGGGAGCACACCCTGAGAGAAAAGCAAGTGCTGGTAGGCGCACCATAGGCGGTCCTCCGACAGACCGGAGCTCTCCCTTGTCGAAAAAGACCTCAACGGCGGAGTGGGCGGATGATGGTTGCAGAGAAGCTCCACAACGGTCACAAAGGCGGAAGAAGGCTGCAGCAAAGATGTCTTGGCTGAATTTCCCCCAGGGATCAATAAAGTACTTTCTATTCTATTCTATTCTATTGGTCTCCATGCCATTGGACCCTGGCCTTCTCTTTGCCAAGGACAGTGTGGTGGCTGTCTGTGCACCAGTCTCCCCACTTTAAAAGATTCCACGCACAGGCGTTCTCCTCAAGGCAGACCCACCAACAGGAGGACAATCATACTCGTTTCGACGATTTGCCTATCCTATACATTCACTGAAAATGAGATTGCCGGGAACATCAACGTTCAAAAATCAATGGGATGAAAATAATCGTTGCTATATTTTATAATTTTCCATTATTTCACCTTTCAAGGCTTTCTTAAACCTTAACAAAGAACCACATGTCTTCAACTCATCACTGAGCTTGTTCCACCATTTAACTCCTAAAACTGAAATACATTTGTATTTTATATTCCTTCTTACTTTACCTATTTCAAAAATCAATATCTCCCGTAAATTATAGTTTTCTCCTGTTAATTTAAATAACCTAAGAATACAAGCTGGAAGGCTGTTGTTCTTTACTCCAAACACAATTTCCATTGTTTTTAAAAACACAATATCTGAACAATTTAACACATTAGAATTTATGAATAATGGATTAGTATGTTCATAGTAGCACACTTTGTTTATTATTCTAATTACCGTTTTTTGAAGTTTAATTATTGGGTCTATGTTTGTTTTAAAAACATTTCCCCAAACTTCAACACAATATGTTAAATATGGAAAAATAAAAGAATAATATAACATATGCAGACATTCCTTATTCAGCTCGTGTCTTACTTTATAAAGAATAGCAATGGATTCGGATATTTTTCCCTTTATATATTCAATCTGCGGTTTCCAACATAATTTATGATCAATTATTATTCCCAAGAACTTAGTTTCATATACTCTATCAATTTCCACTTGATTTAATTTTAATTTTGCTTCACAATTTTTCCTTGCACCACTAAACACCATGCATTTAGTTTTCTTATCATTTAATGATAACTTATTAATATCAAACCATTTTTTTAGCTGAAGCAACTCAACCTCTATTATCCTCAACACTTCCTTCCAGTCTTCTCCTGAACAATATACACTTGTATCATCTGCAAACATAATACATTTCAATCTATTAGATACTGAACAAATATCATTTCAATAAAGTATGTGTCAGATATTGTTGGAAAAATTCTGCTGAGTAATTGATATGTTTTGTATTTTTAGAGTCAACAAGCGAGGTTGGCAACGCTCTACTTGCCCCTGTTTGGTTTGCTTCAAGAGAACGTCAACAGGCTGAACGTGAAGGAAGTGACCCCCTTCACAATGAACCATTGTCACAATGTAAGGGAGTCCACTGGACCTATGCATCACTTTTCAATAAATGTTTGTTTATTTTTACAATCACTGCCACAAATGTAAAAGTTCAAAAGTGATGCACAAATGATTCAAATCGAGCCACTGCCCACAAAACTAGCTACACCTGAATAGACATTAATAACTATTTGAATTTTCTGACAATGCTGTTGGTCACCTTTTGAGCTATATGACAGTTATTAAAAACAGCTTTCAGTAGGATGCAGTGTAGTTCTGCATAGGGCTGGGCGATATATCGAATATACTCTATATATCGCGCGTTTGTCTCTGTGCGATATAGAAAATGACTATTTCGTGAGTATACGTTCTCACCAGTTGCTTTTAGCTGCGGGCATTACACTACAGGCTTTTCTCACTCTTTCTTGTCTTTCCTTCTCACAGAGACATAAAACAAGCGCACCTTCTTACATACTGTTGCGCGTGCAACGCCATACGCCCTCACGGAGCAGAGAGGTAGTGGCATGGGTAAAGTTAGCTGTGGCAGGTGGTGCAAGCGCAGCGCTGCGAGTGGTAATACGAGAGAGAGAAGCAAATCTGGTAACAAATGAAAGTAGAAGAATTAATTCCCAAGAAAAAACAGCACAGGGTCCATCGTCTGGCGGTGGTTTGGCTTCAAGCGGGAAGATGTTGAACAGACAACCGTAATATGTCAAGTATGCGGCAAAAGCGTTGCTACAAAAAGTAGCATCACTGTTAATTTATAGCATCATTTCAAAAGTCACCCGCTAGAGCATGGGTGTCAAACTCTGGCCCGCGGGCCTAAATTGTCCAACGAGTGCTGGGCCAGTCACATGTGCGGCTTCTGCACGCACACACAAGTGAATGCAACGCATACTTGATCAACAGTGATACAGGTTACACTGAGGGTGGACGCATAAACAACTTTAACACTGTTAGAAATATACGCCACACTGTGAATACACACCAAACAAGAATGACAAACACATTTCGGGAGAACATCCGCACCGTAACACAACATAAACACAACAGAACAAATACCCAGAACCCACTAACTCTTCAGGGACCCTACAAGGTGTGTGTGTGTCGGGGGGGGCGGGGGGGGGGGGGGGGGGGGTTTGGTGGTAGCGGGGGTGTATATTGCAGCCCGGAAGAGTTAGGGCTGCAAGGTGTTCTGGGTATTTGTTCTGTTGTGTTTATGTTGTGTTACGGTGCGGCTGTTCTCCCGAAATGTGTTTGTCAGAAGTACAGAATCCGCACATATCTTGTGACTGGGCCGGCACGTTGTTAGAATGGATAAAAAGTGGACGTGACGACAGCTCGTAGAGGACGTTAAAGGCAGTGCCTTAAAGGCACGCCCCCAAGACTGTGGTCCGGGTGGACTACGAGATATAATGACTGATGAACACCTTGGTTGGATAATGAAGGTTGCCTCAGCTCAAAGCCTGAGCCCCGACATTAATGAACTAGCATCCAAGAAAAGATGGCAGGTATTTGGCTTGGGCACATCAGATTAGATCAGTGTGTTGCAAACTGAGCAGTTTAAAGTCCTGAATGGTTGGTTTATTCATTGTTATTTTATTTTCAAATGTATTAGCCTGTGGAAAAATTTAATGTTGATATTTATCTCAGAAGGCTGCAAATAGAAAAGAGGCATTAAATTTTTATTTAAATTGTATTTGATATGCCATTGATATTTTTTAATTATTATTATTATTTGAAACTCGATTTTGCATGTCACTATAAAGTTATATAGGCCTTGCTTGTTCAATATTCAATGCAAAACTTGTTTGGGTCCCTATTAAAAGGTTAATTTGTTCAACCTTGGCCCGCGGCTTTGTTCAGTTTTACATTTTGGCCCTCTCTGTATTTGAGTTTGACACCCCTGCGCTAGAAAATGAAGAGTGCTTGAAACTCTGCATGTCAACATCTCCGACCGGTGCCACACCCACAAAATGTCGAAGCAACCAGCACTGACCCAATTTAGCCTGGCGTCAACACCGTATGAAACAAATAGTCAACAACAGAAGGAGATAACGTCCGCAGGAACCTACCACATAGCGAAGGACATACACTATTTGATTTCCTATTATGCAGCTCATTTCAATTTGACAGTTATTGAAATATCTTGTGTGACATCATGCACAAAAGTGCACTCATAGCTTGTTTTAAAATGTCTCTGACAATCTTGCACTTTCTGTTTTGAAATTACATGAATGTTTGTGCCACTGCTTAATAACTGTTTAATAAATACAGTTTTGCTAAATTGACTTAGTTGTGATTTCCCTCTCTGCATGAAAGTTTAAAATGAGCATATATTGATGCAGTATAATAATAATAATAATAATGGATTATATTTTATATCGCGCTTTTCTATTATTAGACACTCAAAGCGCTCACAGAGAAGTGGGAACCCATCATTCATTCACACCTGGTGATGGTAAGCTACATTTGTAGCCACAGCTGCCCTGGGGTAGAGTGACGGAAGCGAGGCTGCCAGTTTGCGCCTACGGCCCTTCCGACCTCCACCTATCATTCATTCATCATTCATTCACCAGTGAGAGCGGCACCGGGGGCAAGGGTGAAGTGTCCTGCCCAAGGACACAACGGCAGCGATTTGGATTTGAACTCACAACCTATTAATGTATTATGAACAAGAATGTTTTAATGTAGACACATAGAATCATCATACTGCTGTGATTATATGTATCAAGTGTTCATTCAAGGCTAAGGCAAAATATCGAGGTATATATCGTGAATCGTGACATGGCCTAAAAATATTGAGATATTAATAAAAGGCCATATCGCCCAGCCCTAGTTCTGCACCAGTAAAACTACAAACCACAGAATATGTAAGGAATAATTGTTGATACAGGACATACTTAATATGTTTATTTTTTTCTTCCGCTGGTCAAATGTTGCAGAATGGGAGAGAAGATTCCCTCCTCGCCAACGCTTTGATGACACCACCCAGATCCAGCACTTTTTTGGACACAAGCTTGCACAAAGATGTTTTTGGAGTCATCTCTGGCACCGGTGAGAAGAGGGGGAAAGGGTGATGGTGGGTAATGGGGAAACACAATACAGTTATTTTTTATAATAATAATGTGTTTCTTACAGTCTCCCCTCACACGTCCTCTACACCCAACGTTAATTCTGTGCGCCATGCAGACTCTCGGGGGTCCCTCATCAGCACTGACTCCGGCAACAGTCTATCGGAGCGCAACACAGAAAAGGGCAACTCTTTGGAGAAGGTACGGTTTTATTCCATTCTTATGACATCGCTTCAAAAATGACTATTTCCGAATGCGCATCAAATGTAATAATATACCTGACAAAAAAATATGTTATACACCCTAATGCAAAAGTCATTACCTACAATTGTTATACAATAGGTTTAATCCACATACTTGTCCTCATCGTCAATCTTCCCACCCCCAAAAAAGTTTAGTGGACATTAGTTAATTGATTTTAGAACAGAAGGCAGAGGAAACTACACGTTTTGATTTAGTATTCGCTAGTTGAACTTTACAGATCACAAAAATGGTAAATTTGGATCGCTAACGTTGTTAGCATAAATGAATGGGATTTAACATAGAGGAAATTAGCATCACGGCTAACGGATAAATATTTTCGGTTCATAATGAGACTGTGGTGGTACATAAACTTAGCTAGCTAGAGATATTGGCCCCAAAATCATTTAACAAGTACAGGAACAGCTAGCCAGCTTGAGTGGAAGTCTGCTGGAGTAGTCTACAGTCATACAGTAACAAGCAATTACACTTCTATTCAACTTAAATACCATATATCAAATATATTTACCCCAGTAATATCATCAAAACTTACCTGACTGGATGAAGTCAAATACTAGTGTGGCCTCAGTAGCCCTGCTGTAGTGTGTAGTTAAGTTAAGTTAAAGTCAAAGTACCAATGATTGTCACACACACACTAGGTGTGGTGAAATTTGTCCTCTGCATTTGACCCATCCCCTTGTTCACCACTGGGAGGTGAGGGGAGCAGTGAGCAGCAGCGGTGCTGCGCCCGGGAATCATTTTTGGTGATTTATCCCCCAATTCCAACCCTTGATGCTGAGTGCCAAGCAGGGAGGTAATGGCTCCCATTTTTATAGTCTTTGGTATGACTCGGCCGGGGTTTGAACTCACAACCTACCCATCTCAGGGCAGACACTCTAACCACCAGAGGTGTGGACTCGAGTCACATGACTTGGACTCGAGTCAGACTCGAGTCATGAATTTGATGACTTTAGACTCGACTTGACAAAATGTAAAGAGACTTGTAACTCGACTTAGACTTTAACATCAATGACTTGTGACTTCACTTGGACTTGAGCCTTTTGACTTGACATGACTTGCTACTTTCCCCAAAACCCAAAGATTAAAAAGTTATTTGGGAGCTCTCCGTATCTTTCATTTTCTACATGCGTGTCTATCAGCAAGTTGTTCCTGTCAGCGTGTGTGCTCTCAGTACAACAGCCAATCAAATTAGATCTACGTTGTTTTCATCCCACAGCATTTATCCAATCAAATTGCAGGACAACCACCGAACAAGAGTTGTCAAACAACGCGCCTGTGAGAAACAATTATGCCAAAGTTGGTTTCATTCGGGTATTAAAACTACGACTTGGTCAACAAAAAACGAATTGCCGTATGCAAATCACGCAGTTCGAATATTACAGACGGAGACGCAACAACTTCCAACTTCGTTCAACATTTGAAGATGCACAAAGAAGGGTAAGTTTTGAATGTAATCTAACGTTTATTGGCTAAGTAACATGACTTTTATTTGCTGTGTAGTTAAATCAGTGAGGCTGCAAACTCACTGCTAACACTATAACCATAGACATCTTATAAGTAGACGCAGCATCGAGCGCTACTGCCTACAGGCACAGACGAGACGCAAGGCCGCCATCTTGGAGTGGTGATCCGCTCCACTCAGTGCAATTCATTTGGCAGGAGCAATGAACTGTCAGCGCATTTAATTCATCTTACCTCACTGAATACCACTGATTGTCACGCGGTTTTTGTCATACGTGTAGCTATGATAAAGGACACATGATTTGGCGTGTTTTATTATTCATAGTTTGCTTAACAGTAATATAATATTCTTATACACTATAAGTGACCAGACGTCCGAGATCAAAACTGGGAATATAATCCCAGAGAAGGGGAAAAAAAACGGTCAGCTATTTTTAAATTGAAGAAACAATATGATTAGGTTATATATACATGCTATGACAATCATTGGTACTTTAACTTAACTTAACTACATAAACAATGTATGAATACATTAGATAGCTATATATTTTAGGGACCTATAGACTGTATCTCTGTTGCTGCAGCAGCAGAGAGTTTATTCTGTCTTGACACTTTGTATTGATATTTTGTATTACATTCTTCCCTTAAATGATAATGTTTACAGTGATTGTTATATATGTATGTTTTATCTATGTCGCTTTGGATAAAAGCGTCTGCCAAATACTTAAACATATACTGTATAAACACCTGAAAGTCTTTATATCAGCTAAAACCACCAATCTGTTTCACTGGATTCAGAATAAAACCAAATGCTGTCTAACTCAACAATGTTAGTATTTGAATATTGTTACTTGAAGACTTATTCCTGGTTACAATTATACTGTTAAGAAAGTATTGTCTTATACTTTGCCTAAAATGAGAATGCATCATAATCAGTGGCGGCTGGTGAATTTTGTTTTAGGTGGGGCTGAAAGTTTGTAAACCAAACCCCTGTAGGGGGGTAATCCTCCCCCAGAAGATTTATTTGTGATTTTCAAATACAAATATTGAAGATCTTTGCTCCTTCTCAACTCTGTGGTAATATTATTTTCACAAAATACAACCAATAGTACGTTAATGTTAAATCTTACTTGTGAAAAGTAATCCCCCGATTCCTATTTTCAACAGTCCGCTCATTTAAGTAGGAAAACGCTGAACACCAGCCCGGCATCTTTGTGTTCTACCTGTCAACTGTCAGTTTAGGCTGTTCGCCGGCTCCTCATCACCACTTCAAGATGGCAGCCAAATTGCTTGCGACACAGCAACCAATGCTGCGTCTACTTATAAGATGTCTGTGGTTATAACGTCATTGCAAACACGGCAATATGTTGCGTCCACTGCAGTTCGCTACCTTATTCATACTTTTTGTCAAGTGATTATTTTTTAAGCAGGGTTGCATGAGGTACCTACATTTAACGTTACGTTAGTCAATGTATCACACACAGTAACGTAACAGACGGCGGTCAGCAGCACCGCGTATTTTAGCCACCTACAATAAGAAAAACATAGTCAAATAAGGGTCAGTTAAAATGTATACTATATTAAGAATATGTGTACATATTGCATAGGGCCCTGACATTTAAAAAGTACAACTCTGTTCATTGTTATGTTCATGTATTTGTTATGTTTTTCATGTGTACGCACACATCAACACACATACAGTATGAGATGAGATCAATGAGATAAGGTAAGAACAGGATAGAAACTGCTGTGGAACTAGTTACAATGCAATATGCCATGGAAATACAATGTTAACACTTTAGTACAAATAAGTACAGTTGCACTTGTTTTTGCAAATGTGTTTATTCTGTAAAGGAATGAGTTAAATGTTTAAAATTGTTTAAACTATTAAAATGACTGGTTAATAGTGCTATTATGAATTGCAATGTCAGCACTATTTTTTTTCCTGCAATTTTAAATGCACTTGTTTTAATAAATAAATACAGCGTTTTAAAAGCATACACAATCTGTGTAAAAATATTAGTCTGTGGTTAAAAGGACTTTAAAGGACTCGAAACTCAAAATGCAGGACTTGGGACTTGACTTGAGACTTTCCAGTCTTGACTTTGGACTTGACTCGGGACTTGCCTGTCTTGACTCGGGACTTGACTCGAGACTTGACGGCAAAGACTTGAGACTTACTTGTGACTTGCAAAGCAATGACTTGGTCCCACCTCTGCTAACCACTAGGCCACTGAGTACATGCTGGGAATTATCTGTGCATGTTATGGAAGAATGCACTGCACATGTGATGGAGGAATGCACCGTGCAGGGTTTAATTCTACTGAATTTGCATTAAATCAGGTTGTTTTAGCTAATAATCATGCTGCAAGATCTAGCATGTTGCATTCAATGTTTCTTCCCATTCATTTCCCATTAATTCCCGTTAATTCCCATATATTCCCGTTAATTCCCATGGAAAGTTTCCAACTTTGAATATTCCCGTAATTTTGCAACCCTAAGTACACGTACCACACTTTGAGAATGACTGCTCTGAGCGTTCAACCTCACTTGGTGTCCCTTTCCATTCTCGTGTTTGAGGTGTGGTAATGCTGGGGAAATCAGGACATGTGTAAATAATTTTGAAAAATCCTTATGTTGCTGATTTGTTCAAGAAAACTATCCATGCACTGATCCACTGTTTCATTAAAGCAACATTAAAAGTT
The DNA here is from genome assembly GCF_033978785.1 of Entelurus aequoreus. Taxonomy (NCBI): domain Eukaryota; kingdom Metazoa; phylum Chordata; class Actinopteri; order Syngnathiformes; family Syngnathidae; genus Entelurus; species Entelurus aequoreus. The sequence goes on along the minus strand of NC_084744.1, from coordinate 43,608,682 downwards.
CATGTTTGAACTGACCTCATCGAAAAATATCAAACATTTTGATGAATGCTGACTGATGCAAGTTTGTCATGTCTGATGTTTGTCCCAACAAACAAACAGCCAGCGTCGTCGCTCAGCAACTCCCTGCTTCGATGCGACAAACTGGAGCAGGCGGAGATCAAGAGCTTTCTCATGTGCTTCTTACATGTGCTCAAAAGCATGTCGGAGGGTAAGACGTTTTGCTTTTATTTCCTGCCCCACCTGTAGCACTAGCACTAGACTAAGCACAGCCGACTGAACGGACGTGTGTCTCCCTCCAGATGCTCTATTCACATATTGGAACAAAGCTTCAACGGCCGACCTGATGGACTTCTTCACACTTGTCGAGTAAGACGTCTTAACACAGCATTCATTTTCACTTAAGGACTCATTTTCTTTTTTCCCTCCCTCAGAGTGTGCCTCCATCAATTCAAATACATGGGAAAGAGATACATAGCAAGGTAATGTTATTTAGAACATGAACACACACAAAAAAATTTTTTTAATTTTGCTACAATTACAATTGCCGTTTATTTATAAAATTTTATTGTATTACGCATGAGTAAGATCTACCAACTGTTCCCTCCTCGTTATGTGATTGCATTAAATCCAGCATGGAAGTGTTTCCACGGTAACCTATGCTTAATACGTTTTGTATTTCTCATGCAGATATTTTATTAAATTGTGCTGCTAATAGTGTGTATTGATTAACATTTTTAGATCTCATGTGAACCATCTCAGCATTTTTTTCATTTGTCACAGCTATTAAAGATGTGTTGTAGTGCAGTGGTCCCCAACCTTTTTTTGTACCACGGACCGATTTAATGTAGAAATTGTTTTCAGGGGCCGGCTTTCCACTTGTGCCAGATAAATGCAGCAAAAACAAGTGCGATAAAAAATAAGACTCACTGTAACGTTGAATTATTGGGAGCCCCGGGCCTGTTTCTTTGCAATGAGATGCCCTGCCAGCACGGTGGAACAGGGGTTAGTGCATGTGCCTCACATTACGAAGGTCCTGAGTAGTCCTGAGTTCAAATCCCGGGCTCGGGATCTTTCTGTGTGGAGTTTGCATGTTCTCCCCGTGACTGCGTGGGTTCCCTCCGGGTACTCCGGCTTCCTCCCACCTCCCAAGACATGCACCTGGGGATAGGTTGATTGGCAACACTAAATTGGCTCTAGTGTGTAATTGTTGTCTGTCTATCTGTGTTGGCCCTGTGATGAGGTGGCGACTTGTCCAGGGTGTACCCCGCCTACTGCTCGAATGCAGCTGAGATAGGTTCCAGCACCCCCTGTGACCCCAAAAGGACAAGCGGTAGAAAATGGATGAATGGATGGAGATGCCCTGCAGGTTACCATCAACATGCTGAGGACTGCAGATGGAAATCAGCCTTTGGCTACAATCTGTCACATTTATATTTGATATGTTCATTAATGTGCTTTGTATCATGTCACAAAGTTATCCATCCATCCATCTATCTTCTTACGCTTATCCGAGGTGGGGTCGCGGGGGCAGCAGCCTAAGCAGGGAAGCCCAGACTTCCCTCACCCCAGCCACTTGGTCCAGCTCCTCCCGGGGGATCCCGAGGCGTTCCCAGGCCAGCCGGGAGACATAGTCTTCCCAACGTGTCCTGGGTCTTCCCCGTGGCCTCCTACCGGTCGGACGTGCCCTAAACACCTCCCTAGGGAGGCGTTCGGGTGGCATCCTGACCAGATGCCCGAACCACCTCATCTGGCTCCTCTCCATGTGGAGGAGCAGTGGCTTTACTTTGAGCTCCTCCCGAATGGCAGAGCTTCTCACCCTATCTCTAAGGGAGAGCCCCGCCACCCTGCGGAGGAAGCTCATTTCGGCCGCTTGTACCCGTGATCTTGTCCTTTCGGTCATAACCCAAAGCTCATGACCATAGGTGAGGATGGGAATGTAGATCGACCGGTAAATTGAGAGCTTTGCCTTCCGGCTCAGCTCCTTCTTCACCACAACGGATCGATACAGCGTCCGCATTACTGAAGACGCCGCACCGATCCGCCTGTCGATCTCACAATCTACTCTTCCCTCACTCGCGAACAAGACTCCTAGGTACTTGAACTCCTCCACTTGGGGCAGGGTCTCCTCCCCAACCCAAAGTTAAAGTATCAATGATTGTCACACACACTAGGTGTGTCGATATTGTCTTTGGTATGACTCGGCCGGGGTTTGAACTCACAACCTACCCATCTCAGGGCGGACACTCTAACCACTAGGCCACTGAGTAGCTTTTTAGATGCCTATTTGATCCAATTAGGGACTTTTGGGTGTTTGCTGTCTATGTCTCTCTAACTCCCCCACCAATGTTTTTCTGGCACTCCACCCTTTTCCCGGGCGAGAACCATGGACTCGGACTTGGAGGTGCTGATTCCCATCCCAGTCGCTTCACACTCGGCTGTATTATAACAAATATAACAAATGGCAACTACTTATAAGGAGCTTTATTGTACATCTATAAACAAGCTTATTGGTGTGTTTAGTGGGACAGGCGAAAGTTAAGTCGGAGAACATGCAGTCCTTTATAAATTATTTTATCTTTCTCTGCGGCCCGGTAGCAAATGTGTCACGGACCGGTACTGGTCCCCGGACCGGTGGTTGGGGATCACTGTTGTAGTGTATGTATATTCACCATCGCATTATTAGTTCATTTAATCTTGCTGTGTGTATAGTGAATGTTACTTCGCACTCTCCCAGTCCTCAAGTACTCAGGGCTTTTGGGTGTTTGCTGTCTGTCTCTCTCTAACTCCCCCACCAATGTTTTTCTACTCACCCAAATGCTGGCAAGTTTAACACTATGAATTAAAAGCCGGCTCCTGCCCTCTCCTGCTTGGGTAAGCTATGGGTGCGGACGACTGCATGATGCATGACCCCCGACTCTCTTTTTGTTGAACTCGCAGTGGCTGCTTTTTCCATAACGACATGCATGTGTCACGTGTGGCTCCGTCATTGCACGCCAAACCTGACGCCACTGTCGTTCAGCTGCACAATATGAAGCACGGCACAATGTTGTTTTCCAAAGTTTGCATACTGTACATTTGTCATACCTGTCAACCCTCCGGTTTTTCCCGCCTTTCCTCCCCCGGCACTGCCGGACCATGTTGGGAAATGACAAATTATCGTACCGGAAGTTATCCTATTGTGTGGAAGTTTATTGTACCCAATTTGATGTTGTCAGGTTCAAACACCGATAATATCTATTAAACAAGACAAGAAGCAAGGAATTAAACAGAGACAGAATTCAATTTGGCTCAATTGAGGAGAAACGCGTAGACCTGTACCCTTGCACAGTGTCTCACCGCGCTCTGACGAAAGATTGTACGCCTCCTCTTTTATTTGGACTTTCCCTGATTACATGGCAACAGCTGTTTCTAAAGGGACGGGGGGGTTGTAAACACCCATCGCGTTTGGTTACAAAACATTTCTAAGAAAAGGTCGTAAAACAGTTCAAAGAAAAGGTGCCTCTCCGCTTTGTAGATCTCGGTAACGACAAAATCTTCCTGTGGATTACAATACATCAAAGAAACCGACGCCTTCATGTCGCTTCCCATCCTACACAGTGGAGTTTTACAAGCCTTTTTGATTGGTAGGATCAAAGACAGCTTTTGTCCTCTCGCAGGGCGAGCCGAACTCAATGTAACACAAAGTTTTGTGACAACTTAGATACAATTATTCTGACAGATGTTGTTCAGGACCATCTGCTACAGTAAAACATTACCACAGACCAGTTAGTGTATAGTATATATCAAACCTGGGCAAAACACGGCCCATCAAGATTTTCAATCCGGCCCGCCAGACGTTTTACATAATTTTTTTAGACATTTAACATCAAAACTGTCGGCGCCATTATGATGTGCAGTGCAGTTTTTAAATGACCGTCAGTCTTGAACTATAGAAAGTATTTCAATGGTTGAAATCTGCGCTTTTGAGCATTAGACGAGTTATTACGATAATCTACGTCACAGCAGCTCAGACCAGGAACAAAGCAGAGTGGGTGGGGTTTGTTTTCAGAGCAGCCAGCTCCAAACGTGTGTGTCAGGAAGAGATGCGGAAGCAAATTTTTACAACAAATTTCTGCAAAATAATCTGATAATATATCATATTGTAGTTTTTTTTTTTACACTTGCATTCATATTTTGCTGTTTGTTACATTTTTGTTGTGTTTTGCTTGCTTGTTAAAGATACACAACAATGGAGGAGCTGGTCTGAAAATTAAAAGATGTTCATATGTTGTTAATATTCAGTGTTTTATTGTTCATAGTTAATATTGTAAATCCCCCTTTCTTTATTTTAATGTACATGTTGTGTGTCCCATTCAGTAAAAAACTGTAAAATTCCGTTCCGTTTTTTTGAGGTGGTTTGTCATAACTTTTTTAGAATTCTATGGGACATTGTGACTTTTGGTATTAGTGTTCCTGAAAAAAAGGGACCCAAACACAGCTAAATGTGTATACATCATTTATACACACATGCACATTGGCCCACCAGACGTTCTACATCATTTTTTTAGACCTTTAACATGGTTGAAATCTGCGCTTTTGAGCGTTAGTAAAGTTATTAACAGATGCGGAATCAAATTTTTCCAACAAATTTCTGCATAAAAGTGATAAGGTGATCAGGACTCTGTGCAGGCCAGTCAAGTTCTTCCACACCAGACTCTGTCATCCATGTCTTTATGGACCTTGCTTTGTGCACTGGTGCACAGCATTCTTGCCAACCTTGAGACCTCCGAATTCAGGAGATGTGGGCGGGTAGTGGGGGGTGTATATATTTTCAAGTATTTCTTTTATATATATATATATATATATATATATATATATATATATATATATATATATATATATATATATATATATATATATATATATATAAATATATATATATATATATATATATATATATATATATATATATATATATATATATATATATATATATATATAAATATATATATATATATATATATATATATATATATATATATATATATATATATATATATATATATATATAAAATCCGTTCATGAATGAGTATATCCGTTCGGCCACCGTGTTCAATGGAGAAGTCTGATCTACAAAAATGGCAGACAGCATACCCCTTCCCCTTCGAGCTGTCCTGGATGAACTGAAATTATTTTTCCAATCATTTTGGAACTTGCAAGCGTACTTCTTCTTCTTACTCGTCGTCGCCATGACTGTCTCTTCTTCGTTCTTCTGCTTCGTCTCTGTTATGTTTTTGGACATTACTACTTGCCGTAGTTTTGAAGCAATGCATGATGGGAATCCGGATGTTGTGTGTCAGTGTATTAACGGGCCGACTGGTATAAACACACGCTGAGAAATAGCTCCGTGCCTGCCTACTTTATGGGTTATAGATAAACTTATGGATAACGGAGACATATCTAATAGTCTCCTTTTCAGGTGAGAGAGGACGCTAAAGGCAGTGCCTTTAAGGCACGCCCCCAATATTGTTGTCTCCGGGTGGAAATCGGGAGAAATTCAGGAGAATGGTTGCCCCGGGAGATTTTCGGGAGGGGCACTGAAATTCGGGAGTCTCCCGGGGAAATCGGGAGGGTTGGCAAATATGGTGCACAGTCATGTTGGATGAGTTAGGGTCTTACTCCAAACTGTTCCCACAAGATTGGGAGCATGGAATTGTCCAAAATATTTTGGTATCCTGGAGCATTTAAAATTTCCTTTCACTGGAACTAAGGGGCCAAGCCCAACTCCTGAAAAACAACCCCACACCATAATTCCTCCTCCACCAAATTTCACACTGAGCTCCTGAGAGCGGCCCATTCTTCTTTTACAAATGTTTGTAGAAACAGTCTCCATTCCTAAGTGATTGATTTTATACACCGTGCCAAGTGATTAGGACACCCGATTCTCATCATTTGGATGGGTGGCCAAATACTTTTGGCAATATAGTGTATTTATTCAGTGATTCCAATAAAAGTCTAGTATTGCCGTGATGTTCATGTCCATTACCTTCTGACTGACTGTTATACAGTAACTACACCACACTATGACCCTGAGGTTATTTCTGTCATGACTTAAAATCCCGCTTTGGCTTCCCGAACTTCCGGATGATGTTCAAAAGTGTAACCAAGTGTGCAAGAGTCATCCTAACCTGCTTGTCAGCCACTCATCCATGTCTGTCCGGTCTCCTCATCAGGAACCAGGACGGGGCAGGACACGTAGCGCATGAGCGGAAGTCTCAGACTCTGCCCGTGTCCCGTAACAGGGCGGGGATGATGCATGCCCGCTTACAGCAGCTCAGCAGCCTGGATAACGCATACACTTTTAACCACAGTAAGTGCTCCCTAATCTTTATTTGTCATCCAAAACACTGAAATAAAACGCCTGCCTGCTCATGCTTTCAACAACAACATCATCATCATCATCACCCGGAACGCTATCCTCCCAAAAAATTACTTCTTTTAGTTATTTCTTACATTGTGACACGTCTCTTACTGAAGTTTCTTTGTGCTTTCAGTGTAAAAAAGATTTCAAGTATTCTTGGAATATCTGTAGAGCATGGTAAGAATTAGAGATGTCCGATAATGGCTTTTATGCCGATATTCCGATATTCTCCAACTCTTAATTACCGATTCCGATATCAACCGATACCGATATATACAGTCGTGGAATTAACACATTATTATGCCTAATTTTGTTGTGATGCCCCGCTGGATGCATTAAACAATGTAACAAGGTTTTCCAAAATAAATCAACTCAAGTTATGGAAAAAAATGCCAACATGGCACTGCCATATTTATTATTGAAGTCACAAAGTGCATTATTTTTTTTAACATGCCTCAAAACAGCAGCTTGGAATTTGGGACATGCTCTCCCTGAGAGAGCATGAGGAGGTTGAGGTGGGCGGGTTGGGGTTGAGGTGGGAGGGGGCGGGGGGTGTATATTGTAGCGTCCCGGAAGAGTTAGTGCTGCAAGGGGTTCTGGGTATTTGTTATGTTGTGTTTATGTTGTGTTACGGTGCGGATGTTCTCCCGAAATGTGTTTGTCAATCTTGTTTGGTGTGGGTTCACAGTGTGGCGCATATTTGTAACAGTGTTAAAGTTGTTTATACGGCCACCCTCAGTGTGACCTGTATGGCTGTTGACCAAGTATGCATTGCATTCACTTGTGTGTGCGAAAAGTCGTATATGTCATGTGATTGGGCCGGCATGCAAAGGCAGTGCCTTAAAGGTTAATTGGCGCTCTGTACTTCTCCCTACGTCCGTGTACCACTCCGTACAGCGGCAATTAAAAAAGTCATTTATTTTACTTTTTGAAACCGATACCGATAATTTCCGATATTACATTTTTTTACATTACATTTAGGGACGGCGTGGCGAAGTTGGTAGAGTGGCTGTGCCAGCAATCGGAGTGTTGCTGGTTACTGGGGTTCAATTCCCACCTTCTACCTTCCTAGTCACGTCCGTTGTGTCCTTGGGCAAGACACTTCACCCTTTGCCTCTGATGGCTGCTGGTTAGCGCCTTGCATGGCAGCTCCCGCCATCAGTGTGTGAATGTGTGTGTGAATGGGTAAATGTGGAAATAGTGTCAAAGCGCTTTGAGTACCTTGAAGGTAGAAAAGCGCTATACAAGTATAACCCATTTATCATTTATTTTAAATCATTTATCGGCCGATAATATCGGCAGTCCGCTATTATCGGACATCTCTAGTAAGAATGTATCAAGATGGCAAGCTGATAGCAAACTCTGATCCCTGGGTTGAATTAGCACGATTAACTTTAACATCACTTTGCTTTTCTCATGACAAGCTTGCCAGATGTGTATGCGCTTATTCCAGTTCGCACTCTTTTGTCCAAAAAAGTAGCCTGTCAATTAACAGCAATAAGTCAAATAACACATTCATTGTGCCACCTTTTATTGTGTATAAAATGGTATGTGAACATACTACAGCCGTCTGCTCTTCTTAGCTTACAGTCACTCGGATGCAGATGTGTTGAACCACTCGGTGCTGGAGGCCAACATCGCCACTGAGGTGTGCCTGACCGTCCTGGACACCCTCAGTGTCTTTATCATGAGTTTCAAGGTAAGATGTACACTGCAAAAAATCAGTGTTCAAAAACAAGAAAAAAAACATAGAACAAGAAAATTCGGCTTGTCAAGACTTTCCAAAACAAGTAAAATTAGCTAACTTCAATGAACCCAAAAATACCTTCAAATGGGTATATTCTCACTAAAAACAAGTGCACTTTTCTTGGTAGAAAAAAAACAAATATGAGACCTTTTTGCTCAATATGTTGAAAAATATTCTTAAATTAAGTAAATGCTAGTGCCATTATCTTGACATAATGATATGCGCTCGGCATTACATTTCTTGCATTTTCCCATCGAAAACATGACATTATCGCGCCAAGTGCGTGCTCTTTCAGTCAATTATATATATATATATATATATATATATATATATATATATATATATATATATATATATATATATATATATATATATATATATATATATATATATATATATCAGGGGTGTGGGAAAAAATCGATTCGAATTTGAATCGCGATTCTCACGTTGTGCGATTCAGAATCGATTCTCATTTTTAAAAAATCTAATTTTTTTTTATTTAAATTTTTTTTATTTTTTCAATTAATCAATCCAACAAAACAGTACACAGCCATACCATAACAATGCAATCCAATTCCAAAACCAAACCCGACCCAGCAACACTCAGAACTGCAATAAACAGAGCAATTGAGAGGAGACACAAACACGACACAGAACAAACCAAAAGTAGTGAAACAATAATGAATATTATCAACAACAGCGTCAATATTAGTTACAATTTCAATATAGCAGTGATTAAAAATCCCTCATTGACATTATCATTAGACATTTATAAAATAAAAAAAAGAACAATAGTGTCACAGTGGCTTACACTTGCATCGCATCTCATAAGCTTGACAACACGCTGTGTCCAATATTTTCACAAAGATAAAATAAGTCATATTTTTGGTTCATTTAATAGTTAAAACAAATGTACATTATTGCAATCAGTTGATAAAACATTGTCCTTTAAAATTATAAAAGCTTTTTACAAAAATCTACTACTCTGCTTGCATGTCAGCAGACTGGGGTAGATCCTGCTGAAATCCTATGTATTGAATGAATGGAGAATCCTTTTGAATTGGGAATCGTGTTGAATTGAAAAAAAATCGATTTTGAATCAAATCATGACCCCAAGAATCGATATAGAATCGAATCGTGGAAACATTTTTTATTGTAATTTTGAAGAATTTATCTGAATGTGCATGAACTATTTCTGTTCAAAATTGTTAGAAATGTCACATGTTAAATGTTTAAATATTAACTGTCCGTTTACTGTACTGTGCCAACTGTACTACTATATGAGTACATATGTTCTATTGTTTCATTGAAAATAAAACATCAAAGTCCATTTGGCTGTCATCTGTTTTAATTATAAGACAAAATTGTGTCAAAGTCATGATTTTGTATTTCATGCTTGAAATAAGAAATTATTACTTTGAAAAAGTAGTTTTATACTTGTGAGTGTTGATGACACAGCTTTGCAACAGTTGATATTCTAGTTTCAAGCATGTTTTACTCAATATAGCTCATAAAATCTCAGCAACAAGCTGTATTATCTTACTGAGATCATTTAGGACCAAAACACTTAAAACAAGTAAAACACTCTAACATAAAATCTGCTTAGTGAGAAGAATTATCTTATCAGACAGAAAATAAGCAAATATCACCCTTATTTGAGATATTTCATCTTACTTTGATTTCAGTTTTTGCAGTGTACAAATGTGGCGCTTCCTATCAGTTGTGCACTGAGGGCCTGATCTACTAAGATCCAAATCACGGGCTGAACTCCATGTGCAAACTATAAAATTGTGTGTACTATTAGTGGGCATGTTGTGTGTGATTTTCAAGGCTGCATGTACCGTATTTTTCGGACTATAAGGCGCACTTAAAAAATCCTTTCATTTTCTCAAAACTCGACAGCGCGCCTTATAACCCGGTACGGAATCATTCTGGTTGTGCTTACCGACCTCGAAGCAATTTTATTTGGCACATGGCGTAATGATAAGTGTGACCAGTAGATGGCAGTCACACATAAGAGATGCGTGTAGACCGCGATATGGCGCCAGTAAACCACACCAAAACTTTAAATGTTCCATTGAAAATATACACACGGCGCTCAAAAATCTGTTAAAATGTTTTAGTACGACTTTGAAGCCGCACCGCTTGATGGATTGTCGGCGCATTACGGCTACCCTAGTCAGTCATACGAGGATTATTGTGGTGTGTGTGTATAAGGACCGCAAAATTGTACCTATTAGCAGACATATTATTTGGCGTTTTGGTTTGCAATGTTATGCAAAACCAACTTTTCTTACCTTCTGGTACCTGCTGATCTGTATTTGGGATCTGCATAAGTCCTGAAAATTTGCTCGCGTCCGCCAGTGTAAGCTTCTTTTTTTTCTCTAACTTCTTATTATGGGACATTTATCCTCCGCTGTTGCCATAATCTAATATAAAGTAGGGTAAAGTTCTTACTTATATATGTCAGTAAACTTGCCATGAAAGCGCTAAAACATACCGGTGTAGTGAGTTTACATTATTCACCCAAGGAACTTTAGTTATTAGAGAGTTCCGGTCGGACGTTTTTTCACGGGACACATTTCCGGCCTTGTTGTTGCACTAGTGAGCCACGGATGAGGAGATGCTGCTCCATTATAGATTGAAGTAAAGTCTGAATGTCATTAAAACAGTTAGCTCCATCTTTTGACACTTCTTCCACTCCCGTCCTTGCACGCTACACCGCTACAACAAAGATGACGGGGAGAAGACGCTGTCGAAGGTGAGCCACGTAAATAAGACCGCCCACAAAACGGCACATCCTGAAGAGACTGTCAGAAAGCGACTTGAAGGTGATCTGTAAAACATAATCTATGCAACATTTTGAGCAAAGAACCAGCATTACATGTTATGTAGACCACAAGGAAGTCTTTTACATTTAGAAAAAAATTAATAATATGACCCCGTGAATGCGCCTTATAATCCGGTGCGCCTTTTGTATGAAAATAGACATGAATAAACCTGTTAATCGGCAGTGCGCTTTATAATCTGGTGCGCCCTATGGTCCGGAAAATAAGGTACAATTATTAACTTGTGCAGACCGCCCTATTTAAATTTGGTTTTTGTATGTACTACGCAGCTTTCACCATGGAGACGCTTATTTACAGCACATTCATGTAATCATGCAGGTCCTACCTGTGACCTTTTTATATGTTTTAAAACATGCAGCAGACCATTATGTCCCACTTTTTATGACCATTTTAGAAGCAGTCCTGCTGAGCATCTGCAACGGTACACACTTTTTCAGCGCGCTAAAGCTGCGCCCCCATTAGAGACTGGCACTAACTGCGAGCGTGCGCTGGAATTTTCCAGACACAAGAAAATGTACATTACAAAAAGTTTTTTTCATATATATGAAAATTGTAATTAAAAAAACCTCATCAATTTAGTATGTTTCAATCAGCCCCTTAAGTCATCCAGCAGTTATGAAATTATAAAATGATATTGCTGAATTTTTTTACAGTCTATATATCTTGACAAGCTTACATAAAATGGAGCTGCGGCGCAGCTGACAGTTTGCACGCACATTTCAGATGTACTAAATACAGATGCAAAACGGCGCCCGCAGAACAGATTTAGTCTTGATAAATCACACAGAGCGTGGTAAATGGTTATATTTGCATTCTCTCCTCCCAGTATTCTGGGCGTTCTGATGATCAGCATATGTTCTGCATATTTCTGAAGACACACACGTTAAATGGGTTGCGCTTCTTTTTTTTGCACACCGAAGGGACACAATCCTCTGCACAAGCGTAGTAGATCAGCTTTGTGTTTGCTATCAAGTCTGCAAGCAAATCTTTAGTAGATCAGGCCCAAAATGCTTTGGAAAATACATGTAATACAGACATCCACAAAGTTGTCTAATCACTAGACAAATGAGGAAATTATTTGCAAAGTCCTTTTTGTGTTTTACTCATCTACCAAACTTTGTCGTGATTTGGCAAACACCCTTCAGTTACGGCAGGGGTGTCCAAAGTGCGGCCCGGGGGCCATTTGCGGCCCGCAGGCCATTTTTTAGCGGACCCACGGCACATTTTAAAAATACGATGGAAAAAAAAAAAGTAGTATAAAAGAGCAAACAGGTGAAATGTAACATGAAAATGTTGCAATATTTACTCTAATAACACAAAGCTGCCATGCAGGCTGTTTCTTTCTTAAAAATAAAAAAAAAAGAATCAAAATCAACGTCATTATGAATTATTGACCTATTCAAGGCTCCAATTACGTTTGCCGTATAAAAAACTGAGCTGTTTTTTTTTTTTTTAAAGAAGGGCCTTAAACGAACAAACAAAAAACATGAACAACAATAAAACTTATATTGACGGACAGTTCTGAAATTGATCTCCAGATTATTGTGTTAAAAGTAAACAGTAAACATTTTTTATTTTTTAACACTTTAATGAATAGGACCCTTTTGGATCCCCAATAATTTTAGTGTGATTTGTTTTTCAGTGTCATTGCTACACTAATTAAAAAATGAAATGAAAAATATATTTTCTCCATATTTTTTGGGCCTGGATTCGCAGTCTATTTTCTGTCTTTGTAGCTTGTAGCTTTGATGTAAGCTACCATGGGTTTAAAAGTGAGGCTTTAGTTCGGGAGTTCTGGAGTTTTGGGGAAGGTGGAGTTACCCCTCAGTCATCATTGCTCCCAGGTCCACTCTGACCCGGGGTGGTAGTACCTGTCAGGGTCCCAGCTATGGGTAGAATAGCATTTCAAAGACCTCAACGGTGGAAGTGGCGGAGGATGACACTGCATGTCACAACGGCACTGAAGGCGGATGAAGGCTGCAACAGAGGGTGGTCTCCAGTCGTCATGGATCCATGCCACTGGATCAAGGCCCCTCTCTGCCAAGGACCGTGTGGTGGCTGCAGGCGCATCAGTCTCCCCACGCTAAAAGACGTCACGCGCAGGCGTCCTCCCGAATGGGAATCCATCCATTCTGAGGACAGTCATACTCGACTACGAGTGACTGCCGATGATGATGATGAAATTGACGCTAGTGTGTGAATGTGAGTGTGAATGTTATCTGTCTATCTGTGCTGGCCCTGTGATGAGGTGGCCACTTGTCCAGGGTGGCACCCAGCCTTCCGCCCGAATGCAGCTGAGATAGGCTCCAGCACCCCCCGCGACCCCAAAAGGGACAAGCGGTAGAAAATGGATTGATGGATGCTCAAAAAAATAATAATGAATTAAAATCAATGGTGTTATGAGTTATTGACCTTTTTAAGGCTCCAATTATTATATAATCTCAAATATTCCACTTTAAAAAAAATTTGGGTGAAAATATTGCATATTTTGAGTTTTTTCCCTAAAAAAACAGGGTTTTCTTTGACAAAAAGAGCATACAACTTAAATTTTTAAAAACTTCATATTGACAGATAGACCTAATGTTGATCTAGAGATTTAAAACTTGAATAATAATACAAATAATAATACTGAATAATGACCCATTTTTTATATTCTTTTGGACCAAAACCCTTTGGGGTTCCCTGAGATCAAGTCTGAGTGGAGGCCTAAATGTATATTTTTTATACATATATTGTATTGGTTTTTAAAATAAAAAATATCAAAATGGCCCCGGCTTGCTTTGATTTTTCAGTGTGGCCCTCAGTGGAAAAAGTTTGGACACCCCTGAGTTACGGTGTGTGGATTACAGAGGCCACTAAGCTGTGTGGGAAATGTCAAACTGGCAATAAGGGTCAAGCCTGTGGATATACTTCAAAACAGCGCCAACATGTGGTGTGAGAAAAATATTAGCACACACAGGAGGGGTGCATGTTTTGAATATTTTTACCCTTAAGTGTGCAAAGAGTGTGAGAATTTGAACAAATGAACACATAATGAATACATAAAGTAGTCATGGGAGTGGTACACATCTTTAATTTCATTTATTTAAAATTATCGAAATATGTATCGTCTATTGCAGTGTTTGTCAACCACTGTGCCGCGGCACACCAGTGAATAGTGAGTGTCGGTGCTGTCTAGAGCTCGGCAGAGTAACCGTGTAACACTCTTCCATATCAGTAGGTGGCAGCCGGTAGCTAATTGCTTTGTAGATGTCGGAAACAGCGAGAGGCAGCGTGCAGGTAAAAAGGTGTCTAATGCTTAAACCAAAAATAAACAAAAGGTGAGCTAAGAAAAAGTATTGAAGCTTAGGGAAGGCTATGCAGAACGAAACTAAAACTGAACTGGCTACAAAGTAAACAAAAACAGAATGCTGGACGACAGCAAAGACTTACTGTGGAGCAAAGACGGCGTCCACAATGTACATCCGAACATGACATGACAATCAACAATGTCCCCACAAAGAAGGATAAAAACAACTGAAATATTCTTGATTGCTAAAACAAAGTAGATGTGGGAAATATCGCTCAAAGAAAGACATGAAACTGCTGCAGGAAAATACCAAAAAAAGAGAAAAAGCCACCAAAATAGAAGTGCAAGACAAGAACTAAAACACTACACACAGGAAAACACCAAAAAAGTCAAAATAAGTCAGGGTGTGATGTGACAGGTGGTGACAGTACACCTACTTTGAGACAAGAGCTATAGTGATGCATGCTTGGTTATGCTTTAAAGCAGTGGTTCTTAACCTTGTTGGAGGTACCGAACCCCACCAGTTTCATATGCGCATTCACTGAACCCTTCTTTAGTGAAAAATAAAATGTTATTTTTTTCAAATTCAAGACAAAGTTATATGTTTTTTTTACTTGTGTTTAAAATGAACCATGCATGAACATCACCTTGTTTAAAGAACAAAACCAACACAGTGCATGAACTCACAACAAATTACACACCTGAAAACCAGTGTGACTTCTGCGTATCCATAATACGACGATAGGGAGAAGTTTTTATTTACACGATGAGTTGTGTGTTACTTGACCTCCGTGGCGTAGGCTCCACCGAACCCCTGAGGCCAACTCATCGAACCCCTAGGGTTCGATCGAACCCAGGTTAAGTACCACTGGTTTAAAGTCATATCCAACAATTGCTACAAAGACTTTTTACTGTCAACTGAGTTTCGTTTTTTAATGATTTCTGCTGGTGGTGTGCCTCCGCATTTTTTCAACGCAAAAAAATGTGCCTTGGCTCAAAAAAGGTTGAAAAACACTGGTCTATTGTTTGTTTTCTTCCCCTTGTTTTGGTGTTGTATTTTTCAAGCCTTTACATTACCAACATTTCAATGCGTACTGCTGGATGAGTGTTGTTAAACATTTAAAATCTAAAAAAAAAAAGAATATATACATTTTTAATGTCCATATCCAAAAGCACAGTGTGTTATCATGATGGTTTGGGCACTATACAGTAATCCCTCGTTACTCGCTGTTAATTGGTCAATTAGTTTCCGTGAAGTAGCAAATATTTATTACAAATGGAATATTTTTGTAGCTTCAGCATAAAAAAATCTGTTTGCGACCTAAATACAGTTTCTAACATTATGAGAGCCCTCTAGACATGAAGTAACACCATCATAGTCACCTTTACACTCCTTTAATCCAATATAGTAGTTCTGCCTAATGCTGATCCAACAATAGCCACGATCATAAAAGGCACTCTGACTGATTTGGTGTCATTTAGTGGCCGACACTACTGTAGTGTTGATATTTTTAGTTCATTCAGCCATTTCTATGCTTAACAAATGATAGATCTCGTCCAAAAACGTGTAAAATGTTCTTTTGTGGCGAGAGATGACTGTATTACATATAGGAGTATTTTCCAGCAACATGAGTATCACTAATGTCAGGTCTATTATTGAAAGAAGTTCTATCATCCGCCTTTGCTCTTGATCCTAGACCCAACTGTGCACCGAGCATGGCCACAGTCCACTGATGAAGAAGGTTTTTGAAGTCCACCTCTGTTTTCTGCGCATAAATCAGTCCGAAACCGCCCTCAAGCAGGTCTTCACTTCGCTGCGGACGTTCATCTACAAGGTGTGTGTGCGTGCGTGCGTGTGCGTGTGTGTGTGTGTGTGTGTGTGTGTGTGTGTGTGTGTGTGTGTGTGTGTGTGTGTGTGTGTGTGTGTGTGTGTGTGTGTGTGTGTGTGTGTGTGTTTCTACCCTTCTTGAGACATCAACAGGGAAAAGTAGCTTCCATATGAAGAGGTGTGAACAAGTTAAGACATAAATCATGGTCCCAATACAGAAAACCATTGCATCTAATAGAGAGCCAAATACTAGAGTCTGTGAACATTGTTCCAAAGTCAGGGTTTATTGTTGATTTATTGTGCATACAAAAGTAAACTTTGACAGGTGCAAAGGCAGCGATATATGATAAAACAAGACGTTAGCTAAAGAACGACTTCCCTATTCATCCCCCGAAAAACCCCCGCCAGGTGAACAGCTGATTTTACGACTTCCGGTGCTGACGTAAGACAACCCGCGTCCCATATGTGACCGTAGGATGAACAAATACTCTACGGTACTAAGACTATAGTGGCCATTAACAGTTAGCTTCTACAGCTGGGTTGCCCAAAGTCCGGCACAGGGACCATCTGTGGTCCGTGACTCCTTTGTCATGGCACTTAAGCACATTACAAAAAACTAAAAATAGAGATCTCATTTGCACCCCTGGTGGGGACATCTATCAAAATGAGGGTGGTCACAAAAAAAGGAGGGATTTTTCTAATTGACTGTGTGTCGGTTTTAAAAGTGCTCCCCCTCTGCCCAACATATGAAATGACAAGTGTCTGTAAAAGTTTGAAGTGCTCCCCCTCTGGCCAACATATGAAATAACAAGTGTGTGTAAGAAATTTAAATGCTCCCCATTTGGCCAAAATTAATTTAAAAAAATAAATATTAAAATGTATGTAGAGACATACTGTAATAACTCGAAAATTAAAAACCAATTACACACAAAAAATTCAACAACAAAAAGAATTAACTAAAAGCAGTCTTTTTCTCACAATGTGTCGACTTCTTTCTTATAAAATTGGGAACAATTTCTCATATTCTTTCTGTTTCTGTAATATTGCCATATTTTCTTGTAAAATGATTACCTTTTTAATGTAAAATTATTACTTTTTAATGCAAAATGGTGACATTTGTCATATAAAATTCTGACTTATCACAATATTGCCAATTTTTTTGTTGTTCTTGTAAAATAGTGACATTTTTGGAGTGAAATTATGACTTTTGTCATAATTTTGCCAATTTAAATTCTGATTATTAATATAATATTGCCAAAGTTTTAAAGTTTTCTTATAAAATTGTGACTTTTGTCGAGTAAAATTACGACTCTTTTCATAAAATTGCCCAAATTTTAGGCTTTTCTTGTAAAATTGCGATTGTTATTGAGTAAAATTCCAACTTTTATCATAATATTGCACAAATGTTCAGTTTTTCTTGTAAAATTCTGACTTGCGTTGAGTAAAATTACGACTTTTATTATAATACTGCCAAATATTCTAAGTTTTTCTTGTGAAATTGTGACCTTTTTCTTGTGACACACCAACTCATTTTTCACAACAAGTTTCTTTATATTTGCATAGTATGTATATATTGTTAATTTTATAAATACAAATCTTTATATATCTAGAAAGGGTGGTCCTAAAGAGGGAGGCATTTTTCTGAGGTCTCAAGAAGGTAACAAATACAAGAATATGTGCGTGCGTGCGTGCGCGTGTGTGTGTGTGTGTGTGTTCATTACAACACCGTTGTTGCATCTCATGACATTTTGGTCTTTTCAGTTTCCCTGCACATTTTTTGAAGGCCGTGCTGACATGTGTGCTGCGTTCTGCTATGAGATCCTGAAGTGCTGTAACTCCAAACTGAGCTCCATTCGCAGCGACGCAGCCCACCTGCTCTACTTTCTAATGAAGAGCAACTTTGACTACACGGGGCGCAAGTCTTTTGTCCGGACGCACTTGCAGGTGGGATAATCTCCCTCAAACATTATGAATTGTGTCTTCATATTTAATGCGGACTCTCTGTGCGTCTCGTGGCAAAAAAGAAATGCAATGAAAAAACACTTTGAACATCTCAATGTAGTTTTATCATTGGACATTGCTTACATTAGCAGTGTTTTCACCTTAACAGTAAAACACAATGGATCATCATATTCCTATTACAGTGTGATTATTTTCTGCACTATTATTGTTGCTTCTCTTAAACTCCCAAATATTTTTGCAACTCTTAAAAGTTTGACTCATACAAAGTTATGGAACCTCAACATATAATAATATGTCAAGTTGTCAACACACACTGATGAACACGCAAGTCAACTGATGGTGTGGCATCATGTGACAATATACAGTAAATGATCAAATAATACAGTTAATAAGGTACTGTAGCATTGTCCTGTTTAAAGGGGAACTGCACTTCTTTTGAAAGCTTTTTTTTGCCAATTTTTCGCAATCCCTATGTAAGACAAGAACAGAACACATATGTTTTTCTTTTTTCGTAAAATACTGCAAGTACAAGGTGACACACAATGCAGCCAATGGAGTAATCTATTGTGCCCATAAAGCCCTCTAAAAATAACCATAAACTGCCAACAATGAATATTATATATATATACACTATATTGCCAAAAGTATTTGGCCACCTGTCTTTACTCACATATGAACTTGAAGTGCCATCCTATGGAATTGTCCAAAATGTTTTGGTATCCTGGAGCATTCAAAGTTCCTTTCACTGGAACTAAAGGGCAAAGCCCAACTCCTGAAAAACAACCCCACACCATAATTCCTCCTCCAACAAATTTCACACTCGACACAATGCAGTCCGAAATGTAGCGTTCTCCTGACAACCTCCAAACGAATCGAAAAGCGTGATTCATCAGTCCAGAAAAGGCGTCTCCACTGCTCTAGAGTCCAGTGGCGACGTGCTTTACACCACTGCATCCCACGCTTCGCATTGGACTTGGTGATGTATGGCTTAGATGCAGCTGCTCGGCCATGGAAACCCATTCCATGAAGCTCTCTGCGTACTGTACGTGGGCTAATTGGAAGGTCACATGAAGTTTGGAGCTGTGTAGCAACTGACTGTGCAGAAAGTCTTTGCACTATGCACTTCAGCATCCGCTGACCCCTCTCTGTCAGTTTACATGGCCTACCACTTGGTGGCTGAGTTGCTGTTGTTCCCAAACTCTTTACTTTTCTTATAATAAAGTTGACTTTGGAATATTTCGGAGCGAGGAAATTTCACGACTGGATTTGTTGCACAGGTGGCATCCTATGACAGTTCCACGCTGGAAATCACTGAGAGCGGCCCATTATTTCACAAATGTTTGTAGAAACAGTCTCCATGCCTAAGTGCTTGATTTTATACACCTGTGGCCGGGCCAAGTGATTAGGACACCTGATTCTCATAATTTGGATGGGTGGCCAAATACTTTTGGCAATATAGTGTGTATATATATATAAATATATATATATATATCAACCAGATATTAGCAATATTGTTAATATAAGCGCTAACACACTACTTTCAGCGTGATCACAGAGAGCTAACTAGCTTATGCAGCTACAGTGTTGACATACTGACCTGCTGCTGCTGCTGCAACGCCTCTGAGTTGATGAAAGTCAATTCAAGATTATAAATCATGCCTCTCACCAGGATAGTAGAAGGATGTTGCCATAAACCCAGAAGTTGGTCAACTTTGACACTCAACTTAAACCGAGAGATAGCGATACCTATGGGAGAATTATGATTCATTCTTCGTCTAAACGGTAAGATATCACGTCCCATCAGTCGGCATCAGAATCAGAAGTACTTTATTAATCCCAGAGGGGAAATTACGATAAGTGATAATAAATAATAAAATATAACTGAGAGCAGACATTGTACAGTAAGTGATTGTTTTATTACGTTTCTAGTTGGTATTTCTTGTTTAGCACTTAGCAATGCTGCTGCATGATGCTTAGTGTTTCACCAGAGCTGGATCTGTTTAGCACACGACACGCTTTTAAAACTTGTAGCTCATCCTCCGTGAGTCTGTGAAATTAATACGCCGCCATATGCTTAAAATGACAAAAATTCAATGTTATTAATGTGCCTTTCTACATTACATATGTATTTACAGAATGTATATAAAACGTTGATGGAGGTTGTTTTTGGTGTTTTTAGAGATCTTTATAGGCAAAATAGAGGGACTGCATAAAAAAAGAAAAACGTGTTCTTGTCTCACATAAATATTATGAAGGATTGGCAAAATTGCAAAATAAATGCATGTTTTGGCTCATTGAAATGAAAAATCCACTGGTGTGTTTTGAGTAGCATTATAATCAGATTGTATGTTGTAACTGTAGTTGTTAAAATGTGTATTCATGCTCACTTCAAGCTGAAATACTTGTTGTTTTTGATTGATAAGGTAATAAATGTCTTGTAATTCGCCACATTAAAGGTTTTCAAAATGCGACAAAGTGAGCCCCCCTTCACCCCTTAAAGGAGCATAACACAATTGGGGCCACACCTAATTCCTGAAAAGCATATTTTCCACAGCATATTTCAATCCCTTTTTTGCGATTGTTGCGGACCAAAATGCTTGAGTTTGCTGCAGCTTTTTCATAAAGTCGCGTAAAATGTTGTTGCGATGTTTTAGGGATTATTTTGTGTTCAATCAAATGGAATCAACTTGTGATTTTATGAATTTGTTATCAATGTTTTAAGTGTTCATTGTAACAGAAATTGTCAGACAAATACTGTTTCGATGTTTTACTCGTTTTACACCACCCAGATTTTTAAGTAGACACTACTGTATATGGCAGTAAATGCACATATTCATTGCTCTTTGTCAAATTACTGCAGGGTTTAAATTTATTATAACTAATAACAGTAATAATTAATTATAATTACTGAAATAAACCCCACCAAATAGTTCCTTATTGTTTGCCGTCTGCTTTGTCGTCCACAAGTTGTGTATGTTTCACACTTAAAATGTGTTTATCCATTTTAGATATTCATTGGCTGTGCCAGCAATCGGAGGGTTGCTGGTTACTGGGGTTCAATTCCCACCTTCTACCTTCCTAGTCACGTCCGTTGTGTCCTTGGGCAAGACACTTCACCCTTTGCCTCTGATGGCTGCTGGTTAGCGCCTTGCATGGCAGCTCCCGCCATCAGTGTGTGAATGTGTGTGTGAATGGGTAAATGTGGAAATACTGTCAAAGCGCTTTGAGTACCTTGAAGGTAGAAAAGCGCTATACAAGTATAACCCATTTATCATTTATTATTTATTTATTTATGTTCCAACACTTCAGGTGGTGATTGCTGTAAGTCAGTTGATAGCTGATGTCATCGGTATTGGGAGTACCCGCTTCCAGCATTCCTTATCCATAATCAACAACTGTGCCAACAGTGACAGAACTATGAAGGTCAGGAAACTGTTGTTTTTATTATTTGTTGTGATTAATGACGTAGCTAAAAAACAATTTCTCCCTCAACAGCACACTGCATTCCCGTCAGACGTTAAAGACCTGACCAAACGTATCCGAACCGTTTTGATGGCGACCGCTCAGATGAAGGAGCACGAGAGAGATCCAGAGATGCTGGTGGACCTCCAGTACAGCCTGGCCAAGTCTTACACCAGCACACCGGAGCTCCGAAAAACCTGGCTGGACAGCATGGCTCGAATCCATGTGAAAAATGGAGATTTGTCAGAGGTCTGTAGTAGAATTTGGGGCATTTCTTTTGAAGGTGTTGGTTTATTTAATTCTCAGGGAATTATGCATATGCCTGAATAACAGCACTGAATCAACCATCATGCAGGGGGTGGTTCCTTCTGGAAGTGTACAACTTGATGCTCTTCCCATTATGGACTGTTTTGCCTTGAAGTGCCATTATAGTTTTAACTACAAAACCCAAAACCAGTGAAGTTGGAACGTTGTGTAATTCGTAAACAAAAACAGAATACAAAGATTTGCAAATCGTTTTCAATTTATATTCAATTGAATAGACTGCAAAGACAAGATATTTCATGTTTCAACTGAGAAACTTTTTTTTTTTTTGCAAATAATCATTAACTTAGAATTTAATGGCAGCAACATGTTGCAAAAAAGTTGTCACAGGGGCATTTTACCACTGTGTTACATGGCCTTTCCTTTTAACAACACTCAGTAAACGTTTGGGAACTGAGGAGACACATTTTTGAAGCTTCTCAGGTGGAATTCTTTCCCATTCTTGCTTAATGTACAGCTTAAGTTGTTCAACAGTCCGGGGGTCTCCGTTGGGGTATTTTAGGCTTCATAATGCGCCACACATTTTCAATGGGAGACAGGTCTGGACTACAGGCAGGCCAGTCTAGTACCCGCACTCTTTTACTATGAAGCCACGTTGATGTAACACGTGGCTTGGCATTGTCTTGCTGAAATAAGCAGGGGCGTCCATGGTAACGTTGCTTGGATGGCAACGTATGTTGCTCCAAAACCTGTATGTACCTTTCAGCATTAATGGCGCCTTCACAGATGTATAAGTTACCCATGTCTTGGGCACTAATACACCCCCATACCATCACACATGCTGGCTTTTCAACTTTGCGCCTATAACAATCCGGATGGTTCTTTTCCTCTTTGGTCCGGAGGACACTACGTCCGCAGTTTCCAAAAAAAATTTGAAATGTGGACTCGTCAGACCACAAAACACTTTTCCACTTTGTATCAGTCCATCTTAGATGAGCTCAGGCCCAGCGAAGCCGACGGCATTTCTGGGTGTTGTTGATAAGCGGTTTTCGCCTTGCATAGGAGAGTTTTAACTTGCACTTACAGATGTAGCGACCAACTGTAGTTACTGACAGTGGGTTTCTGAAGTGTTCCTGAGCCCATGTGGTGATATCCTTTACACACTGATGTCGCTTGTTGATGCAGTACAGCCTGAGGGATCGAAGGTCACAGGCTTAGCTGCTTACGTGCAGTGATTTCTCCAGATTCTCTGAACCCTTTGATGATATTACGGACCGTAGATGGTGAAATCTCTAAATTCCTTGCAATAGCTGGTTGAGAAATGTTGTTCTTAAACAATTTGCTCAGGCATTTGTTGACAAAGTGGTGACCCTCGCCCCATCCTTGTTTGTGAATGACTGAGCATTTCATGGAATCTACTTTTATACCCAATCATGGCACCCACCTGTTCCCAATTTCCCATTCTTGCATGATGTACAGCTTAAGTTTTTCAACAGTCCGGGGTCTCTGTTGTCGTATTTTAGGCTTCATAATGCGCCACACATTTTCAATGGGAGACAGGTCTGGACCCGGACATCTTATATGTAATAGAAATGTGTAAGGGGGTGTATGGTGTGTGGTCATTAAATATGTATTCTGATATATGTCCTTCACAGAAAATGAGCCAAAGTCAGTGAGTCTCAGTTTGAAAAATTAATTAATTGTATCATTTTCCTTTTAATAAAAAAATGAAAAGGGTCCCACAGACCTGAACACCACACAAGGGTTAAATGAGGTACCTTTCATTTCCCTGACTGTACTACTGTATTGTCCCTGCTTGCAGGCGGCCATGTGCTACATTCACGTGGCAGCGCTGGTGGCAGAATACCTGAGGAGGAAAGGTACCATGCTTGCTTGTGGCATTATAGCGGTCACCGAGCGTGATTGGGTCGCTAACACGCAGTGTCACTCTCGATGCAGGCATGTTCACACAAGGATGCTCGGCGTTCCAAGTAGTGACTCCAAACATCGACGAGGAGGCCGCCATGCTGGAGGACGTCGGCATGCAGGATGTCCATTTCAATGAAGTACTTGCATGATTTATACTATTTCCATTTGCTTTCATTGATTCATTTCAACATCTTTAATTAAACAGACTAAATGTAGAATGTTCTATTAAGTTATCTATTTTTATGCCAACAAAATCATGTACCGTATTTTTCGGATTATAAGTCGCTCCGGAGTATAAGTCGCACCGGCCGAAAATGCATAATAAAGAAGGAAAAAAACATATATAAGTCGCACTGGAGTATAAATCGCATTTTTGGGGGAAATTTATTTGATAAAACCCAACACCAAGAATAGACATTTGAAAGGCAATTTAAAATAAATAAAGAATAGTGAACAACAGGCTGAATAAGTGTACGTTACATGAGGCATAAATAACCAACTGAGAACGTGCCTGGTATGTTAACGTAACATATTATGGTAAGAGTCATTCAAATAACTATAACATATAGAACATGCTATACGTTTACCAAACAATCTGTCACTCCTAATCGCTAAATCCCATGAAATCTTCTTCCTCAGTGTCGCTTCATACAACTCTGCCAACTCCAAAGGTATGCGCCGCTTCCTCTTCTATCGGTACGTCGCTTACGTCAGAGTCATCGTTGCCGTTCCGATTATTCCAGCCGTTCTGAATCCGGACAGGATGGTTTCGGTTGTCACTGAAGCCCATGCTTTGTCGATCCATCCAATGACATCCAGAAAAGTTGCATGGCGCATTCTCCCGGTTGCTGTGAAGCTGTGCTGAGCATCTTTTTTTTCACAATGCACTTCTGCCATGACCCGCCCCCGCCAAATTTCTATAGGTTGACGTGTGTGTGTGACGATTGCTGATATACGCCTAGTCTCTTACGTGAATGAGATAAATAATATTATTTGATATTTTACGGTAATGTGTTAATAATTTCGCACATAAGTCGCTCCAAACTATGAAAAAAACTGCGATTTATAATCGGAAAAATATGGTAGGTGGCAGGTGAGACGCACGGAATCAAGATACTGATTAAAGAGCATGATTATTGCACAGAAATGATCATAATATATCATCATAATGAATTAACAAATTCATGGTAATGGAGGAGATCAAGTACCTAGGAGTCTTGTTCACGAGTGAGGGAAGAGTGGATAGTGAGATCGACAGGTGGATCGGTGCGGCGTCTTCAGTAATGCGGACGCTGTATCGATCCGTTGTTGTGAAGAAGGAGTTGAGCCGGAAGGCAAAGCTCTCAATTTACCGGTCGATCACCTATGGTCATGAGCTTTGGGTTATGACCGAAAGGACAAGATCACGGGTACAAGCGGCCAAAATGAGTTTCCTCCGCCGGGTGGCGGGGCTCTCCCTTAGAGATAGGGTGAGAAGCTCAAAGTAAAGCCGCTGCTCCTCCATATGGAGAGGAGCCAGAAGAGGTGGTTCGGGCATCTGGTCAGGATGCCACCCGAACGCCTCCCTAGGGAGGTGTTTAGGGCGAGTCCGACCGATAGGAGGCCACGGGGAAGACCCATGACACGTTGGGAAGACTATGTCTCCCGGCTGGCCTGGGAACGCCTCGGGATCCCCCGGGAGGAGCTGGACGAAGTGGCTGGGGAGAGGGAAGTCTGGGCTTCCCTGCTTAGGCTGCTGCCCCCGTGACTCGACCGCGGATACGCGGAAGAAGATGGATGGATGGATGGATGGTAATAAATGTTCTTTTTTTTTTTTAATGTATTTTTTATTAATCAATCCAACAAAATAATCCATCCATCCATCCATGCATTTTCTACCGCTTGTCCCTTAATACAATTCCAATTCCAAAACCC
This sequence comes from Entelurus aequoreus, assembly GCF_033978785.1. Taxonomy (NCBI): domain Eukaryota; kingdom Metazoa; phylum Chordata; class Actinopteri; order Syngnathiformes; family Syngnathidae; genus Entelurus; species Entelurus aequoreus. The sequence goes on along the minus strand of NC_084744.1, from coordinate 43,583,038 downwards.
GGCCCAGCAACATTCAGAATAGCAATCAACAGAGCAATTGAGAGGACACACAAACATGACACAAAACAATCCAAAAGTAGTCAAACAAAAATGAATAATATCAACAACAGTATCAATATTAATAACAATTCCAACATGGCAGTGATTAGAAATCCCTCATTGACATTATCATCACAGACATTTATAAACAAATACATGTTCTTATTCATTATCAACATTATTACTAGTAATATTATTATTGTTCCAATTATAGTGTAATAATGTTCATTGTCAATACTGTGTTTTTACTGTCTACTTCAATAAAAAAAAATTTTTTATGAATACTTTAATTTATCTGCTGATGTAATTCTGGTGTTGTTGTTGTTGTCCTTCTCTGTCTTGTCCCCTTAATTTCCCCCTCTAGCTTTTTTTTTCTCCTTCTTTCTATTCCCTCATGATCCGGTCCGGCTGCACGGAACCCTAAATATATTCAAATATGTAAAGTAGTTAAACGCAGATAATGCAAGAAGAGAAGTATCTGCACTACAGATTTATGTGTGGGGCATCCAGAGAAACCATCTAATTTGCCCATGTGTCTGGAAAGACAGGTTAAAAAAAAGATTTATTTATTAATTAAAACTAAATGTAAGCTTTTTGTGGCTTTTTATAGGAGTCGGTGACTGTTTATCAGGTCTCAAAACCATATAAAAACATGTTGATGTTCTCTTGGCTATTGGTTATGATTGAATTAGTGCATCCTCTATGACTGACTTTATAACAATACACCTTATGAAATGATGCTCAAGCTGTCCGATCAAACCTTAAAAGTAATTGTTACTGTCAATATTTTCCTTAGGATGTCCTCGTGGAGCTTTTGGAGGAGTGTGCCGACGGCCTGTGGAAAGCCGAGCGTTACGAGCTCATCTCCGACATCTACAAGTTGATCATTCCCATTTATGAGAAGCGTAGGGACTTTGAGGTAGAGAGTCTTCCAAACAGGGGCTTGTTTTGACTTTTGGTTGTTTGGTATAACCCACTTTTCTAATTCCCCGCTCAGAAACTAGCCCATCTGTACGACACGTTGCATCGGGCGTACAGCAAGGTGACCGAGGTCATGCACACAGGCAAGAGGTTACTTGGCACCTATTTCAGAGTGGCCTTCTTTGGCCAGGTGAGTTAAACATCCAATGACTTGATCCCAATATTTGTATTAGTGGTGATTACATTTTTTTATACATAAACTAGGGCTGTCAAATGATACATTTTTAATCAGATTAATCACAATTGGAATTTGGATTGATCATTATTGGTACATTGTTATGTAAAAATATTATGGTTTTACTTCAAATACTGGTCACAACTGTCCAATGATGTGTTGTATCAATAAATATGAGAATTCTTGCATTCCATTCAAGGGTCAGAAACTCAAAACTTTAGGTGCCAGTTGTAAGTTTAATTTAAAGATACATTTGTGTAAGAACCACAAGTATTATATGGTAACGGTGCAACATTGGGAGATACGGTATCCTGGGTGTTTAAAAACCAACAGTGTTCACTAAATTGAACACAAAACTATCTCACAAAACCGTAAAAACATCCGCACCGTGGATTTTGTGAACTTTTCCACCACCCCCAATATATACATTTAATATATCTGTGTTGGCCCTGCGATGAGGTGGCTACTTGTCTAGGGTGTACGCCGCCTTCCGCCCGAATGCAGCTGAGATAGGCTCCAGCACTCCCCGCGACCCCAAAAGGGACAAGCGGTAGCAAATGGATGGATGGATGGATGATTAATCACAGGTGATTACTTGCTTGCATGATTAAATTTGCATAAGAAAATATGGCTTAATATTTGTCTTAATTTTGAGGTCGCAAAAAATATGTTTTGCAAGCACAGACAAATTTTGGAAATTATTGAACTCAAGCAAAAAAAAAAAATGTTTGAGTGAACATAAATGTATTTTGTGCACAATTTTTGCTATTATTGATATTAACACTCAAATTTTACCGATACGCTCTCTCACCCTTCTGGGCGTTCAACTTTTTTTCTACACTCGCTCAGATTTCTGCTGTGCGCTCGGCAAGTTTAGACACACCGTTATATTTGTGTCAAAAAGGCAACTAATCAGAACAGGACAAATTTACGCTCTGATTGGCTGCTTTGTCTCCAATTAAATTGCTTGTTATGTCATCCCGGAAACATTAGTTCAAACCTAATGGAGTCGATTGTCCTGTCCCAATTGAGCGGCTGCATCTTTCCAATGACCCGGCCCATGCGCTGCAGGGAGTGTGGGTCATGGAAAGAGTCCTTCAGCCACAGCTGGAGCAACGTTTTTTTGGGAGGGTCTGGCCTTCGCAGCACTTCTTGGTCGTGTCACGAGTTCACATCCTCCGGCTTGCAATCAGGTTCACAAAGTGGAGAAAAGAAGAGAAAGAAACCTACAAAATATTAAAGCAAAAAATTATTTATATTTTATCCTGTTTATGTGTCTTGCTGTCGGCGGATTTATCTCCTGCCCAGAGAGAAATTTGTTATTTTGAAACATAGTGGGCTACTTTATACTATAACCTAAATTGTAGCGCACGCTGATGGAAAAAATAGAAAGTACTTTATTGATCCCTGGGGGAAATTCAGCACCACAGTTCGCTCACAATAAACAAACACTTAGGTATTTTTTACATGTGAATAATATAAATACAGTCTATTATACAGCATTATTCACATGTGAATAATATAAATACAGTCTATTATACAGCATTATTCACATGTGAATCATAGAAATACAGTCTATTATACAGCATTATTCACATGTGCATAATATACATACAGTCTATTATACAGAATTATTCACATGTGAATAATATAAATACAGTCTATTATACAGCATTATTCACATGTGAATAACATAAATACAGTCTGTTATACAGCATTATTCACATGTGAATAATATAAATACAGTCTATTATACAGCATTATTCACATGTGAATAATATAAATACAGTCTATTATACAGAATTATTCACATGTGAATAATATAAATACAGTCTATTATACAGCATTATTCACATGTGAATAACATAAATACAGTCTGTTATACAGCATTATTCACATGTGAATAATATAAATACAGTCTATTATACGGCATTATTCACATGTGAATAATATAAATACAGTCTATTATACAGCATTATTCACATGTAAATAATATAAATACGATCAACTTTTTTTTTTAAATCTGCTTAAAATATGCTGTAAATTTCAGCCATAAGAGCTCAAAAATATAGCAAAATGTTTTAGTAGGACTTTGGTAAACTATGAAGCCGCACCGCTTGATGGATTGTACTGTGCTTCTACATAGGAGTATTATTATGGTGTGTGTATAAGGTAAGACATATTATCTGACGTTTTGTTTCGCAATATTATGCAAAAGCAACTTTTCTTACCTTCGGGTACCTGCTGATCTGTATTTGGGATCTGCATAAATCCTGAAAAAATTGCGCGCATCCGCCTTTGTAGTCTGTGCCGAAGCTTCTTTTTTCTCTATCTTCTTGTTATGGGACATTCATGCTCCGCTGTTGCCATTCTAATATAAAGTATTGTAAAGTTCTTACTTATATCTGTCAGTAAACTCGCCATGAAAGCGCTAAAACAGTAGTGAGTTTACATTATTATACATTGTTCACCCAAGGAACTTTAGTTATTAGAGTTCCAGTCAGACGGTTTTTCACGGGACACATTTCCAGTGTTGTTGTTTCCGGATGAGGAGATGCTGCTCTGTTATTGATTGAAGTAAAATCTGAATGTCAGTAAAACAGTTAGCTCCATCTTTTGACACTTCTTCCACACCCGTCCTTGCACGCTACACCGCTACAACAAAGATGACGGGGAGAAGACGCTGTCCAAGGTGAGCCACGTAAATAAGACCGCCCACAAAACGGCGCATCCTGAAGCGACTGTCAGAAAGCGTCTTGAAGATGATCTCTGAAACATCATCTATGCAACATTTTGACCAAAGAACCACCATTACATGTTATGTAGACCACAAGGAAGTCTTTTACATTTAGAAAAAAATAATAATAATATGACTCATTTAATGCGCCTTATAATCCGGTGCGCCTTATATATGAAAAAAGATCGAAAATAGACCATTCATCGGCAGTGTGCTTTATAATCCGGTGGGCCCTATGGTCCGAAACATACGGTAGTTTATTGTTAAATATTATATAATGATTTCTTTATTAGTTTGTGTTCATATCAAATGTATTATGTAGTACAACAATCAGCTTGGCAAACTCACTTGATGAGGTAGTTGGACATACTGTATGTGTACCCTCAGAAACATGCTGGAGACAATCCAGATCATGTTCCAAACAGAGAAGACTTCATAGTCTTTCACATGAGGTCACTTGTTCATTTTGACAGCCCTAATTTAAACGTGATATTGCGATAATCTTCAAAAAATGTCCTTGCTTCATCTATTTCCTCTTCACATATCAGCACAGGTTCTGTTAATTCTTCATTCATCAAACTAATGCATTTTTTTTGCTCTTTTGCCCTCTTTTAAGGCAGCGGTAAGTTGTGAAGTTGTGAGCTCCTCCAGGCTGCCCTTGTGTGGTGGTGGTGGTGGTGGTGTTTTTTTTTTAAATGCATTTTTGCTACTGCAATTGACTGTTAAAACCATCTTTGCAGCTTCTAAATACGGTGCATGGCGCTCTTCAATTTCTACATGCATTTCATTTCATTGGGTGGTACAGATTCAGGGTTTCTGGGTGTGTTTACGTCCGCCTGTCACTCACATGGTCACCTGGTGTCCGAGCCAGCTGTCATTGAATAACGGTACCTTGAATTTCTGCTCTACATGCCCCGTAGCCTTACCATTTTACCGATTCGGAGGCTGAGGTAAATGAGTGTGATAGCCACCACGGTAGTAGGACTGCAGTCGGGTTTTTAGGCGCTTCTAATCTCTGCTAATGCAATCAGAGCTGCGTCACGTGCCGCCTCAGCGTCTCCTTCAGCACTAAAGTTGCAGGAGTCCTCTGTTAATATGATAAGTTAAGTTAAAAGTTAAAGTTAAAGTACCAAGGATTGTCACACCCACACACTAGGTGTGGTGAAATTTGTCCTCTGCATTTGACCCATTCCCTTGTTCACCCCCTGGGAGGTGAGGGGAGCAGTGAGCAGCAGCTGTGGCCGCATCCGGGAATCATTTTGGTGATTTAACCCCCAATGTCAGGTTCAAACACTGATGACATCTATTAAACAGACAAAGAAGCAAGGAATTAAACAGAGACAGAATTCAATTTAGCTCAATTGAGGAGAAACGTCTGGGCTGTACTCTTTGAACAGTCTCCCACCACGCTCTGACGAAAGATTGTACGCCTCCTCTTTTATTTGGACTTTCCCTGATTACATGGCAACAGCTGTTTCTAAAGGAATGGGGGTCGTAAACAGCCGCTGCCTTTGGTTACAAAACAATTCAAAGAAAAGGTGCCCTGAGGGGGGTCAGGTCCTGCTTCCTCTCCGCTTTGTAGATCTCAGGTCAAGACAAAATCTTCCTGTGGATTACAATACATCAAGGAAACCGACACCTTCATGTCGCTTCCCATCCTACACAGTGGAGTTTTACAAGCCTTTTGATTGGTAAGATAAAAGACAGCTTTTGTCTGCTCGCCGGGAACTCATGGAAACACAAAGTTTTGTGATACAATTATTCTGACACCCAATTCCAACCCTTGATGCTGAGTGCCAAGCAGGGAGGTAATGGGTCCCAATTTTATATTCTTTGGTATGACTCGGCCAGGGTTTGAACTCACGACCTACCGATCTCAGGGCGGACGCTCTAACCACAAGGCCACTGAGTAGGTGTAACACAATGTAAGACAATTGAATGAATGAGCAACTTGAGGGTTCCAGGTTCGATCCCCGCTTCCGCCATCCTAGTCACTGCCGTTGTGTCCTTGGGCAAGACACTTTACCCACCAGCTCCCAGTGCCACCCACACTGGTTTAAAAATGTAACTTAGATATTGGGTTTCACTATGTAAAGCGCTTTGAGTCACTAGAGAAAAGCGCTATATAAATATAATACACTCACCTGTTTTTGTTTTTTTTAAAGGCTTTTTCAGTACTGCTGCATTGTTGCAGAATTGTTGATTGTCGCTCATCTCATTCGGATGCCTTCTTAATGTTGTGGCCAGTGGTTGCTGCTTCTGTTTGGTGTGCTTTAAATATCAGGGAATGTTTTGATTGGGTATTTGTGTGTGTGTAATACCTAAGCTACATACTTAGCATGTGTTTTTCTTGCTTTTAGGGCTTCTTTGAGGATGAAGATGGGAAGGAATATATCTACAAAGAACCAAAATTCACGCCGCTGTCTGAGATATCTCAGAGGCTCCTGAAGTTATACTCTGACAAGTTTGGTCAGGAGAACGTGAAGATGATTCAGGATTCTGGGAAAGTGAGTCTAATGATTAGGGATGTTCCGATCAGGGATTTATGCTGCCGATTCCGACACCTATACAAAAGCGCTATACAAGTATAATCCATTTACCATTTTTTTAGTGAAACGATACTATTTAACTCAAACTTAGATTTAAATAAATGCAGGTTTTGGAGTAATATGAATTGGCTCCATAGGAAACAAATTGCTCAACAACTTATGTTTAATGCACAATTTGAAAATATCAAAATGAAGTAAATATAACTCTTAAAGAAAATAATGTTCTGTTTGACTTCTGGTTGGTTGTTGGTGTTGCCGGACGGACAACAAACCGGTCAAGGTTTCCACTGGTTTTGTTGCCTTTGTTATTTTTTTCTGACCACTACTAGCTACTAGTCAGGTTGCTTCTAGACCTCCACCCCAGATCCCACCTCACTCCTACCCACTTCTCTAAAGTGGGCTGGCTCAAGGTGGAGGACAGAGTTAAACAACTTGCACTGAGCCTAGTCTATAAAATCCGCTACACCTCCCTGATACCGAAGTACATGTCAAACTACTTCCTTAACGTAAATGACCGCCATAACCACAACACCAGGGGGTGCTCCACTAACCACGTTAAACCCAGATTCCGAACTAACAAAGGTCTTAACTCATTCTCTTTCTATGCCACATCAATGTGGAATGCGCTCCCAACAGGTATAAAAGAAAGGGCATCTCTATCTTCCTTCAAAACCGCTATAAAAGTTCACCTCCAGGCAGCTACAACCCTAAACTAACACCCTCCCCGGATTGCTAATAATCAAATGTAAACAATCAAATGCAGATTCTTTTTCTTATGCCTTCTGATCTCTCTCTCTCTCTCTCTCTCTCTCTCTCTCTCTCTCTCTCTCTCTCTCTCTCTCTCTATGTCCACTACTTGATGTCCATATCCCCACCCCACCCACCCCCCCACCCCACCCCCCCTCCACACTCCTGATTGTAAATAATGTAAATAATTCAATGTGATTATCTTGTGTGATGACTGTATTATGATGATAGTATATATGATAGTATATATCTGTATCATGAATCAATTTAAGTGGACCCCGACTTAAACAAGTTGAAAAACTTATTCGGGTGTTACCATTTAGTGGTCAATTGTACGGAATATGTACTTCACTGTGCAACCTACTAATAAAAGTCTCAATCAATCAATCAATCAAACGTCCCACATTCCACCATCATGGGCAATAGAAAAACAGGGCGGAAAACCACGCAATGCACTTTGTAGACAGAACCGTTCACCTTTTCTAGCCACATATTTTCCTTTTCCTAATCGAATTTGTATTTCTGCAGCCTTTTCGTTTTGTTCCTCGGAGGAGAATGCGTATTGAGGTGTTACTTGTATACGTAAGCATTGGTCTCGGCGTCATCGCCTGTCAGCCATGCTTTTGTGTTCTTGTCTGTTTTCTTCCGGTAATTCCGTTGCACACGCCAGTGCCTTGAACAATGAGATGAGCCGAATTCTGTGTTGTAATGGTCATGTGTGAGGGTGCTGTCAGCTCATTGGTCCTCACTGCAAAAAGTCAGTGTTCAAAAACAAGAAAAAAATAAATAAAATCAGGGGTATTTTACTTGAACTAATGAAAATTATCTGCCAATAGAACAAGAAAATTTGGCTTGTCAAGACTTTCCAAAACAAGTAAAATTAGCTAACCTCAATGAACCCCAAAGTACCTTACAATAAGTATATTCTCACTAATAACAAGTGCACTTTTCTTGATCGAAAAAACAAATATGAGACCTTTTTTCTCAATATGTTAAAAAATATTCTTAAATTAAGTAAATGCTAGTGCCATTATCTTGACATAATGATATGCAATAGGCAATACATTTCTTGAAACCAGCAAACTTATAGTAAAAACTAGTTTATTTTTCTTAATGGAAAGGCAACAAGGCAACCGCTTGTTACTCTCGGGGTCTACTAGCCGCTCAGGCAAATCATATGGTCTAAAAATGCATTTTTCCATTGTTAACATGACATCATCGCGCCAAGTGCGTGCTCTTTCAGTCAATTAGTGCGTGAGGCATATATATATATATATTTTTTTTTTTTTTTACAGCCCTGGCCCCCAGCCACATTTTTTTGATTGTAATTTTGAAGAATTTATCTGAATGTGCATGAACTATTTCTGTTCAAAATAGTTTGAAATGTCACATGTTAAATGTATAAATACTAACCGTCAGTTTACTGTACTGTGCCAACTGTACTACTATATCATCAATCAATCAATCAATGTTTATTTATATAGCCCTAAATCACAAGTGTCTCAAAGGGCTGTACAAGCCACAACGACATCCTCGGTACAGAGCCCACTATATGAGTACATCTTTTCTATTGTTTCATTGAAAATAAAACAGCAAAGTCCATTTGGCTGTCATCTGTTTTAATCATGAGACACGATTGTGTCAAAGTTAAGATTTTTTATTTCATGCTTGAAATAAGAAATTATTACTTTGAAAAAGCAGTTTTATACTTGTGAGTGTTAATGACACAGCTTTGCAACACTTGATATTCTAGTTTCAAGCATGTTTTAGTCAATATAGGTCATCAAATCTCAGCAACAAGCTGTAATATCTTACAAAGAAAATTTAGGACCAAAACCCTTAAAACAAGTAAAACACTCTCACATAAAATCTGCTTAGTGAGAAGAATTATCTTATCAGACAGAAAATAAGCAAATATCACCCTTATTTGAGATATTTAATCTTACTTAGATTTCAGTTTTTGCAGTGCTGAAACTGGTAAGGGCTGCCTCTTTACTGTAAAACGGAATATAAAAAGCGCCTTGTCATGCAATAATTCCATTGACGTTTCAAAGACTGATTTGATTTATTTATTGACATGGTAATACGGGACTAAGTGCGTCCTCTTACAGATTGATAAGGGACGCGTACTTATGTTACTAAACACAGGACAATTCCGTTTTTCAAGGGACGTTTGGCAAATAGGGACTACAAATAAATACAATATTAGCCAGAATGGATCGGTGTTTATAATCAACATCAAAAGGTATTAAACGACAATGGCGATCACATACTTTTCCAAGAAAATCGTCCGATACTGATCGGTGGCTGATTGATCGGCACATCCCTACTAATAATACTTTCTTGTGCTTCATGTTAATAGTGATGGTATTTTGTCACAGTGACCGTGTGCTAAATAATTAATGTTCACCCTCTACAGATCAACCCCAAAGACCTGGATTCTAAGTATGCATACATACAAGTGACGCACGTGACACCTGACATGGAGGACAAGGAACTAGCAGACAGGAAGACAGACTTTGAAAAAAGCCACAACATCCGCCGATTTGTGTTCGAGATGCCTTTTACTGTGTCGGGCAAAAAGCAAGGCGGGGTGGAGGAGCAGTGCAAACGCCGCACGATACTAACCAGTAAGTGGCTCTACTGTACAATGTTGCATTGGTCAAGCATGGGTGGACCGAGTCTTGGAAAAAGTTAATTATTTGCACCATTTAACATGAAGTCCAGTCTGGAGCCTTTTTTACCTTTAAGGGCCACCATAGAGAACGAAAGCAACTCACTCAACTGCTTTGGACATCTTGCGACAATAGCATAAAGGTTACGCAACAATTTGGGCAGGACTGTGAGGCCATCATTGAACTACAGTATGTGACTATTGGAACTAGCGTATATCGGACGATACAACGAGGTGATCAACAATCCCTTTATTGAACACATATGATGAACAAGAATGTAGCAAGCATAACACCAATAAATGTAGTACATTTTGAATCAGTTTATCCGATTGTTACCGTCAAACTGTCAGCTGTCACTTTAGCACTCGCACACACGAGAAGACACAGAGCTGTCCTGGCAAGCCCCTCTGACGCCTCATGGCTTCAAAAACAATTGGTTTAAACAGAACTCTTAACATCACAAATAACACCTGGATGGTTATAATAACAAGTGAAACAAAGTTTCAGCTACAGTTTATTATTCACATTCAGACAGAAAGAAGAAGCTGTTGTAGCGTGCATACACACACTACATCCAATACGACCTTTTTTTTTTTTAAAAAACAGTTTTTTCTTCATGGATTTCAATGACCTACACAAGTGCTCTGTGTTCCGCAATTTTCACACAGACGAAAAAAGGCGTCACGGCAAAATCTGTATAAGTGAAACAAAGTTATTATTCATATCCAGACAGAATGAAAAAGCTGTTGTAGCATGCATACACACACTACATCCAATACGGCCTTTTTAAAAATTAAAAATAAATTTTTTTCTTCATGGATTTCAATGACCTACACAAGTGCTCGGTGTTCCGCAATTTTCACACAGACAAAAAAAGGTGTCACAGCAAAATCTGTGTAGTTAATAGCCTGTTTTCATTCTTACGCGGGGTGGGCGTTTCTGCAGGCTGGTTGGGAGAAAAATCACATGGTTAAAAAAAGACTTTAGCGCAAACAGGAGAATAGGCCTCCATTAGGGCGCATTTTAGTTGCATTTCACTGGTTTTAGTTTTTGAGTTGAAACTCTGAAACCTGGATTATGCTTATCCTGTACGCTACACAGACTCGTCCCTACCCCTGCAAATCCTCTCAACTTTCTCAAGTATTGTGAAATGTACAGTACCGGCCAAAAGTTTGGACACACCTTCTCATTCACAACACAACCCCATTGATAAAGCAACAAATTCCACTAATCAACCCTGATAAGGCACACCTGTGAAGTGAGAACCATTTCAGGTGACTACCTCTTGAAGCTCATGGAGAGAATGCCAAGAGTGTGCAAAAGCAGTAATCAGAGCAAAGGGTGGCTATTTTGACGAAACTAGAATATAAAACATGTTTTCAGTTATTTCACCTTTTTTTTTGTTAAGTACATAACTCCACATGTGTTCATTCATAGTTTTGATGTGACAATCTACAATGTAAATAGTCATGAAAATAAAGATTGAATGAGAAGGTGTGTCCAAACTTTTGGCCTGTACTGTACATCCAACCTTGTGATTGGTCGGCTTGTCGAACATTGCTTACTGTGTGTATCTGACTCGTTCAAAGGGCGTACAAACCACCGCAGCAAACATCTTTTCCGGTTTCTGGTCAATATTTGCAATGAAAATGACTGTTATAATGCACTGGTTACTTCCAGCTGCAATAATACTCGCCGTATCCCTAACTAAAAAGCAGTGGTGTCCAAAATGCACTCCAAACTGGAGTATTTAGAACATGTCGTAAAAGCCACTGCACAGGCTGTGATTTTTCTTTGGATGTGCACGTCATTCTACGCTAAAGGATTTGCAGCTGGAGGAACGAGCTGGTATAGCGTACGTTGGTAATCATGCCATAACTCTAACCTACCTACCTTGAAATTGTGTGCACTTCAAAACTTTGGTGATTTTTTTTTTTGGTGGGGAGTTACCTCCATTCGTATTAATCAACCACATGACTCACGTACAAAACCCAAAACCAGTGGAGTTGGCACAATGTGTAAGTCGTAAATAAAAACAGAATACAATGATTTGCAAATCCTTTTCAACTTACATTCAATTGAATAGACTGCAAAGACAAGATATTTAATGTACACACTGAGAAACTTAATTTATTTTTGCAAATAATCATTAACTTTGAATTTAATGGCAGCAACACATTGCAAAAAAGTTGTCACAGGGGCATTTTTACCACTGTGTTACATGGCCTTTCCTTTTAACAACACTCAGTAAACGTTTGGGAACTGAGGAGACACATTTTTGAAGCTTTTCAGGTGGAATTCTTTCTCATTCTTGCTTGATGTACAGCTTAAGTTGTTCAACAGTCCGGGGTCTTCGTTGTTGTATTTTACGCTTCATAATGCGCCACACATTTTTAAGACAGGCCAGTCTAGTACCTCCACTCTTTTTACTACAAAACCACACTGTTGTAACACCTGCAGAATGCACACTTGCCAACCTTGAGACCTCCAAATTCGGTAGATTTGGGGGGGGGTTTGAGGTGGGTAGTGGTGGGGTTAACGGGGGAGGAGTATATTTATAACTAGAATTCAGTTATTTAGTTACAAGTATTTCTTATATATATATATATATATATATAAATAAATGAAATAAATACTTGACTTTCAGTGAATTCTAGCTATATATATATGTATTTTATTATATACATATAAATAAAATAAATACTTGAATTTCAGTGTTCATTTATTTACACATATACACACATAACACTCCTCTCTACTCATTGTTGTATTTGAAAGTGCAATGCTTTGCAGCCAGTAGCACAGCCTTTGAAGGAGCATAGGTATGGGCAGTGTAATATTCTGGGTTGGAGTCAATAACCAGGCGAGGTGACGAAGTTACGTCTCTTTACTTCATACTTCAGAACCGACTCCCACACTTGCCATCAGGGTGCGCAATACAACGTAAACCGTTGGCCAACCAAAAAGTAACCACAAAACCCTATATGGCAGCTATAGTGTTCTGTGGTTACTTTTTGGTTGGCCAAGCGGACGTGACGACAGGCTGTCCTCACTCAGGTCCGCACGGACCTGGAGGGGGCGTGCCTTAAGTCCGGCTGGAAATCGGGAGAATTTTGGGAGAATGGTTATCCCGGGAGATTTTCGTGAAAGGCACTGAAATTCGGGAGTCTCCCGGAAAATTCGGGAGGGTTGGCAAGTATGGCAGAATGTGACTTGGCATTGTCTTGCTGAAATAAGCAGGGGCGTCCATGAAAAAGACGTTGCTTGGATTAAGATTAAGATTAAAGTACCAATGATTGTCACACACACACTAGATGTGGTGAAATTTGTCCTCTGCATTTGTCCCATCCCCTTGGGGAGCAGTGGGCAGCAGCGGCGCCGCGCCCGGGAATCATTTTGGTGATTTAACCCCCAACTCCAACCCTTTGTTGCTGAGTGCCAAACAGGGAGGTTATGGGTCCCATTTTTATAGTCTTTGGTATGACTCGGCTAGGATTTGAACTACAACCTACCGATCTCAGGGCAGACACTCTAACCACTAGGATGGCAACATATGTTTCTGGGTGTTGTTGACAAATGGCTTTCGCTTTGCATAGTAGAGTTTTAACTTGCACTTACAGATGTAGCAATGAACTGTAGTTACTGACAGTGGTTTTCTGAAGTGTTCCTGAGCCCATGTGGTGATATCCTTTACACACTGATGTGGCTTTTTGATGCAGTACCGCCTGAGGGATAGAAAGTCACGGGCATTCAATATTGGTTTTCAGCCTTGCCAGATTCCTCCAGATTCTCTGAACCTTTTGATGATATTACGGACCGTAGATGGTGAAATCCCTAAATTCCTTGCAAAAACTTGTTGAGAAATGTTGCTCTTCAACCGTTCTTAAACGCATTTGTTGACAAAGTGGTGACCCTCGCCCCATCCTTATTTGTGAATGACTGAGCATTTCATGGAAGCTGCTTTTATACCCAATCATTGCACCCACCTGTTCCCAATTAGCCTGTTCACCTGTGGGATGTTCCAAATAAGTTTTTGATGAGCATTCACCAACTTTCTCAGTCTTTTTTGCCACTCGTGCCAGCTTTTTTGAAACATATTGCAGGCATCAAATTTCAAATGAGCTAATATTTGCACAAAAAAAATGGAAGCATCTTGTCTTTGCTATCTATTCAATTGAATATAAGTTGAAAAGGATTTGCAGATCATTGTATTCTGTTTTTATTTACCATTTACACAACGTGACAACTTCACTGGTTTGGGGGTTTTGTGCATCATAGCACGTGCACGTGTCACATGTCGTGCACGCACGTCATTGCTCAGTAGTAAAGTTGAGTTTGTTGCATGAATAGAAGATGTAGATTAGATCCTGAGCATGTCAGCTTGTTTGTCAAGGACTTCTCCCAAGCTACAATCACACTTGTATTACTTTATGGTGCATCATATCCAAAAGTTCAAGCGCAGATTCTTATCTTTACTGTAGGCTTGTTTTGACTTGAATATGTCGACACGAGAAGTGAGAAGGTTTGCCTGTCACCTTTTTTTTTTTTTTTTTTTTTTTGTCCCACAGCCACACACCGTTTCCCTTACGTGAAGAAACGCATCGCAGTGATGTACCAGCAGCACGTGGACCTCAGCCCCATCGAGGTGGCTATCGATGAGATGAGCAAGAAGGTGGCTGAGATAAATCAACTCTGCTCCTCCAGCGAGGTGGACATGATCCGTCTGCAACTCAAACTGCAGGGCAGCATCAGTGTCCAGGTGGTTGTCTGCGACTCAACACGTCCTCAGTTTTTAAACATCAGTGTGTGACCTGTAACTATTCAATAAAAAAAGGTTGATCCACTGAAGCTGTTGCACACGAACAAATGAGCATGCACATGAACTAATGCCAATCGAGCTTATAATTATCATTGAATTATGGCCACATTTATTTTTGCAGGTAAATGCCGGGCCGCTTGCCTACGCTCGTGCTTTCCTGGACGACGCCTGTGCCAAGAAGTATCCTGACAACAAGGTCAAACAGTTGAAAGAGGTCTTCAGGTAAGTCTTTAACACGCTCCGTCACAGATCCGAGGATAAAATATATTCTTGGTTCTGTGACGGAGCTCTTAACTCAAAATACTTGTAATATAAAACATCTGTATGCACGTACAACACTTAGGACCAGGGGTCCCCAAACCGGATCCGGCCCGCCAGTGTCCAAAATCAGGCCCTTCTTTTATTATTATTATTCTTTTATATTGCTGAGTATTGTGGCCAAACAGCTTCATTTTTGTTTCATCTGACCACAGAACTTTCCTCCAGAAGGTCTTATCTTTGTCCATGTATTGGCCACAATACCCAGCAATATGTTTGGAGGAGAAAGGGTGAGGCCTTTAATCCCAGGACCACCACACCTACAGTCAAGCATGGTGGTGGTAGTATTATGCTCTGGGCCTGTTTTGCTGCCAATGGAACTGGTGCTTTACAGAGAGTAAATGGGACAATGAAAAATTCTTCAGGACAACCAAAAATCATCAGCCCGGAGGTTGGGTCTTGGGCGCAGTTGGGTGTTCCAACAGGACAATGACCCCAAACACACGTCAAAAGTGGTAAAACAATGTCTAAATCAGGCTAGAAGTAAGGTTTTAGAATGGCCTTCCCAAAGTCCTGACTTAAACGTGTGGACAATGCTGAAGAAACAAGTCCATGTCAGATAACCAACACATTTAGCTGAACTGCACCAATTTTGTCAAGAGGAGTGGTCAAAAATTCAAGCAGAAGCTTGTGGATGGCTACCAAAAGCGCCTTATTGCAGTGAAACTTGCCAAGAGACATGTAACCAAATATTAACATTGCTGTATGTATACTTTTGACCCAGCAGATTTGCTCACATTTTCAGTAGACCCATAATAAATTCATAAAAGAACCAAACTTCATGAATGTTTTTTGTGACCAACAAGTATGTGCTCTAATCACTCTATCACAAAAAAATAAGAGTTGTAGAAATGATTGGAAACTCAAGACAGCCATGACATTATGTTCTTTACAAGTGTATGTACACTTTTGACCACGACTGTATGTATACATTGAAAAATACACTACAGTAAATGGACACATATAGAGTTAATAAATCCTGTTTGGCCAATCTAAAGCATGCTTTGGGTTTGGCCCCCTTTGGCCGAATCAATGTGACACCCTAACATCCATTTTACATTTGCAGGTATTTTGTGGAAGCGTGCGGCCATGGCTTGGGAATCAACGAGCGGCTGATCAAGGAGGACCAACAGGAGTATCACGACGAGATGAAGGCCAACTACAGGGACCTGGCCAGAGAGCTGTCCATCATCATGCACGAGCAAGTAAGTGCACGGGACTTACTTTTCAAATAGTGTTGAGTGTGTAACGATGTGATCGCCAACTTGCACGTTGTTAACACCGTTCTCTCTTTTTCCCTGATGCTGACTTGTGCAGATTGGATGGTAATGATGATAAATACAGAAAAATAAGTCTTGTTGTTTTTTATTGGTCCAGCCAAATGACTGCATGAAGCATGACCTCTGCATTCTTACATTTGTATTTGCAACAGTACATTCACAATTCTTCACAAATAAATTCAGGAGATCATATTTTTTGTATTTGTATCACCTTGATGGTGACACTTACCTTTACATATCAGCAATAAATAAATAAAATCATGCTCTACACACCTTTTAGTATGAGGGCTTCCAATGCAGCAGCTGGCTCAATCAATAATTTCCATGCATGCCTACATATGTACACAATACAGTAGTATCTATTAGGGTTGCAAAATTCCGGGAATATTCAAAGCTGGAAACTTTCCATGGGAATTAATGGGAAATGAATGGGAATAAACATTGAATGCAACATGCTAGATCTTGCAGCATGATTATTAGCTAAAACAACTTGATTTAATGCAAATTCAGCAGAAATTCAACCCTGCACAGTGCATTCCTCCATCACATGTGCAGATAAATAAATACCAACAGAATAATGCCACGTATGATGTGTGGAGACATTTCACCCCAACCAATGCAGGCGGAAAGGCTGTGTACATTTGCAAATACTGTGCAAAGAGCTACGTCAAAAATGCCACAAAGATGCAGCAGCATATAGACAAGTGCCCAATAATATATCATTAATGTAATTCTCCATATATTCCCATATATTCCCATTAATTCCCATGGACGGTGTCCAACTTTGAATAATCAAAAAATGGTCAATATTTCCAAACTTCCCGAGCTTAACTTCCCGTGGTAAATTCCCGGAAAGTTTCCGGAAAATTACCGGAAACGTTCCACCCCTTTGCAACCCTACTATCTACTGTATGTACATGTGCATCTCTGTGCTTATGCATTCACGTGCAGCAGCATAAAATGCAAGTGTTGTAAGTAAGGATTGTGAAATTGGCCTTGTGTGATTTGTTTATTTTTTTTTCTGTTGTGTTTTTTAAAAAGTAGCTTAGGCCTTAAAAGTGAAGTTAGACATTTTGGTCTACAGCAGACAGTGAGACAGACAAACAAAATCCATGCCCAGACACCGGTCAACCTCCTATTTGTTCAGGATGAAAAAACTATTTCTCCAAAAATAATTAATACAACTAACTGGTGCCATCTATTGCTGGGAGTTACACAGGGTATTCGTGGGGTCTTAAAAAGTCTAAAAAAGTCTTAAATCCAATCGTTGAATTTAAAATGTCTGAAATTCTCCAAAAATCTCCTAGAAGGTCTTAAATACGATTTTGTAAGGTCTTAAAAATCTATCGACATTACTTTTATTTAAACCACGCATAAACTTCAATCTTGCTTTTTAAATGTTTGGATTTTTGAGGACGCTAAAACGGAACTACAAAACAGAACTAAAGGAGGCTACCTGTCAGAATTTATTGAGCACCACCAGCTAGTGTGCTGTGTTGTTACAGCTGGGCATAGCAGCGGAGAAAAACTTAACGAAAGCCCGCGGCAAAGCCAAATGACTTGCATAAGATGAGTAAGTAAAAGTTCAACGATTTAGGTGGTGTTGTTTACTTGAGTCATATTGCCATCATAGTGGAAATATGACTATATCAATATGAGGGGCGGTATAGCTCAGTTGGTAGAGTGGCCGTGCCAGCAACTTGAGGATTCCAGGTTCGATCCCCGCTTCCGCCATCTCAGTCACTGCCGTTGTGTCCTTGGGCAAGACACTTTACCCACCTGCTCCCAGTGCCACCAACACTGGTAACTTAGACATTGGGTTTCACTATGTAAAAGCGCTTTGAGTCACTAGAGAAAAGCGCTATATAATTATAATTCACTTCACACACAGCGCAGTCTACACGTATCTCGTATGTGTGACTGCCATCATATTGCAGTCTACATGTGTCTCTTATGTGTGACTGCCATCTGCTGGTCACACTTATCATTACACCATGTACCAAATAAAAACGCTTCGAGGTCGGTAAGCAAAACCAGAATTATTATAAGGTGCTATTTTAAGTGTGCCTCCTAGTCCGGAAAATACGGTACTTACAATTCATTCTGGACCTCTGATTTTACTTTGTCATTGTATTTTTTGTCCGTATGGATGTGAAATGGTCTTAAATAATTTTCAAGATGGTGTTAAAAAAGTCTTACATTTGATATGTAGAAACCTGCAGAGACCATAGTTACATGACGTCACGTCCGGCTCATTGAATACGAGTGGTTCTCAATGGGTACTCGGCGCCATTTAGCTTTTCCCGAAGAATAATGCCCTATGCTTGCATTGTTTTCACCTTTACAAACTGTTCGAATCGCGAAAATTGATAAACGCTTCTTCAGAGTTCCTCAAGAAGAAATCAAGAAGGGTGGAAGATCGCAAGATTTTACAAAAGACGACGAGAAAAGTGGCACGCACTCCAGTTCAAGCAGTTGTCCCTGAAAATCTCAAATAAAGCCAGAAATCTTGGGGTTATTTTAGATTCTGATTTACATTTCGACAGTCACATCAAATCAGTAACAAAATCGGCCTACTATCACCTCAAAAATGTAACAAGACTTACAGGGCTCATGTCAACTCAAGACTTTGAAAAACTTGTACATGCCTTTATTACCAGTAGGCTAGACTATTGAAATGGTCTCCTTGCAGGTCTTCCCAAAAAAACTGTCAGGCAGCTACAGCTTGTTCAGAACGCTGCTGCTAGAGTTCTAACAAAAGCCAAAAAATGTGAGCACATTACACCAATTCTTAAATCCTTACATTAATTTCAAAATCCTCCTGCTCACATATAAATCACTACATGGTCTAGGGCCGAAGTATATTACTGATATGCTCCCACTATATAAGCCCTCTAGATCACTAAGATCTTCTGAGACCAATCTTTAGCGGTTCCCAGAGTAAACTCAAATCAAGGGAGAGCATCATTCAGTCACTATGCAACAAATAGCTGGAATAATAATAATTAAAGTATTATCTTGATATTATTTTGTATTTTAATTTTTACCAAACAGGAACCAGAAAGTCAGGGCCAATGATATTTTTACAGGAAAGGTACCGTATTTTTCGGACTATAAGGCGCACTTAAAATCCTTTAACTTTCTCAAAAATCAACCTTATAACCCGGTGTGCCTAATGTACGGAATAATTCTGGTTGTGCTTACCGACCTCGGAGCAATTTTATTTGGTACATGGTGCAATGATAAGTGTGACCAGTAGATGGTAGTCACACATAAGAGATACGTGTAGACTGCAATATGACGCCAGTAAACAACACCAAAACTTTAAATGTTCCATTGAAAATAAAGAACATTACACACGGCACTCAAAAATCTGTCAAAATGTTTTAGTACGACTTTGAAGCCACACCGCTTGATGGATTGTCTGCCCATTACGGCAACCTTAGTCAGACATACAAGTATTACTATGGTGTGTGTATAAGTTGAAGTACCAATGATTGTCACACACACACACACACGAGGTGTGGTGAAATTATTCTCTGCTTTTGACCCATCACCCTTGATCACCCCCTGGGAGGTGAGGGGAGCAGTGAGCAGCAGCGTTTCTGCAATACAGCGAGTGTACTTCCTAAAAAAAATTTTAAAAAACAGAAATAATTAGTTTTCCATATGGAATTTCCTCTTCCAGATCAGCACGGTAGAAGACATCAAGAGCGCTCTTCCGGACTCGCTTCACATCTTCAACGCCATCAGCGGCACACCGACAGGTGCCACCATCCAGGGCATACCCAGCTCTTCCTCTGTGGTATGATGCTAAGAAGCGGTCAGACGAGGGTAATGACTTATCCACACCACCACGCGGTGGCAGACATGGATATGTGGCCTACATGGACTATGTGGCCGACATGGACTATGTGGCCTACATGGACTATGTGGCCGACATGGACTATGTGGCCGACATGGACTATGTGGCCTACATGGACTATGTGGACAATGTGGCCTAAATGGACAATGTGGCCTACATGGACTATGTGGACTATATGGCCAACATGGACTATGTGGCGTACATGGACTATGTGGCCTACATGGACTATGTGGCCGACATGGACTATGTCGCCTACATGGACTATGTCGCCTACATGGACTATGTGGCCTACATGGACTATGTGGACAATGTGGCCTAAATGGACAATGTGGCCTACATGGACTATGTGGACAATGTGGCCTAAATGGACAATGTGGCCTACATGGACTATATGGCCAACATGGACTATGTGGCCTACATGGACTATGTGGACAATGTGGCCTAAATGGACAATGTGGCCTACATGGACTATGTGGACTATATGGCCAACATGGACTATGTGGCCGACATGGACTATGTGGCCGACATGGACTATGTGGCCGACATGGACTATGTCGCCTACATGGACTATGTCGCCTACATGGACTATGTGGCCTACATGGACTATGTGGACAATGTGGCCTAAATGGACAATGTGGCCTACATGGACTATGTGGACAATGTGGCCTAAATGGACAATGTGGCCTACATGGACTATATGGCCAACATGGACTATGTGGCCTACATGGACTATGTGGACAATGTGGCCTAAATGGACAATGTGGCCTACATGGACTATGTGGACTATATGGCCAACATGGACTATGTGGCCGACATGGACTATGTGGCCGACATGGACTATGTGGCCTACATGGACTATGTGGCCTAAATGGACAATGTGGCCTAAATGGACAATGTGGCCTAAATGGACTATGTGGCCTACATGGACTATGTGGCCGACATGGACTATGTCGCCTACATGGACTATGTGGCCTACATGGACTATGTGGACTACGTGGCCGACATGGACTATGTGGACTACGTGGCCGACATGGACTACGTGGTCGACATGGACTATATGGCCGACATGGACTATGTGGCCTACATGGACTATGTGGCCTACATGGACTATGTGGCCGACATGGACTATGTGGCCGACATGGACTATGTGGCCTATGTGGACTATGTGGCCTACATGGACTTTGTGGCCGCGCAGAGAAGCAGTTGAGACTCGGCGCTCCTTGGAGAAGTCCCAACATATAGCATGTCCTTACATTACACCATCCCAGTTTTATATTTGAGTTCATTTTCCTGTCACACGGTGTTTTTAATGTACAGCAGTCCTCTTCTACAATCCACTGTACCGATGCATACATGAGCGGTAAATGCAGCATGTACATTACATTTATTATATTTCTACAATCGCAGCCTCATTATAGCCAATACAAAATTGCTTCAATAGTTAGGAGCGTTTCAGACTATTTAAAGCACACAAAAAAGGTTGTTATTTATGTAAATATGAAAAGAGAAAAGGAGCGTGTGCAATATGTGAAGCTCATACACTGTACAGATGTTCACCTTCATGCCAAAGTGAGTGAGGGCTCGGACCTGACACTGCACCTACCAGGGGGGGACTTATTGGAGGCTTTTTACCAATTTAGTGTTTGGATTCTTTTTATATTTGCGCAGCAATGTTTTTTTTTATTTGTATTTAACACAAAGTCACCGTTCTGCTGTAAATGTTCCCCTATGCTTTTCTTTTAATAAAATACACTCATTTCTTTAGAATGTTTTTATGGGGGTGTGCTTATCTGTTGTCATATCTCACGGCTCCGCCCACTGCAAAAGCTGCACAGACAGCATTATGGAAGACGTATGAATGGTTAATAGGCCTTATCAAGCAAACACTGTCCCGATTTTCCTATTGAAAGCAGCTTGTCCACATCATGACAGGTAAGTTTTAATCATGATTTTTTTTTTTAAATCATGTTAAATAAACTAACGTGTTTTTTGTTTTTGTTTTTTTTTTAGTGTCAAATTGTAAGGAACCAAAGCAAGAGAAGCGCAGCAAAGGGAAGGTAAAGCCTTTGTTTTTGGAATGATATTAAAATTGTTGTGGCTCCCATGATTGCTTTTTTTTTTTTTTAATGTATTATTTTTTTATTATGTTGCCCCTGTTCTATATGTTCTATATTTTGTACAGCACATTGTGATTTCTATCTGTGAAAAGTGCTGAGTAGATCAAATGTACTTATTTACTTACTTGTGTTTTTTTAGGACATAACAGTATGTGGCTACCCGCTTAGCATATTCTTCATCGTGGTAAACGAGTTCTGCGAGAGGTTCTCTTACTATGGCATGCGCGGTGAGGAATATATTTCTATATTTCATGCACGATCAGAGCTGTTAACGTCCAGCGTGGGTTTACACCGCTTGGATTTTGCTGTCCACAGCTGTGCTGGTGTTGTACTTCAAATACTTCCTGCTCTGGGATGAAGACCTTTCCACCTCCATCTACCACACCTTTGTGGCTCTGTGCTACCTCACCCCCATTCTGGGGGCCATTGTGGCCGACTCCTGGCTGGGGAAGTTCAAGTGAGTGCCTCGTGTTTTCTTGCCATAAGGAAAATATATACCGTATTAGAAGACTGGCTTTAATCATGATTAAAGAGTCTAGAGTTTTTGTTAACCATGTGATCTTAAAGGATTGTTTTCCCATAGAGGATTCATGCACAAGTGGAACATACAATGGTCTTAAAGCAGGGGTGTCAAACTTGGTTTATTGAGGCCCACATTACAATAATGGTGCGGCCTGTAACAGTGAATATAAAGGTATTGCTACACATTCTGCATATGCAACTGTTTTGAGTCAGAGTGACAGGCAGATATTCAAGTATTTATTTAAAAATGCTTGGAACATGTCCACCTCCAACGGGACAAGCGGTAGAAAATGGATGGATGGATGGATGTTGTTGCATGAACAGATAATATTCATGTGTAGAGCATATGCAGTACATTTTTCAGCCCCAATTAAAAGAACAATTTGCCAGAAAGTGATTTATTTCCAGCCTTTTGCAGGCTATGTAAAAGTATGTGGTTGGCCAAATAAATGACATGAAGGGCCACATAAAATGATGTGGCGGACAACATTAAATGACATAGCTGGCCACATTAAATGGCGTAGCTGGCCACGTTAAATGACTTTAGCGGACCACATTAAATGACGTAGCTGGCCACGTTAAATGGCGTAGCGGACCACATTAAATGGCGTAGCTGGCCACATTAAATGACGTAGCGGACCACATTAAATGACGTAGCTGGCCACATTAAATGACATAGCTGGCCACTTTAAATGGCGTAGCTGGCCACATTAAATGACGTAGCGGACCACATTAAATGACGTAGCTGGCCACATTAAATGGCGTAGCGGACCAAATTAAATGACGTAGCTGGCCACATTAAATAATGTGGCGGTCCACATTAAATGTCATAGCTGGCCACTTTAAATGATGTTGGCGGGCCACATTAAATGATGTTGACGGGCCACATTAAATGATGTTGGCGGACCACATTAAAGGACGTAGCTGGCCACGTTAAATGATGTGGCGGTCCACATTAAATGACATAGCTGGCCACCTTAAATGATGTAGCGGAACACATTAATTGATGTTGGTGGGCAACATTAAATGACATAGCTGGCCACATTAAATGATGTGGCGGTCCACATTAAATGACATAGCTGGCCACCTTAAATGATGTAGCGGACCACAAAAAAATGATGTTGGCGGACCATGTTAAATGATGTTGGCGGGCCATTTTAAATGATGTGGCTGGCCACATTAAATGATGTGGCGGACAACATGAAATGACATAGCTGGCCACATTAAATTATGTTGGCGGGCCACATTACATGGCATAGCTAGCCACATTAAATGACATAGCTGGCCACATTAAATGACATAGTTGGCCACCTTAAATGATGTAGCAAACCACATTAATTGATGTTGGTGGGCCACATTAAATGATATAGCTGACCACCTTAAATGATGTAGCGAACCACATTAAATTATGTTGGTGGGCCACATTAAATGACATAGCTGGCCACATTAAATGATGTAGCGACCCACATTAAATGATATTGGCGGACAACATGAAATAACATAGCTGGCCACATTAAATGATGTAGCAAATCACATTAAATGATGTTGGCGGGCCAGTTAAATGATGTTGACGGGCCACATTAAATGGCATAGCTAGCCACATTAAATGACATAGCTGGCCATATTAAATGACATAGCTGGCCACATTAAATGATGTAGCGAACCACATTAAATGGCAAATAAAAAATGTATTTGGTGGACTGTTTAAGATGTGGCAGGCCACATTTTTTGATGTGGCGGACCATAGGGGGAAATGATCATACAAATATGACAGTTATTGTTCTTCTTGGCTAGTAAAACATAAAAACAGGCATGTGATTTTTCCGTCTATAATCGGAAATCCATCTTTTTTTATCTATGTAAAAATATAAAAAAATATTTTTCGTTTTTCTTATATTTTTCCGACCTACAATGTCTGTCTTTTTGCCATATCTGCCAACAACTACGGCTTTCCCCTAATGAATACTTTTTTTTTTGATAATCCATTCCGGTTTGCGGCTGCACTGGTAAAAACTACGGTTTTACATTAAAATTATCAACTTAAAAATCGAAGCCACGTAGCTTAACTACATTTTCTAGTAGCTTGGCAGTAGCTTCCCACAATGCGTCTACTTGGCCACATTTGGACAAATGTATGCGTGGACGTGGAATACACATTTAAGAACACACATGTGATGACTTTTGCTACAGTATAGCCTGTCTAAATGCTGAATATCATTTTCATTGGTGTTTTAGAACAAGACAGTAGTTGACATTTTGTTCAATATTACTACTGTTTATATTTTGACATTGAATAGTTGAATCATTTTGAAACATAAACAACATGACTGCAAGATATTTATTTCATGCAATACATCACAAATGGCTATTCAGATAAAGGAAGTTAGCTATTAGATCAAATATTGTTTGTACTCTTTATGATTTTTGCATTTGGAGCAGTTAGAATAGAAGTGGAGAGGGAGTCAAAGAGACAGAAATTGGCTATAAAATCCAAGGCACTAAAGGAGAAACGAAAAGGAAAATCCAAGCTGCTCAGAAATTTGCCAGGAAGGCTCATGTCAGGGGCATCAAAGCAAAAATGCCAAAGTAATGTGTGAATGAACCAAAGTAATGTGTAAATAATGTAAATAACTAGATCTGGCTGTGAAGTGAACACTAGTAAGGTTGTAAATACTGTATAGAGTAGGCTAACTCATGTGGTTCCTGTGGATGTGAACACAATCACTGTAGTGACTAAATAACATAGTGACTGAAACAGACAAAGTAATGTGTAAATAACTAGCTGAACCATCTGTGGCTGTGTAGTGAACACTATTAAAGTTGTAAATACTGTATAGAGTAGGCTAACCCATATGGTTCCTGTGGATGCGAACACAAGTTGTAATTATTGTGGTGACCAAATAACATAGTGACTGAAACAGACAAAGTAATGTGTAAATAACTAGCTGAACCATCTGTGGCTGTGTAGTGAACACTATTAAAGTTGTAAATACTGTATAGAGTAGGCTAACCCATATGGTTCCTGTGGATGCGAACACAAGTTGTAATTATTGTGGTGACCAAATAACATAGTGACTGAAACAGACATAGTGATTCATTTGGATGATTGGGGTATGTATTTATGTCAACTCTGTTGATAATTTTTCAATTCTTTAAACACTAAAACATCTTTAAATGGTGCTTTTTTTTTGCTAATTTTTGCATGTTCAATTGCTGAAAAACTGGCTTATTTTCAGTCGTTTTCATGAAGTTCAAATAACATGCCTGATAATACAAAGCAGCACAAAACACAACTGCTTCTCCTGGCGGGAGATGACATCTGCCATATTAGACAATGACATTCTCAGCAAATACTTTTTTGCAATTTGTAATCCATTACAATGATTTTAAACTCTACTTCAATTCACAGATTTGCATGCAAACTGGAGGCAGAGCAGGCATAAAGGACCATTGTTTATCTAACTTATTTATGAGTATTGTTGTCAGGTTCAAACACTGATGACATCTATTAAACAGACAAAGAAGCAAGGAATTAAACAGAGACAGAATTCAATTTAGCTCAAATGAGGAGAAACGTCTGGGCTGTACTCTTGCACAGTCTCTGACGAAAGATTGTACGCCTCCTCTTTTATTTGGACTATCCCTGATTACATGGCAACAGCTGTTTCTAAAGGAAGGGTGTCATAAACAGCCGCTGCCTTTGGTCACAAAACAGTTAAAAGAAAAGGTGCCTGGAGGGGAGTCAGGTCCTGCTTCCTCTCCGCTTTGTAGATCTCGGGTCAAGATAAAATTTTCCTGTGGATTACGATACATCAAAGAAACCGACACCTTCATGTCGCTTCCCGTCCTACACAGTGGAGTTTTACAAGCCTTTTGATTGGTAGGATCAAAGACAGCTTTTGTCCTCTCGCCGGGAACTCATGGCCACACAAAGTTTTGTGATAACTTCGATACAATTATTCTGACAATTGTATTTTAGAAAAAAATTCGTATTTGATATTTTCCTTGGCTTATTTTTCAAAACCAATTTTCCAGTTGAATAATTTATTTAATTGATTGGATTCTGTTCATTGTATGTTGTATATTTTGTGTCTTGTTTGTTTAAATTTCCAAGTTTCTATTTAGTATTTGTAAAATAAGTTTTGTACAGTCAAAATTTTGTAGTAACACTTTAACATTTCAAATAAGGACGATTATAATATACATTTATTTCATGATATTTAATTATAATTTTGTTGATTATCACACTGAGGCAGAACACTGACTAGATTTCTTCAAGGTCTGAATCTAGTTCTTCTTTGTCCTTAAAAAAGGGTATAGAATTTCAGATACTATTTTATTTGTAAGCTCTAATCTAAGCTACAAGATTTGTGTGGTGCAGATATATTCATGGATGATTGTGTTTCTGCCCACAGGACCATCATCTACTTGTCTATTGTCTATGCACTCGGCCAGGTCATCATGGCTGTCAGTGCCATCCATGACATCACCGACTACAACAAAGATGGAACGCCTGACAACATGACCTTTCATGTGTGGGTTTCCAACACTAATGACAATAACATGAATGCGTTCAAAAGGCAAATTGTGGACTTCAAAGCCTCGTTTGTAAACTTCTTGTTTGGCTGTTTTTGTTCACATTCAGTGTGATGTCAATGGTTGGCCTCTTCCTCATCGCTCTTGGCACTGGAGGCATCAAACCTTGTGTGGCCGCCTTTGGGGGAGATCAGTTTGGTGATCACCAGGTTAGTACATGATCCTAAGAAATAAAGATGTGCAGAAAGCTTCAAGGAATTGTTAGGGTTGCTGTGAAGACGATGTTAAATTGTCTCGAGTTTCAAAAATACCCCAAACTGCAGTTTTATCCACCACCACTACTAATAATGACATGGTGAGCTGCATGTATTTATGTATGGTAAACACTAACAAAACCCAAAGCTTTGCCACTATTTGTTGAAATACCATAATCACCAGCAAAGACAAGGTAATTGACCTAGGTTGTATATTGGACTCTCTCAGGTGAAAAAACGGCATTAAAAGCAATCACCAAGATCAATAATAAAACTAGATTTTTGGGCAGGATTTCTGCGTTTATCAACAGGGATACACTTAAAGACCCTTGCCGGTGCCCTCATACAGTGTCATTTTGACTACGCCTGCACCTCATGGTTCACCAGTACCCCCAAGCCACTAAAAACTAAACTGCAAACTTCCCAAAACAGGCTGGTGGGACTCCTGCTCAACCTCCCGTACAGGACTCACCTAACTCAAGCCCACTTTGCCATATTGGGATGGCTTAGAGTTGAGGAAAGAGTACACCAAATCGCAATGTGCCTGATATTCAAAATACTCAGAGAAACTGTCCCCAAGTACCTGTCCAACTATTTCACCAGAGTAAGTGATGTTCACAGGTAATACACCAGAGGGAATTCCTCAGACCTCGTCCTCCCCAAATTCAAGACTCTCATGGGAAAAAATGCATTCTACTATTTTGCCACCACACAGTGGAATGCACTACCAACAGACCTGAAAATTTAAACTTCCCTACTACATTTTAAAACTGCCATAAAATCCTGGCTCAGCTCAACCTCTACCTGATCTGAACCAAAATTGATCCCCAGCAACTCTTCGAAGCATCAAACAGGTTTATATGTGGTTATAGTGTATATATATTTATATGTGGTTATAGTGTATGTATATTTATATGTGGTTATAGTGTATATATATTTATATGTGGTTATAGTGTATATATATTTATATGTGGTTATAGTGTATATATATTTATATGTGGTTATAGTGTATATATATTTATATGTGGTTATAGTGTATATATATTTATATGTGGTTATAGTGTATATATATTTATACGTATGTGGTTATAGTGTATATATATTTATATGTGGTTATAGTGTATATATATATTTATATGTGGTTATAGTGTATATATATTTATATGTGGTTGTAGTGTATATATATTTATATGTGGTTGTAGTGTATATATATTTATATGTGGTTATAGTGTATATATATTTATATGTGGTTATAGTGTATATATATTTATATGTATGTGGTTGTAGTGTATATATATGTATATGTGGTTATAGTGTATATATATTTATATGTGGTTATAGTGTATATATATTTATATGTGGTTATAGTGTATATATATATATTATATGTGGTTATAGTGTATATATATATTATATGTGGTTATAGTGTATATATATTAATATGTGGTTGTAGTGTATATATATATTTATATTTGGTTATAGTGTATATATATTTATATGTGGTTATAGTGTATATATATTTATATGTGGTTATAGTATATATATATTTTCTCATTCTGTTTTGCACACTCTTGGAGTCAACATGTGCATATTCATGTACATAGTGTCATGTAAATAGTGTATATACCCCGACATGTATACTGTGTATATGTACATAATTTATCAATTTTTTTAACGTCATTTTTTATATAAATGTTACAGGTTATATATCTTTTATTATTGAATGTCTCAAATGTGATGAATATTTAATGGACCACAATGGAAACTGGCTTTTTGTGCCATCCATTTGCCTTTTTAAAGCATTACATGGATTAAATTATTTAAGATGTCAACAAACTTCTCAATCAATCAATCAATAAACATTGTCTGCTCATTACCTGAACCGTGAACAACAGAAATCTTAAAGGCCTACTGAAATGAGATTTTCTTATTTAAACGGGAATAGCAGATCCATTCTATGTGTCATACTTGATCATTTCGCGATATTGCCATATTTTTGCTGAAAGGATTTAGTAGAGAACATCGACGATAAAGTTTGCAACTTTTGGTCGCTGATAAAAAAGCCTTGCCTGTACCGGAAGTAGCGTGACGTCACAGGTTGTGGAGCTCCTCACATCTGCACATTGTTTACAATCATGGCCACAAGCAGCGAGAGCGATTCGGACCGAGAAAGCGACGATTTCCCCATTAATTTGAGCGAGGATGAAAGATTTGTGGATGAGGAAAGTGAGAGTGAAGGACTAGAGGGCAGTGGAAGCGATTCAGAGAGGGAAGATGCTGTAAGAGGTGGGTGGGACCTGATATTCAGGTGGGAATGACTAAAACAGTAAATAAACACAAGACATATATATACTCTATTAGCCACAACACAACCAGGCTTACATTTAATATGCCACAAATTAATCCCGCATAACAAACACCTCCCCCCTCCCGTCCATATAACCCACCAATACAAATCAAACACCCGCACAACACACTCAATCCCACAGCCCAAAGTACCGTTCACCTCCCCAAAGTTCATACAGCACATATATTTCCCCAAAGTTACGTACGTGACATGCACGTAGCGGCACGCACGTACGGGCAAGCGATCAAATGTTTGGAAGCCGCAGCTGCGTACTCACGGTAGCACATATCCAACTCAAAGTCCTCCTGGTAAGAGTCTCTGTTGTCCCATCTCCACAAGCATGCGTATCCAACTCAAAGTCCTCCTGGTAAGAGTCTCTGTTGTCCCAGTTCTCCACGGGCCAATGGTAAAGCTTGACTGTCATCGTTCGGGAATGTAAACAATGAAACACCGGCTACAACGTAGCCGCTACGTGTTTGTGTTGCTGCAGCCGGCCACTAATACACCGCTTCCCACCTAAAGCTTTCTTCTTTGCTATCTCCATTGTTCATTAAACAAATTGCAAAAGATTCACCAACACAGATGTCCAGAATACTGTGGAATTTTGCGATGAAAACAGACAACTTAATAGCTGGCCACAATGCTGTCCCAAAATGTCCGCTACAATCCGTGACGTCACGCGCAAACGTCATCATACCTAGACGTTTTCAGCAGGATATTTCGCGGGAAATTTAAAATGTCACTTTATAAGTTAACCCGGCCGTATTGGCATGTGTTGCAATGTTAAGATTTCATCATTGATATATAAACTATCAGACTGCGTGGTCGGTAGTAGTGGGTTTCAGTAGGCCTTTTTTTAAAAATTTTTATAATGTCCTGCCCAGCTTCTCGGGCAAATCATATAGTAGGCCTTTAACTCCACTGCTAATGATGACAACATGAGTCATGTCCTGGCTGGTCCGCCGATAATATAGACTACCAAAGTAGGTGATTAAGTATCGCCATGGCAACACAGAGACATTCAAACCCAGAGTATTTCCAACATGATTTTAAAGCTTTCATTTTAAAACCAAATTATTACATAGTAGTGCTTTAATTACCCATTTAAGGAAAACACACAGTTAAATGAATTATCTTCTTAAAGGTGCCATATGTAGTAATGTGGCCAGAAATTGTACTGCAATCACGGTCAAAGTTCTGTAGGCCCCTCCCACTCTCCATGACTGAGGTTGCCAGATACGCAGCCGAATCCGAATCCTACTCCAAGGAACTTCAAAAGGCAATGGAGGAGTCCTATGCTATAGAGGTTTTCTCTTGTTTATGCTTCTTGCAAGATGCTTTACTAAGTCATTATGCCACATTTTACTGATGTCCATTAGCCAAATGTATTTGTAAAGTTACGCAGCAATATTTTCGTCGGGACAGATTGTTGGCATTACACTGCTAAAATGTCTAGTTTGACCGCACGGACCACCCTCGAAATAATTATGTATAATAACATATAATATATTATATATGGCATAGGCCTACTTTGATGGCGAGCCAAGACCAATAGTAAAATTACCGCCACATTTCGTTAAAGCATAACCCCATGTTGCATCCAACCTGACGCACTGCATTCTCTTCCATGTACGCACATCACCATCTTTCAGTGCAGAGTGCCATTCTATGAGCCAACCCACGTCACGCAAAAACCACGTTACGCATAAATCATGTAGCCTACTACCATGTCAATACACAAAGTAGAAAATCATTCCATGTGATGCATTATATTGTGCCAAGCAAATACCACCATATGTGTTTGATGCACATACAGTACCAGAAACCACAATTAGCCGTGCTAATTCTGGAACGCGTTTCCTCAGCGTATCTGCATATTGACAACGACTACTCATATCCACATAGGTTGTGTTTGTCGAAAATATATTTTGCCCTTTCAGCTGGATGACACATGGACTGGCTAACGGGCATATATTTCCCCCGTTAGCCTGTATGTCCATGTGTCATTGACCGGGCTAGCATGCTAAGCATTACACTAGGAGCTGAGCACCATCACACTAAGCATTCATTGCAGGAACATACTAGCTTTGTTAGACAAGATTATAGACTGTATTGGACATAATAGTTTACAAACCAAATGTCCATTTGCGTTTATTACAAGTAATAAGAAAACGTAAATGCCTGACTTGCCTATCAAGGAGGAAATTAGCAAGTTAGGCGTCAGATGAAAAAATATTTTCCGCCTTTAATCATCTTCATCTTTCAAAGGCATCCTAGATACAAATCCTCGTTTTGTCTTGGGCTTTGTCATAAGTTGAGAATCGTAATGAGGCCTTTTAGATTTACTAAGGTCTGACATGTTTAGTAACTTTACCAGTGGCAGTAGCTAGACGAAGGTGGCGGTGCGTAACTGCCAACCTGGATGTAACACACTCACAGACTTTTTAATTGGTCAAACGGTGGAGGGCGGGGCATAGAAATGAGAACAATAACAATGTGGGGCGTTATAGCTTGGTTGGTAGAGTGGCCGTGCCAGCAACTTGAGGGTTGCAGGTTCGATCCCCGCTTCCGCCATCCTAGTCACTGCCGTTGTGTCCTTGGGCAAGACACTTTACCCACCTGCTCCCAGTGCCACCCACACTGGTTTAAATGTAACTTAGATATTGGGTTTCACTATGTAAAAGTGCTTTGAGTCACTAGAGAAAAGCGCTATATAAATATAATTCACTTCACTTCACTTCAATATTTCGGGGCTGTAAATATAATTTTGAAACGAGCATATTCCGGCTGAACTACCGTTATCAGTTATAAAGGTATTAGAAAAGACCATGATTTATTAATGCCTTTTGACACATCAGTGCCATTTATTGACGAGGTGACATGAAAGTATTACATATGGCACCTTTAAATATTCTCCCAAATAAAAGGTATATATTTTCACTTTGTTTATTTATTTTTTGTCTGCAGGAAAAGCAGAGACGCACCTTTTTCTCTGTATTCTACCTGTGCATCAATGGGGGGAGTCTCCTGTCAACAATTATTACTCCCATTCTTCGAGGTAGGCAACATTTGAGAAAGGAATTTTTGTTCCCGTCTCGTGTCGACACTTAAAAGTCTTTTATCGTGACAAAAGTGCCTGAAATGTAGCAATGGACGCTCGGATCAAAAACATCTGGAATGGCATCGTTGAGATAGGAACGTAGCCAAGTTCAATACAAAACACAACTTTTGTTTTGTTTTGAAGTCTCATGTTACGTCACAGCGGTATAGCACGGTTGGTAGAGTGGTTGTGCCAGCAACTTGAGCGTTCCAGGTTCGATCCCCGCTTCCGCCATCCTAGTCACTGCCGTTGTGTCCTTGGGCAAGACACTTTTGCCATCTGCTCCCAGTGCCACCCACACTGGTTTAAATGTAACTTAGATATTGGGTTTCACTATGTAAAAGCACTTTGAGTCACTAGAGAAAAGCGCTATATAAATATAATTCACTTCACTTCACACTTCACTTGGTGCATTTTGCTCAACATTCGTGGCATGTTTCCCCAAAATGTTGACTAAACTTCAAATGGTATAACTCTTGGAATGTTGCCTTTGGAGATTCCAATGTATATTTAGCTATATTTCATGCAAATAAACATAAATCCTGAATTTTTTTTTGCCAAAATGTGGGCTGTTTTCTATAAGTAGGTTTGTTTATCGCCACCCGCAGCGCAAGAGTGTGGCATCCATTCCAAGCAGAGCTGCTATCCTTTGGCTTTTGGTGTACCTGCTGCACTCATGGTGGTGGCACTGGGTATGTATATTAAATATACATATGTTAGATTAGTCAGTGTACAGCTGGGAAAGCAGTATATGGCTGTGGTTTGGGTTTTTTCGGACATGCACACAGTTATAATATTGTAAATCATATATTTCCATTTTGTCATTACATATCTGAAAATGATTAATAAGAAGCAGAACTTATTTAATCCTACCACTTTTCCATATCGTAGCAATTTCTAACACATTTTGTGTTCACTTCCTGTGCTCAATTTGTTAAAAACTAATTAGATAAATGAATAGTCAGTATAGTTCTCATAAATTAATTGTTAGGTAGGTTGTGAATCATATAATGAGATGAATAAAATGATCAAGACGTTTACCAGGATTCTTATTCTTTGTACTTTGTAAACACTTTGAATTGGAACATTTTCTTAAACTGGATCATATCAGTACGTTGTTTTTCTTCTTTGCTTAATTCATTCCGAAATTTAATTTGACATACTGATATGTTAAAGGTTTTAAGTGTTGTACGTGCAGACAAATGTTTTAAGTTAGATTTTTCCCTATGGTTATATTTCTCATCTTTCGCTGAGAAGAATTATTGTACATTCTTGGGTAGCAGGTTGTTTGCTTTTTTTCTCAATTTTAGCTGTTTGCAAATGCGCTAAATTATTGAATATCAATATTTTTGATTGAATAAATAAAGGAGTTGAATGTTCTTCATAGCCAACTTTATGTACTTCTTTTTTTTTTAAAGTTTATATTTATTTTGGTATATTTCTAATGTTCACCAAGGGGTAGGATGGGGCTATGTTTCACAATGTCAATGTTAGGATTCATGTTTCCCTCAATGAATCACAGCTCCTCAGTGCGGACACATTTAAAAAATATATATTATATATCATATCATCTTTATGCGCAAATCTATGTCCCTTTAAAAAAGAAAAGTGACACACGTTTAAAATCACTTTTAAATTGTCTTGAGGACATAAAAGCATGGTTGGCGGTAAACTTAAATGAGAACAAGACGGAAATTATTTGATTTGACTCAAAAGTAAAACAGACTGCTCCCCCCAGTGATCTGGACCCCCTGATGCCTTATTTAAAACCAACAGTCACAAATCTTGGTTTTAAGTTCGTCAATGATTTTAAGATGGAGCAGCAGGTTAACTGCGTTGTACGATCTAGTTTTTATATCCTAATACTTTTAGCAAAAATGTAATCAGTTTTATCTTTTAACGACTCTGAGCGGGTAATCCATGCTTTTATTTCATCACGTTTGGACTACTGCAACTCCCTCTGTATGGAGCAGGCCTCAATCGCTGGATTGCAGTTAGTCCAAAATGCTGCTGCTCGCTGTCAGGTTCAAACACTGTTGACATCTATTAAACAGACAAAGAAGCAAGGAATTAAACAGAGACAGAATTA
Organism: Entelurus aequoreus; assembly: GCF_033978785.1. NCBI lineage: Eukaryota > Metazoa > Chordata > Actinopteri > Syngnathiformes > Syngnathidae > Entelurus > Entelurus aequoreus. The sequence goes on along the minus strand of NC_084744.1, from coordinate 43,547,888 downwards.
AATTTGGCTCAATGAGGAGAAACGCGTAGACCTGTACCCTTGAACAGTCTCCCACCACGCTCTGACGAAAGATTGTACGCCTCCTCTTTTATTTGGACTTTCCCTGATTACATGGCAACAGCTGTTTCTAAAGGAACGGGGGTTGTAAACAGCCGCTGCCTTTGGTTACAAAACAGTTAAAAGAAAAGGTGCCTGGAGGGGGGTCAGGTCCTGCTTCCTCTCCGCTTTGTAGATCTCGGGTCTAGACAAAATCTTCCTGTGGATTACAATACATCAAAGAAACCGACACCTTCATGTCGCTTCCCATCCTACACAGTGGAGTTTTACAAGCCTTTTTGATTGGTAAGATCAAAGTCAGCTTTTGTCTGCTCGCCGGGAATTCATGGCAACACAAAGTTTTGTGATAACTTAAATACAATTATTCCGACACTCGCCTTTTAACTGGCACTAAAAAAACATGAACACGTTACCCCCATTTTAGCATCCCTTCACTGGCTCCCAGTTCATTTTAGAATTCATTTTTAAAATATGGTTGTTTGTTTTTAAATCTCTAAACGGATAGCGTCAGATCTTTTAAAAATGTACACCCCCACAAGGTCTCTGAGGTCAGCTGATCAGTTGCTTCTTGTCGCCCCAACAACCTGTTTAAAATCCAGAGGTGATGGGGCAATTTCTGCTGTGGCTCCAAAAATTTGGAACGATATCGGCAATATTGCTATTCGGACGGCTCCCTCTTTAATGACTTTTATTTTTTTTTATTTTTTTTTTGTCCTATCCAGCTTCTCAGGCAAATCATATACCGTATATTACCAAATGGTAGCCCGGGCGTTTACTTCACAAAATCGATTTTGGAGACAGGCGTTTAAAAGAAGCAGGCGGTTATTTGCACAAGGCTTTTATTTATTTTTGCACCAGCCTGCACCAGGCCATTATTTGGTTACAATGGTTACTGTCCAGTATTTTTTTTTCGTACAAAAAACTTTAAATGTAAAAGCTATTGTAAACATACAAACAAAAAAACAAGAGATCAACATGAGGTAGGCTATCAAAAGACAAGAGATCAACAAGGCCTCAACATGGCAGTAGTGCAACAATTGTGAAATAGAATACCAATACTACAAAATAAATAAACTTTTTAAATAAAGCAGCCTACCGGGAAAAATAAAATTATGGTACCAAGTACTCAAGTATAAAACCCACCATCAAAACAGAACAATTATACTGTGACTTAAATAAAATAAAGGCTACAGTACTCCAAGTTTTAAATAAAGCAGCATACAGGAAAAATCAAATTATGGTACCAAGTACTCTATAAAACCATCAAAACAATAATACTGCAGCAAACGCAACCCCAGTAGCATTTTAATCTAAATTATGCAAATAACAGCCCATGGGCGGCTATTTGGACATAGGCGGTTATTAGGAAGAGGCGGTTAATTCACAAAACGGGGTCAGACCCCGGGCGGCTATTAGGACATGGGCGGTTATTTGCCCAAGGGCGTTTATTTGGTAATATACGCTAGTTGATGTAGATGCACATATCGGCTGTTCACATTTACTTTAGAAAAGAGAAGTGTAGGATACTTCTCTTGTTGCCTTATTTGTATTTGACTTTATTAAATGTATTTATATTATCATTTGGTGCAGCCGGGCCGGAGCAGGAGGGGATAGAAAGAGAAAAAAAGGAAGACAGAGGGGGAAATTGTGCGGACAATAGGGGGATAAGACAGAGAGACAAAAACAACAACAACAACAACAATAGAGCAACATCAACACATAGGGTATGTACAAATATGATGGTAAAAGTGATAGCAAAGAAGCAGTTAGCGAAATAAATAATACAGAAATGACATTACACTACAAATGGAGCATTACAAATACCAATAGAAATAGCACTATTGATAATGAACAATACCAATAATTTATTGGTTAATTTTCTTTTCTTTAATGACTTTTAAATTACGTTTTAAAACATATTTTTACTTTTTGGCTTTTAAACCAGCACGGGAGTTGTGATTTTAGTCTATTTTATTTTCTCTTATGTATTTTATTTATTTATTCTTTTTATAGTTAAATGTTATGTATTACTGACTCTTCTAGTATGTTTGTCTTAACTTCTGTGCAGCACTTTGTGGGACTTATATTGTTGTTGTTTTTTAAATGTGCTGTATAAATAAAGTGGATTGGACGCTACAAACACCATGTTTGACTGTAGGCAACACACAATTATCTTGGTGCTGCCAGTTAATTAGTTGAATTATTTTCAGTGGATAGCGAATCTACACACTGCTATACACGCTGTACACGGACTACTCTAAAATGTGCATCAATGTCGATGTATGATAATGATGTGATGTGTCAAACAGTGGTGTTCATTGTGGGGAGTGGAATGTACTACAAAGCAGAGCCTCAAGGGAACATCATGATGGAAGTGTGTCAGTGCATCGGTGTAAGTTTGTTTTCCCGACTCATATTAACCTACCTCAAATATCTGTGACTTTATGTGTTTTAGTTCTCTTTCTTTCAATCAGTTTGCCATCAAAAACCGCTACAGGCACAGAAGCAGAAGGTTCCCCAAGAGGCAGCACTGGATGGACTGGGCGGAGGAAAAGTATCATGTAAGTTTGCCATCAGCCGCGTCATATAAGTTCTTATCCAACATTGTTAATATTCTTCTTTCTTGCACTTTAGAAACTTTTAATTGCACAAATAAAAATGGTGCTGAAGGTTCTCTTCCTGTATATTCCGCTTCCAATGTTCTGGACTCTGTTTGACCAAAAGGTAATTAGTATTTTATTGAAAGCTCCTCAATAGTGACGTTGCACCATGGAACCTTCTTAAATGCGTGTCCTGTATCAAAGGGCTCCAGGTGGACTTTGCAGGCCACCACCATGGATGGAAACTTTGTAAGTTTACTCATTGGGAAAACAGGCAAAAGCGACTAACATGCGAATGCACTAACCTCTCTATGTCTGCAGGGGGCGCTCGTTATACAGCCTGATCAGATGCAGGTGGGTTCACCGTTTAGTCACAATGTCTTACGCGTTTTATTTAAAATTTTAATCATGTGATTGTTTTCGTCAAAGACTGTGAACCCTATTCTGATCCTGACGCTGGTGCCCATCATGGACAGTCTCATCTACCCTCTCATCCAAAAATGTGGCCTGAATTTTACGTAAGTAACACTAGAGGGAGCCATACTACCACATTTCCTCCTATGATTGGAGCTGGGATTTATTTACTCAGAACCAAGCATCAATTAGGGCTACAGGGCAGGGGACGGCAACCCAAAATGTTGAAAAATATTGGACCGAAAGTACAAAACAAAATCTGTCTGGAGCCGCAACAAATTAAAAGTCTCATATAAGTGTTAAAATGAAGGCAACACATGATGGAAGTGTCTATATTAGCTATATTAGCCTACTATCAAAGGCTGACGCAAATCTTCGTTGATAGAAATGTTGTATTTTAATTTTTATTCTACACATTTTTGCAACATTGGAAATCATTAGTAAAATGGAGGCTTCTCACAGGATGAGATAACTCCTGGAAATTACCAGCTTTTAATGGCCAAAGGTATAGATGTGTGTGTCCAAGTAAAAGGAAACGGCAGGCTTTCTTCTTCTAATGGATTTAGTACAATCTTTGCAAGCTGGGTAACGTTTGCTGTGGTCTGGAACAACATGGCACACAAACAACTATCAGAAATGCAGCCAATATTACATACAGATAATGTGTCATGAGACATGCAAATATAAATTAAATACACAGAGGGCATAAATCAAGGAAATTAAATTAGCTCAAATATAGCTACAAACGAGGCATAATGATGTAATATGTACATAGCATGTTAGCATAGATTAGATTGCAGTCACGGATTAACCAAATATGCCTGATGAGCACTCCAGCAAATCAATACAATCAACAAAGCTCACCTTTGTGCATTCACGCACAGCATAAAACGTTTGGTGGACAAAATGAGACAAAGAAGGGGTGGCATTAAACACGTTTTTCTGTGGCAGTGTCGGAGAAAGTTGTACATGTAAACAAACTACGATGACTTCAAGGATCGCTGAAATTAGTAGGACAAAACGTTGCTTGTCAAATACTCTCATCAGTGAAGCATGTTTAATATAAACAGTGGGATTTCTAACAATTAGGAAGGTTTGCGTCATGTTTGTCCTTCTACAGAAAATATATTAAAACAAAAGATATATTTTTTTCTTCATCTTTTTCCATTTTCACACATCTCTGCAGCGCTAAAGAGCTCAGAGGTATTTAACGAGGTTATATTATGATCTTTTTTTTCTACGTTTCTACATTCTTCCTTGTGGTCTACATAACATGTAATGGTGGTTCTTTGGTCAGAATGTTGCATGGATGATGTTTTACAGACCGTTTTCAAACTGCTTTCTCACAGTCTCTTCAAGATGCGCCATTTTGTGGGCGGTCTTATTTACGTCCCTCTACTTAGCCATCGTCTTCTACCTGCCATCTTTGTTGTACTTTTTAGCGCTTCCAACGTGAGTTTACTGACATAAGCACAAACTATACGCTACTTTGTATTATAAATGGTAACAGCAAAGGATGCATGTGCACGTACAAGCCAGTCTGCCCCACAACAAGAGGGGTAGTGAATAAGAAGGAGTTTATTGACAAAATTTGTGCAAAATTTTTGACTGGGGGTCCGCATTGGGCTAAGAAAATTTGGCCGGAAAAAAAAAAGTATATGTATACATATACAGTACAGGCCAAAAGTTTGGACACACCTTCTCATTCAATGTGTTTTCTTTATTTTCATGACTATTTACATTGTAGATTGCCACATCAAAACTATGAATGGACACATGTGGAGTTTTGTACTTAACAAAAAAAGGTGAAATAACTGAAAACATGTTTTATATTCTAGTTTCTTCAAAATAGCCACCCTTTGCTGTGATTACTGTTTTGCACACTCTTGGCATTCTCTCCATGAGCTTCAAGAGGTAGTCACCTGAAATGGTTTTCACTTCACAGGTGTCATAGTTGTGATGCCTTCAGTGACAATCAGTCATGAAAATAAAGAAAACGCATTGAAATGAGAAGGTGTGTCCAAACATTTGGCCTGTACTGTATATGCATGTGTTTACATTTGATATTAATATAATGGATGTATAATTGATAATGATTTTTAATTACATATTAAGAGTATGTGAAAGTTCAACTCCTACCTTGTTTACTTCCGTGACGACGTCTTAATAGCTTTGCAATCAATCAGAAATATCAAGCAGCAAAAAGTCAGTGTGGAGAGAGTGGTTTGCGTTTTTCCCATAATGCCTTGCAATGGATGTAATTTCGAATATGTTATGGTGATGGGACGTTTTTTTTTTCATGATATCCACAAAGTTCAGTGAGCAGGTTGTGTTATGTGTGTCCATGTGTGTTGACTTTTTGTGCTGGTTGAATTTTTTTTCTGCACCATGAGTAGGAAAGGTTGTTTAGAATTGAGTCATATACGTTATTGCTGTGCTTCTATTGTTAAGAAAGTAAACATCATGGTTATTCACCTGAGTGATTTACAATTTTTACACGATGGTGATGAAATGCCACCTGTCAGACTTTCTCTGGGTATGTAAGTCTAATATGATAACACATTGTGCTGCTTATTGAAATTAAATTTATGCCGTCGTCCTGCAGGCCAAATCGAAAATGTCGGCGGGCTGTATTTGGCCCTCGAGCCGTGGTTTCGAGACTCCTGCTTTAAGTTGGTTATTTGTACAACCATTTTTATAATAATATTGATAGTAGTATACACATTCGTCCCTCGCCACGTCACGCTTCAAATATCGCTTATTTCTTTTATTTTTTTAAACCATATTTTACAATTTTTTTGGTCCTAAACTAAGCATTGTCAAGCATTACAATGGCTAAATAAACTATAAATATTAATGTTTCAGTAGTATTGGCAACTAGAGGGGACCAAACCAATCAGAGCGCGATGTTCAATATGGTGATCACTGATTGGCTCAGCCTCAGGCAACATTACTAGTATATAGCAATGCTACTCAACTAGCGGCCCACAGGTCAGTTTGGTGTCATTCCCGGGCCGGAGTTGGCAATTTCAACTCAAAAACCCTTGTGAGAGACAAACATTTTTGCACCAGAGTCTTAACAACACTAAAATATATGAAAGACTGCTGCAACACATACTGACTGGTATACACACATAATACATTCTGACTGGTATACACACATTTTCCTGAGGGAACTCTCCTGAAGGAATCAATAAAGTACTATCTATCTATCTAATACATACTGACTGGTATACACACACAATACATACTGACTGGTATACACACATAATACATACTGACTGGTATACACACACAATACATACTGACTGGTATACACACATAATACATACTGACTGGTGTACACACATAATACATACTGACTGGTATACACACATAATACATACTGACTGGTATACACACACAATACATACTGACTGGTATACACACACAATACATACTGACTGGTATACACACATAATACATACTGACTGGTATACACACACAATACATACAGACTGGTATACACACACAATACATACTGACTGGTATACACACACAATACATACTGACTGGTATACACACATAATACATACTGACTGGTACACACAAGCTATGGAGATTATATCAGTAGAAAAAAGTGCATTTAGTTTCGATAATAATGAGTCATATATTGGAATATGGGATCCATTATTTAACTATTAAATGAACCAAAAATATGACTTATTTTATCTTTGTGTAAAATATTGGACACAGTGTGTTGTCAAGTTTATGAGATGTGATGCAAGTGTAAGCCACTGTGACACTTTTTTTTTTTTTTTTTAATAAATGTTTTTATTTTTTATAAATGTCTGTAATGATAATGTCAATGAGGGATTTTTAATCACTGCTATGTTGAAATTGTCACTAATATTGATACTGTTGTTGATAATATTCATTTTTGCTTTTAGATTGTTTTGTGTCCTCAATTGCTCTGTTTATTGCTATTCTGAATGTTGCTGGGTTGGGTTTGGTTTTGGAAATGGAATTGCATTATTATGGTATTGTTTTGTTTTGTTGGATTGATTAATAAAAATAAATTTAAAAAAAAAAAAAATTTAAAAGAAAAAAAAAAATTTGCTGTAGAAAACAGGGCAGCTCAGTTGCCAAAATTTTACCCTAAAAATAACAGTGGAGCCTTTTGGGTTTTTTTTTATTGGTGTAAAAAACAGTGTCTAATTTACAGTAAAATTGTTTTTTTACCTTAAAATCTAAAGATTTTTCTTTTTTTTTTAACAGTGTACACAAGGCATTTTTTCCCTGAAATGTGTAACTCTAATATAAAAACAATTTGACAGAAAAATTAAATGTCCACTGTAGAGGACGCTGGTTCTCAGGAATATATATGGCCTTTAAAACACTTTAATTGAATATCCCGGATATTTTGGATTAAAAGAGTGTAAAGGTGACCAAAGGGTGGTATTTCATGTCAAGAGGGCGGTCATAATGTTGAAAAACACACTTAGGTCATAAACATAATTTTTTATGAAAATATTTGATTTATAATTTGTGATTCACTCATCTATGGCAATATTACTGTTTTGATGGAGAGAACATACTAAGGAGTTTTGTTCACCAGGCCTTTGAAAAGAATGACAGTGGGGATGTTTCTGGCAGCCGTGGCCTTTGTTTGTGCTGCTCTGGTCCAGGTGGAAATTGACGTAAGTAGATTGTTAAAATATTTAGCCTTGTTAAGTCATCACACAGGGCAGCACGGTGGAACAGGGGTAAGTGCATGTGCCTCACAATACGAAGGTCCTGGGTTCATTCCCGGGCTTGGGACCTTCCTGTGTGGAGTTTGCATGTTCTCCCCGTGACTGCGTGGGTTCCCTCCGGGTACTCCGGCTTCCTCCCACCTCCAAAGACATGCACCTGGGGATAGGCCCCTCCCACCTCCAAAGACATGCACCTGGGGATAGGCCCCTCCCACCTCCCAAGACACGCACCTGGGGATAGGCCCCTCCCACCTCCACAGACATGCACCTGGGGATAGGTTGATTGGCAACTCTAAATTGTCCCTAGTGTGTGAATGTTGTCTGTCTATCTGTGTTGGCCCTGCGATGAGGTGGCGACTTGTCCAGGGTGTACCCCGCCTTCCGCCCGAATGCAGCTGAGATAGGCTCCAGCACCCTTCCCCCCCGCGACCCCAAACGGGACAAGCGGTAGAAAATGGATGGATGGATGGATGGAAGTCATCACACAGTGACTCCTCAGCAGGGTGGTGCACTGCATCCCTCTCATCAGCACCACTTTGTCTAGTCTTAACAAAAATGCAGCTTTAAAAGTGCAATATATTTATCTAACCATTTATTTACATCTGCACCTTATTGCTCTTTTATCCTGCACTACCATGAGCTAATGCAACAAAATTTGGTTGTTATCTGTACTGCAAAGTTCAAATTTGAATGACAATAAAAGAAAGTCTAAGTCTAAATGAAGGACATGTATAATATTATCTTTAAGTCACGAAAGAAATGTTTATTTTGATTGAGTCAAACCCTCCAAAAAGTGTTGTACTTTTTTAATACTATTCAGAAAACCCTGCCCACGTTCCCATCAGCGTATCAGAGCCAGCTGAAAGTAATAAACATGGGCCAGAATCCTGTCAAAGTCAACCTGAGCAACAACGTCCAGCTGGAGCTGTTGCCGTCTCAGGTACGTCCCAATCTTCATAATTCATACTTCCTTGTATGCCTACTGTCATGTTAATGTATTCTCCCATTTGTGTGTGTATGTCAGGCCAGTGAGCAGTTCTTCACCTTTGAAGAGGAAGAAATTAGTGTTTCTGTAGACGGTCCAGGCCAGACCAGGCCGGTCTTCCTAAGCAAGGGGGAGCGACAAACACTTCTGCTTCCCTCAAACCTCACACAGGAGTGGCGGCTGGTCAGTTGACAGTTTAAATCAGTGGTCCCCAACCACCGGTCCGGGGACCGCCGTGACACATTTTCTACCGGGCCGCACAGAAACACGAATGAATTTATAAACTACCGCATGTTCTCCAACTTAACTTTGGCCTGTCCCACTAAACACAGCAATAAGCTTGTTTATAGATGTATATTACAACTCCTGACAGGAAGTCACCATTTGTTATAGTACATTAATGCACAATAATGAACATATAAAATGTTAATGTGCCAGATTTCCATCTGCAGGGTCATTGTATATAGCAGGGGTTCTTAACCTGTTTGACCTCAGGACCCAACTTTTCCACTACAGAGGGACCCAGGGACCACTCCAATAATAACACTGACTTAGTCATCTTACTCTTGATTTTGATCATATTCAATAAAATAAAAATATCTAATCTGCCTTGTGAAATTATATAAAAGCATGTGTTAATCATAAAGGTTATTATTAATTTAACAATAAAACCTTAGGCTTAGGTCCGATATGTACTCTATTAAATAAACAAAATTAATATTTTTTGTCAGGTTCAAACACTGATGACATCTATTAAACAAGACAAGAAGCAAGGAATTAAACAGACACAGAATTAAATTTGGCTCAATTGAGGAGAGACGTCTGGACTGTACTCTTGGACAGTCTCACCACGCTCTGGCGAAAGATTGTACGCCTCCTCTGTTATTCAGACTTTCCCTGATTACATGGCGACAGCTGATTCTAAGGGGCGTGGGTCGTAAACGGCCATCGCCTTTGATTACAACAGTTCAAAGAAAAAGTCGTAAAACAGGTTCTTAACCTGTTTGACCTCAGGACCCAACTTTTCCACTACAGAGGCAACCCGGGGACCACTCCAATAATAACACTGATTTAGTCCTCTTACTCTTGATTTTGAACATATTCAATAAAATAAAAATATCTAATCTGCCTTGTGAAATGATATAAAAGCATGTGTTAATCATAAAGGTTATTATTAATTTAACAATAAAACCTTAGGCTTAGGTCCGATATGTACTCTGTTGTGCTAAATTAAATAAACAAAATTCATAATAAATGTTTTGTCAGGTTCAAACACAGATGACATCTATTAAACAAAACAAGAAGCAAGGAATTAAACAGACAGAATTAAATTTGGCTCAATTGAGGAGAGACGTCTGGACTGTACTCTTGCACAGTATCACCACGCTCTTGCGAAAGATTGTACGCCTCCTCTTTTATTCTGAATTTCCCTGATTACATGGCGACAGCTGGTTCTAAGGGGCGTGGGTCGTAAACGGCCATCGCCTTTGATTACAACAGTTCAAAGAAAAAGTCGTAAAACAGGTTCTTAACCTGTTTGACCTCAGGACCCAACTTTTCCACTACAGAGGCTACGCGGGGACCACTCCAATTATAACACTGACTTAGTCATCTTACTCTTGATCATATTCAATAAAATAAAAATATTTAACCTACCTTGTGAAATGCTATAAAAGCATGTGTTAATCATCAAGATTATTATTATTAATTTAACAATAAAACCTTAGGCTTAGGTCAGGCTGATTAGAAAAAATAAATACACATACAATATGTACTCTGTTGTGCTAGATTAAATAAGCAAAATTAATAATAAATGTTTTGTCAGGTTCAAACACTGATATCTATTAAACAAGACAAGAAGCATGGAATTAGACAGAATTAAATTTGGCTCAATTGAGGAGAGATGTCTGGACTGTACTCTTGTACAGTCTCACAACGCTCTGGCGAAAGATTGTACGCCTCCTCTTTTATTTGGACTTTCCCTGATTACATGGCAACAGCTGGTTCTAAGGGACGGGGGTTGTAAACAGCCATCGCCTTTGATTACAACAGTTCAAAGAAAAGGTCGTAAAACAGTTCAAAGAAGCGGTGCCTGGAGGGGGGTCTGGTCCTGCTTCCTCTCCACTTTGTAGTTCTCGGGTCAAAACAAAATCTTTCTGTGGATTACAATACATCAAAGAAACAGAACACCTTCATGTTGCTTCCCATCCTACACAGTGGAGTTTGACAAGCCTTTTGATTGGTAAGATCAAAGACAGCTTTTGTCCTCTCGCCGGGCGAGCTGAACTCAATGTAACACAAAGTTTTGTGATAACTTAGATACAATTATTCTAACATGTTTCTTAACTAAACTGTCAAAATTAAAGTGCGAAAGAAAATACAGCTTCAACCCTTTAGTCATAATTTTTGCGCTGAAAAAATTTCTCTATGACATTAGCTTCAGACTTCTTCTGTTTGGTTTATAATGTCATTACTGCCACAAGTGGTGGAAAAGTGTATTACAACTAAGTACCGCTGCAGTCTATGTGGACCACAGCTGAAAAAAACTAATATGTTACATTCTAAGGTGGCGCACTATGGTTAAAAAACACTGGTATATACTATATGCCAGGAGTGTCCAAAGTGCAGCCCGGGGCCATTTGCGGCCCGCAGCTAATTGTTTACCAGCCCGCCACACATTCTGGAAATACTATTGTAAAAATAAAAAAGAACATTAAAAAAAGTGGAATGAGGTGAAATCTAACAAGAAAAAGTTGCAATGTTGACACAAAAGCTGCCATGCAGGCTGTTTTTTTTTCTTTTTTCTTTTTTTGCCATTGCTCCAAAAAAAAAAATAATGACAAAAAATCCATGTTATAATGAATTATTTTCAGGGCTCCAATTACTTCAAATATTTCACTTTAAAATGTTTTATGTGGTAAATATTGCATATTGTAGCTGAGATAGGCTCCAGCGCCCCCCGCGACCCCAAAGGGAATAAGCGGTAGAAAATGGATGGCATATATTGTGTAGTAGCCATATAAAAACATCAAAGTTTTCTTTGACAAAAGCGCATAAAACAAACAAAATAATAGTTCCAGCATAAAATCGACAGATATATCTGAAGTTGATCTCGTAACTTAAGTGTTGAAAGTAAAAGAAAAACCTAATAAAAATGTATCACTTTATGAGTGGGGCACCTTTTGGATCCCAAATATATTTAGTGATTTTTTATTTATCTTTTCACTGTGATTGCTCAAAAATATGAAAGAATTAAAATCAATGGTGTCCTGCATTATTGATCTTTTAGGGCTCTAATTACTAAATACTGCATATTTCAGTTTTACTATAAAAAAAACTAAGTTGTTTTTGACAGAAAATCCATAAAACATTTTTTAAAATTTGTATTACTTTATATCAACTTGAAGTTGATATAGAGATTTACAGTAAGCGTTAAATAATAATAAAAAAATAATAATCTGACTTATTTTTAACATTTTAATGACTGAGATCCTATGGTCCGGGACCCCTAAAGGTAAAATAAATAAAAAATGCATATATTTTGTTATGGTTTGAAAATGAAAAATATCAAAATGGCCCCCACATGCTTAAATTTTTCCGTGTGCGGCCCTCAGTGGAAAAAGTTTGGACACCCCTGCTATATGCCATCAACGTGCCGGCGACCATCTCTAATTTTTTAGCTGTTTTCATCTGCCACTTGTGGAAAGCCGGTCGGTGAAAATGATGCATACATTAAACCGGTCCCTGGTGGAAAAAAAGGTTGGGGACCCTTGTTTTAAATGACCTTTTCATGGCCGCACAATTCAAACATGCATGTTCTCCCCTCAGACTAAGGATTTGAGAGAAAAGCCGCAGCAAGGAAATAACGCCGTCCGGTAAGTGTTGGTATATTGTTAGTGCTGATTTGTTTGAACTCAAGGACGGGAAAAACATTATGTTCCTCTTTTTCTATTACCGGTAGTCTGTTGCTATTTATGGTTACAACTAACCATAACCTAGCCATTATTAAGCACCTTCAATAAACCAAAGTGGGAAATATAATCAAGCTATAAAATAAAAATAAAAATAAATGACAGCTTGACACTTAGTTTCAATTCATACATTATTCGGCAACTTCAAGATTGGCTATACAAACTTACCGTATTTTCCGGAACATAGGGCGCACCGGATTATAAGGCGCACTGCTGATGAATGGTCTATTTTCGATCTTTTTTCATACAAAAGGCGCACCGGATTATAAGACTCATTACAGGAGTCATATATATATATATATATATTTTTTCTAAATGTAAAAGACTTCCTTGTGGTCTACATAACATGTAATGGTGGTTCTTTGGTCAAAATGTTGCATAGATGATGTTTTACAGATCATCTTCAAGTCACTTTCTGACAGTCTCTTCCGGATGCGCCGTTTTGTGGGCGGTCTTATTTACGTGGCTCACCTTCGACAGCGTCTTCTCCCCGTCATCTTTGTTGTAGCGGTGTAGCGTGCAAGGACGGGAGTGGAAGAAGTGTCAAAAGATGGAGCTAACTGTTTTAATGACATTCAGACTTTACTTCAATCAATAACAGAGCAGCATCTCCTCATCCGTGGCTCACTAGTGCAACAACAACGCCGGAGATGTGTCACATGAAAAACCGTCTGACCGGAACTCTCTAATAACTAAAGTTCTTTGGGTGAATAATGTAAACTCACTACACCGGTATGTTTTAGCACTTTCCTGACAGATATAAGTAAGAACTTTACACTACTTTATATTAGAAATGGCAACAGCGGAGGATGAATGTCCCATAACAAGAAGATAGGCTTCTTCTTTTCCTCTATCGACTACGGTGTCGACATCGTACCAAAGTCATACTAAAACATTTTTGAGCGCCGTGTGTAATGTTCTATATTTTCAATGGAACATATAAAATGTTGGTGTTGTTTTCTTGAGTCATATTGCAGTCTACACGTAGCTCTTATGTGTGACTGCCATCTACTGGTCGCTTCGAGGTCGGTAAGCACAACCAGAATTATTCCGTACATTAGGCGCACCGGGTCATAGGGCGCACTGTCGGGTTTTGAGGGGGGTAAAAGGATTTTAAATGCGCCTTATAGTCCGGAAAATATGGTACTGTTAGTGATCCAAAAGGGATCCGCTTACAAAAGTATAATTAATCAACAATTATTATTTTTTTGTTATTTACTTTCAACGCTTGAAATATTTTAACAATTTCACACATATCTGCTGATGTACAATTTTTTTTTCCTTTTTATGGAGGTTTTTTTTAATGTTATATGGCCTTTTTGTCAAAAATAACAAGTTAGGGTTACACTGGGAAAATGCAAAATATGCAAGATTTCTAAAAATAAGTTGCAGAGTGCAATATTTTAGGTTGGGTAATTACAGCCTTGATTTGGTCAATAATTTATGACAACAATGATTTTGAAACAGAAGACTACACTGCAGTGGTTCTCAAACTTTTTTTTAATTCAAGTACCCCCTAATCAGAGCAAAGCATTTTTGGTTGAAAAAAAGAGATAAAGAAGTAAAATACAGCACTATGTCATCAGTTTCTGATTTATTAAATTGTATAACAGTGCAAAATATTGCTCATTTGTAGTGGTCTTTTTTTAACTATTTGGAAAAATAGATAGGTTTTTATTCATATTTATAAAGGATTTTTGAATTGTTGCTATTTTTAGAATATTTTGAAAAAATCTCACATACCCCTTGGCATACCTTGAAGTACCCCCAGGGGTACGCATACCCCAATTTGAGAACCACTGGACTACAGAATGAGAGAGTTTGCAGTTAGGACTTAGTTGAGTTTGAGTTGACACAAGTCTTATATATATATAAAAAATATACATATATATATATATATATATATATATATATATATATATATATATATATATATATATATATATATATATATATATATATATATATATATATATATATATATATACTGTATATATATATATATACTATATATATATATACTGTATATATATATATATACTATATATATATATATATATATATATATATATATATATATATATATATATATATATATATATATCTGCCACATTATATATAACTGCCTAATATCATTTTCATTTCATTTCATCGGTTTGATGGCAGTTTAACTCATTTATGCTCATCAAAGCTCTGAAAATTATGCTCATGGTTTTCTGGCACGCAATTACACAAAAACAATATTTTCTTGTTTTTCAATTAATAAGAATGAGATTAATTGGGTTTTCATGGAAAAAAAATTATGATGTACTAAGATTAAAGTATGTTTAAAAAATAGCAGTTATAATTGAAGTCTATCAGAATCAGAATCAGAAATACTTCATTAATCCCCGAGGGGAAATTAACATGAGTCGAAAGAGGTCTCGATGAGAAGGTGTGAATACTTATCCTATCGTATATATAATATTTTAACAAAGTTGCAATCAAAAAGAATGCAATTTTATTTATTTTTTAAAATATATATATATATATATATGTTGAAACTTTCAGACAGCTTACCTTCAAACTGAACAATCATATCACACTAAGAACACATGTAATTCCAGTTTTGGACCCTAGGGGTGCACCAGTTTAATGTGTGTGACGCTAACATGCTATGATTTCAGATTTATAAACGGGATGTCCACAGCAGTCAATGTGTCCGTTCCGGGTGCAGAATCAAGCTTACTTGAGCCGCTTCATTATTCCAACTATTCTCAGATAAAAAACGGAATGTAAGTTTTTGTCAGTCCCCAAATTATCCCGCAGCAGTGTTTGCCAGTGATAATGCATCCTACCTTTGTGATTCCCCAGAGCCACTTGCACTATACGGACGGCTTCACAGTCATGTGACTACAGCAGAGAATTTGGATTTGGGAGTTCCTATACTTTTGTTATCCCCAGCACGTTCACCTTTGGACCGACTGTAAGTTTGGCACATTTCCTGCTTCATCGCATTTTTTAGCGTACTATTGATGATTACCGTGTGACACTACAGTGCCACGAGTCCATCCGTGCGGTAGAAGACATCAAGCCCAACTCGGTCCACATGGCCCTCCAGATCCCCCAGTACTTCTTCATAACTGCAGGAGAAGTCATGTTCTCCGTCACAGGTCTGGAGTTCTCGTACTCACAGGTAAACATATCCACTATCTTATTTTCACTATTGTCTGGTATCCACGAACAAATGTGTCCGGATCATTAAACTTCCTGCATCAGGAGCCAAAAACAATTACCACGCCACTTTAAAGGGGAACTGCACTTTTTTTTGCCCTATCATTCAAAAGCCTTATTTAAGACAAGAACACATGTATTTTTTTTTATTCATTTTTAAAATTAATTTCAAATGATTGCTGTTACGATGCTCTTTTTTATTTTTTATTTAAAGACTGCATACACCCCGGCTTTAATTCTTCATCTAAACAGAACTATATTCAAGTTAAGTTAAAGTACCAATGATTGTCACACACACACTAGATGTGGTGAAATTATTCTCTGCATTTGACCCATCACCCTCGATCACCTCCTGGGAGGTGAGGGGAGCAGTGAGCAGCAGCGGTGGCCGCACCCGGGAATAATTTTTGGTGATTCCACCCCCAATTCCAACCTTGATGCTGAGTGCCAAGCAGGGAGGTAATGGCTCCCATTTTTAGAGACCGAGTCCCTTTCGGACAGAGGACCCTATTGTATTTCTAGCGTTTTATTATTATACCGCCGCCTCTATTATACCGCCGCCTCTTTGAGCTGTAATTTGACCCCCTTAACATGCTTCAAAACTCACCAAATTGGACACACACATCAGGACTGGCGAAAATTGCGATCTAATCAAAAAACCAAATCCCAAAACTCAAAATTGCGCTCTAGCGCCCCCTAGGAAGAAATCACAGACAAAACTGCCTGTAACTCCCAGTAGGAATGTCGTAGAGACATGAAACAAAAACCTCTATGTAGGTCTCACTTAGACCTATATTTCATACACTGACAACCCCCAGCAAAAATCAACAAGAAGTTTGCAATTCCCCCTTCAAAACAAAAGTTGTGTAAAAACGGTCACCTTTTTTCAAACATTATCTCCTCTGAGCGCGTTTGTCGTGTCGGCTTCAAATTAGCACAGGAGAGAGATTGAACCCTTCTGATTAAAAGTTGATGAAAGAGTTTTAATTACTGCTCCGGTTTGGATTTTATGAGCCCTCAAAGTCGGTCCCGTCCATCGCTGCTTGCAGCTTTAATTTTTATAGTCTTTGGTATGACTCGGCCGGGGTTTGAACTCACAACCTACCGATCTCAGGGCGACACTCCAACCACCCCTGCCGGCTTAATCTTTTAACAAACCTGTTCAATGGCTTAGTGGTTAGAGTGTCCGCTCTGAGATGGGTAGGTTGTGAGTTCAAACCCCGGCCGAGTCATACCAAAGACAAAAAAAATTGGACCCATTACCTCCCTGCTTGGCACTCAGCATCAAGGGTTGGAATTGGGGGTTAAATCACCAAAAACAATGGCCACCGCTGCTGCTCACTGCTCCCCTCACCTGGAACAAAGGGATGGGTCAAATACAGAGGTTTAATTTCACCACACCTAGTGTGTGTGTGATAATCATGGTACTTTAACTTTTAAAATGTAAACAATACATATCCCTAAACACAAGGCATGCTAGGAAACACGTGCACAATTATTCTCCCAGAAAAATGGTAGGTAACAAAACTGAGCGGGGGCTACTTATGGGATGCATTCTTACATCTTGTAAGAATATCATAGAACACCATGCGGTGGTTCTGTCAATCATATTTCATGGCCGTTTCCCGTTCTCCAAGGCGCCAAGTAACATGAAGGCGGTGCTGCAAGCGGGCTGGTTGTTTACCGTTGCCGTCGGCAACTTCATTGTCCTGATCGTGGCCGAGCTCGCAAAGATTCCCAAACGGGTAAAGAACGTCGTCCCAGGAATACCTTTTTTTTTGTGCCGTGTGGTCACAGGAGTTGTTTACTTTTTTTGAAGTGGGCCGAGTACGTGCTGTTCGCCTCCCTGCTGGTGGCTGTGTGTTTCATCTTCTCCATCATGGCCTACTTCTACACCTACATGGATCCGGCGGAAATTGAAGCCCAGTTCAATGGCGATGATGACGAGGACGATGGACGCGACAAACAGAAGATGGACGCCAAAAGAGACCGTGTTGATAGCGGTGACGAGAAACAAACTAATATGTGAAATGTGAAGTCTTTTTTTCTATGCAAGACCCAGAGGGAAATCCACCAGAAATGTGTGCATGCGTGTACATGTGTGTGTTGGATTATATTCCACAATATTATCCTCCAGTTCCAGGCATCCTGCATATTATCAACTTTATAACTTATTTCCCATTTTATATATGTTTTTCACTTTTATGAAAAGCTGTAAATGATGTAAAAAAAACAAAAACAAGAATAGTTTGTAGTATGTGAGTTTGTAATTCTTGTATTTGTCTGTTATATATAATATTACATGTTCACCTTTCTCACTTCCAGACAAATAGTGATGCATTCAGGATGTTTTCCTGTAAAAGCTTCTTGTTTTTTCGCCATTTTTTAAAATCCTGCCTTAGTGCAGCTGGGACAGGCGGACCCCGAGAGAGGCGAGCGTTAGAAAATAGATGGATTGATACAAATTGAATTACAGTACAAGAAAGACAATGGCTGCTGTATAATAGCATTTGTACAGATTTTACCAACAACTAAACTACTAATCTTGTATGCATTTCCTTCTCCTCCATGTAAATAATATAGCCAACACATTATGAGGCAGTGCAGTTCATTAGTACACCTCTAAAAACTACATTATAACCCCAAAATAAATGTATTGTAAATAGTTTTTGCTGTCCTTATTTTGCTCAAACATGTGTATAAGGGTATCATTTTTTATTTATTTATATTATTACATTGACTAATATTGGCATATTTACATTATTGTTGTATAGCATTAATTTGTTCACAAATAGTTTGTTGATTTTTTTTTCATGAATATCTAAACTAACACACTAAGAGTATAAATGGGCTTTTTATTATTTGTGCCACTTTTAAGAAGTATAGATATTATTTTCAGACAAATCGCCCAAATCGCAGATTGACAGCCAAGTCAGCCAATCAAGTTGTTCATGAGTGAGGAATGAGAAAGTAAAGCGGATGTGGACCAAATAATTGGTTAATCCTTTTGTGGCTGGATGAATGGATGGTTTATGAAATTGTAAATTGTTTCGTCTTTTGTTCATTTGTTTTCTGAAATGTTTTTGTGTTTTTTTCTATAATTGTAAGATGTTTTTTATTTTGTTTTCCATAATTGTAATTTGTTTCATAAAATGTGAGCGTCTTGCACTTCCATATGTATATGTATATGCATTTACAGTATATATATACATATGTATATATATATACGTATATATATATATGTACATATATATATATATCTATATATATATATATATATATATATATATATATATATATATATATATATATATATATATATATATATATATATATATATATATATATGTGTGTGTGTACATATATATATATATGTACATGTACATATATATATATATATATATATATAAATATGCACATATATATATATGTACATATACATATATACAGTATATATATATATGTATATATATATAACGTGTGTGTGTGTGTATTTATGTATATGTAGTAATGTGTACAGTTATAGGCTCACACAAGTTCTGTAAATATTTTAAATTTAGAGCATAGCATCATAATGTTAACGTGTACTTTTTTTTATAAACCTTTATTTATAATATTCTACATTTACAAACAAGCAAAGAAATAATAATAAACAAAACAAGTACAGAAAACAGTACAAAACAGCGCCAGGGGGTTGTAAACTCAATAAAGCAACAAAAGTAGAATGCAATATATATATATATATATATATATATATATATATATATATATATATATATATATATATATATATATATATATATATATGTAGCAATGTGTAAACCCATAGGCTCACAAGTTCAGTAAATAGTTTAAATTTGGAACACAGCATCAAAGTTTTCACAGCTTTTTGGTTGTTAGACGTAGAAAGCGTTTTAAAGTGAAGTTCTAATTCTTTTTTAAAGGCACAAAAAACACGTTGGGTATTGAGAAACTTATACATTTGTGAATATAAAACTTAGCCAATAGTATAATGAGGACTAAATGTAACTTCTTTTTTTTTTAAACCTTTATTTATAGTATTCAGCATTTACAACATTAACATACAAGCAAATAAATAATAATAGTGTAACTTATGTTGCGCATCTGTCTTTTATTTTATTTTATTAGTTTTTTAACTTACAATATCAGTATGGGAATGGATTAAGCAAAGAGGTCAAACAATTGTTTTAACCCAGGGTTTAAAAAGTACAAGTTAGAGGAATACTGATAACAATCTTCGACCATATTGATGAACGACACAATCGGTCATATTCAGTCAATGATGTGAAACATACAGTAAAATAACCACCTACTCGCGTGAACTGTATTGTTATTTATTTATTCATTCGTTGTTGTTGTTGTTGTTGTTGTGTTTAAGAACGAATAAGGAAGTGAACAATTGTGTTAGAAATTATTTCCAGACCAAAGGGGTAAGACCAAAAAAGATCAGATTCTTCCTACTCCCTTTCGGACCATACTTACCAACCCTCCCGATTTTCCCGGGAGAGGCCCGAATTTCAGTGCCCCTCCTGAAAATCTCCCGGGGGACCCTTCTCATAATTTCTCCCGATTTCCACCCGGACAACAATATTGGGGGCGTGCTTTTAGCGTCCTCTCTCACCTGAAGCCTTCACCCTTTAACGTCCGCATGCTGTCCTCAGTCACGTCCGCTTTTCCTCCATATAAACAGCGTGCCGGCCCAGTCACTGGAACTCAGTGCACACACAACAACCTTTCTGGATTTGATAAGAGATTCGACAAGGAAACGGGTTAGATAAAAGGATTCGCTAATGGCATCGACATCGATAATCTCTTAACGAACATCATCCCTATCCTCCTTTTATTTATATATGTATGTATATATATATATATATATATATATATATATATATATATATAAAATAAATACTTGAATTTCAGTGAATTACAGCTAAATATATATATAAGAAAGAGCTAACTTCATGAGGAATCCCTTCAAGCACGCCCGTCAGCTTCTGGAGGAGAAAAGAAGCGGGAAACTGGAAGCCACCAAGGAGGAGCTTGAGCAGTACATCAGGGGCCAATACAGCGACTCGAAGAGGAACGATCCGTTAGGTTCACCAGGATACGTCCCTCCTCCACCTCCCCCAACCACGCAGTTTGACAGCTTCCCTCCTCGGCTGAGCGAGGTAAGAGCAGTCGTCAAGAAAGCGAGGTCAGCATCAGCTCCTGGGCCTAACGGAATCCCCTACAAGCTATTCAAGAACTGCCCCCAAGTGCTGAAATGCTTGTGGAAGCTAATGAGCACAGCATGGAAGAATCTACTCATTCCGTCGGAGTGGCAGAGAGCTGTGGCGGTGTTTATTCCGAAGGAACAGGAGTCCCATAACATCAGTCAATTCAGGAGCATTGCCCTGTTGAATGTCGAGGGAAAGATCTTCTTTGCAGTCATGGCCAAGAGACTAACCTCTTACCTCACAGGGAATGGCTATATTGACACCAGCTGCCAGAAAGCAGGAGTACCAGGTTTTCCAGGATGTGTGGAGCATTCTTCAATGATTTGGGCACAGATCCAGAGGGCCAAGCAGGAGAAGAGCGACCTCCACGTAGTGTGGCTTGACCTTGCAAATGCTTATGGTTCTGTCCCTCACAAACTCATCCAGTTTGCATTGGAGTTCTTCCACGTCCCTGTTTCCATCATCAACCTGGTAACCAGCTACTTCAGGGACTTCCAGATGTGTTTCAGCCTCCAGGATTTTACAACAGGATGGCAGCGGCTGGAAGTAGGCATCGCCATGGGGTGTTCCATCTCCCCAGTCCTCTTTGTCGCAGCTTTTGAAATCATCCTCCGCGGAGCCCGTCAGACTGTAGGAGGAATGAGGCTGCAGACAGGGCAGAGGCTTCCACCACTCCGAACCTACATGGACGATGTCACTGTGGTCCTGCAAACAGCCCCATGCACGAGAAGGTGCCTGAAGAGGCTCGATGAGCTAGTGACATGGGCACGGATGAAGATAAAACCCTCCAAGTCACGAAGCCTCTCCTTGCGCAAAGGCACCAGGAACGACAAAACCATCTTTGTTGCGGGAGGTGAGCAAATCCCTCTACTGGTCAACCAGTCCATCCAAAGCCTGGGGAGGCAGTACAATGCGGACCTGTCGGACAAGCACGCAGGCAAGGCAGCACGGAAACAACTCTCAGAAGGCCTAGCGAGTATCAACAAGAGCCAGCTCCCCGGAAAGTACAAGTTGTGGTGCTACAACTTCACACTGTACCAAAGGGTTATGTGGCCACTGAAGATGTGCGAGATTCCATCCTCAACAGCCAACGGGTTGGACAGATTAGCCAACTCCTACATCCGAAAGTGGCTGGGCCTACCGCGTTGCTTCTCCGACACTGGCTTATTTGGGGCAACTTCGCTGCATCTGCCGATCCAGTCCATCACCCTGGGCTATAAGCAGGAGAAGGCCAGATTGGTTCTTGAGCTGGAAGAATCCTCAGATCCTACAGTGAGGAATGCATGTGTACCCACCCGAACAGGCCGGAAGTGGCAAGCAGGGCCAGAGGTCGCCAAGGCCATTGGCAGGCTCCAACACCAGGAAATAGTTGGCAGGGTGCAAGTAGGGAGAGCGGGGCTTGGCTGGGGAGATTCTCCACGCCTCTGGTCCAAGGCCACAAAGAGGGAACGCAGAGCCATGGTTGTGGAGGAGGTCTCAAGGGCGAACCAGGAGCAATATACCATCAAGGCCGTGTCTCAAGGTCGCCAAGGAAGATGGACCACTTGGGAAGGTACCATCAGTAGCCCCATCAGCTGGGCCGACCTATGGAAGATGCCACAAGCCAGGCTCAGCTTCCTTCTTAGGGCAACCTATGACACCTTGCCATGCCCTAGAAACCTTCACCAGTGGTTCGGCCAGGAGGAGAGATGTCCCCTGTGTGGTGCTCTCAACGCCAGCCTGCAGCACTTGCTATCGGCTGCAAGATCGCGCTGACACAGGGTCGCTACAGATGGCGGCATGACCAAGTCCTGATGAAACTGGCCGAAGTCCTGGAGAGCAGTAGACAGGAGTCCAACAGCCAGCCCATGGCCAAGCAACTTCCTGTCATGTTTGTGAGGCCAGGGGAAGGCAAAGGAGACACCAGCCAACGAGGCACCCGCAGTGTCCGCTCTCTGGCAAGGGACTGGAGTATGAGGGCTGATATCGGCAAACAGCTCCAGTTCCCCCGTGAGATCACCACCACTTCACTCCGCCCAGACATCGTGCTGTGGTCTGCTGTTACCAAGTCTGCCATGCTGATCGAGCTCACCATCCCCTGGGAGGAGGGAATCCAGGCAGCCTACGAGCGCAAAGCAGCCAAATATGCAGATCTGGCTGCTGAGTGCAGAGAGGCAGGCTGGTCCACTACCATCTACCCTGTGGAAGTAGGCTGTCGGGGCTTCGTCGGTACATCAACTTTAAGGCTGCTCCGAGATGTGGGAACGACTGGGGCTAAGCTCCAAAGGGAAATCAAGGCCCTTGCTGAGGAAGCAGAAAAAGGAAGCTTCTGGTTGTGGCTGAGGAGGAGGGATAAGTACTGGGGGTTGAGGCAATAAGATGGGTCAGCTGCAAAGGGTGGCAGGGAGATGTCCCTGCCACCGCTCCGCCACCAGGAGGCGTTCCGGGGTTAAAGGGAGCGAAACTCCAATGAGCTGTAAGAGGCGCGTCAGGCATACTTGCCCAGCAGAATCAATACCATATCTGTACAATCAATATATAAAATAAAATAAATACTTGAATTTTAGTGAATTACAGCTATATATATATATATATATATATATATATATATATATATATATATATATATATATATATATATATATATATATATATATATATATATATATATATATATATATATATATATATATATATATATATATATATAGCTGTAATATATATATATATACATACATATATATATATAAATTATAATATGTATATATTATAATTATAATTTAATATAATTATATTAAATTATTAATTAAATTATATAAGTATTATAATTATAATTTTAATAATATAATTATAATGTATATATAATAATAAATATATTTATATATAGCTGCATTTTATATATATAAAATAAAATAAATACTTGAATTTTAGTGAATTACAGCTCTCTCTCTCTCTCTCTATATATATATATATATATATAGCTGTAATTTATATATATATATAAAATAAAATAAATACATGAATTTCAGTGAATTACAGCTATATATATATATATATATATAGCTGTAATTTATATATATATCTAAATATATATATAAATTATAATATGTATATATTATAATTTAATAATAATATAATTATATTAAATTATGAATTAAATTATATAAGTATTATAATTATAATTTTAATAATATAATTATAATTTATATATATATATAATAATAAATATATTTATATATATAGCTGCATTTTATATATATATATATATACACACACACACACACACACACACACACACACACGGGCCTTTTGAATATCTCCCTACTTCTGAGGTCTCAAGGTTGGCAAGTATGTTTCGGACATGTCAGAATGTGAAACTGTAAACATGCTCAAAACATCACTACGTTATTTTCTTGTATTATTCTTTTGTTGTTGTTGTTGTTGTTATTGTTCATTTTTAAAAACATTTAATGGCATAATCAATCCCATACAGTACATTTTCCAACTGATTTGAGCTCTTAGCTTCCAAGTCTGCTATGAAATGTTTGTTTTTGTTGTTGGTCTGGTCTACTACTTACTAAAAAATGTTGGCACAAATGAACTGATACCAAAGTACAAATACTTAAAAATTTTAACAAGCATTTTACAACCTTTTTGCTAAACGGAACAAACACTAAGTAGTAGGGCTGTGAATCTTTGGGTGTCCCACGATTCGATTCAATATCGATTCTTGGGGTCACGATTCGATTCAAAATCGATTTTTTTTTTTTCAATTCAACACGATTCTCGATTCAAAAACGATTTTTTTCCCCGATTCAAAAGGATTCTCTATTCATTCAATACATATGATTTCAGCAGGATCTACCCCAGTCTGCTGACATGCAAGCAGAGTAGTACATTTTTGTAAAAAGCTTTTATAATTGCAAAGGACAATGTTTTATCAACTGATTGCAATAATGTACATTTGTTTTAACTATTAAATGAACCAAAAATGTGACTTATTTTATCTCTGTGAAAATATTGGACACAGTGTGTTGTCAAGCTTATGAGATGCGATGCAAGTGTAAGCCACTGTGACACAATTGTTCTTTTTTTTTTTTTATAAATGTCTAGTGATAATGTCAATGAGGGATTTTTAATCACTGCTACGTTGAAATTGTAACTAATATTGATGCAGTTGTTGATAATATTCATTTTTGTTTCACTACTTTTGGTTTGTTCTGTGTCGTGTTTGTGTCTCCTCTCAATTGCTCTGTTTATTGCAGTTCTGAGTGTTGCTGGGTCGGGTTTGGTTTTGGAATTGGATTGCATTGTTATGGTATTACTGTGTACTGTTTTGTTGGATTGATTAATTAAAAACAATTTTAAAACAATTTTTTTTTAAATAAATAAATTTAAAAAATATATTTTTTATAAATGAGAATCGATTCTGAATCGCACAACGTGAGAATCGCGATTCGAATTCGAATCAAGTTTTTTCCCACACCCCTACTAAGTAGTCAATTTCATAGACACAAGCATACACAGTATAATATAAAGGTCATAGTGTAAATATATTGCTTTGTGAATTTGTACAGACATTTAAAGCTACAATATGTTGAGAAAGTGTTGAGACAGTTTAATGAAAAAAACGAACTTGGCTAAGATATGTTAGATATTTGATATTTGATTTAGCGTCTATCTTCGTCTGTGACGCGGTTGAGCAAGGGGTGACGTCATCAGCACACCGCACTATTCTTCGCTCTGATTGGCTGTCCACAAATGAACATGACATTAACAAAGATGGCGCTGGGTGAGATAGAAAAGTGATGAGGGCAACAAAACGATTGAACTATAAAACAGTGTATTTATTAACTTTTTCGGCGACTAATTTGTGCCAGGACCGTGTTTTGGCGTCGGGAGGAACTCGAGCATTTTTTGGGGGGGAAGCTCACAGAGGTGAGTGGATCTAGAATATCTGGACAAGTGGAAGTGTTTGCCAAGTAGCAGTTGAAGTAGCCTGGCTAGCGGGAGGGAGCTGACTGCGGAAGGCAAGTACTCACCGACACAATTACACTTCTATTTGCTTTTTCACCGTCCTTCTGCTGTGAACCTTGTAGCCAGCCTGGTCGGGACTGCACTGCGGCTCAGGTCATTCCGAACAGGCGACCTCACCGCCTGAGAGCAGCGCTGTAAAGGAGGTAGAAAGACGTCTTCTTAGCCGAGTTGACGCCATGGCTCACTCCCCGTTACAAAGTGGGCTTACAGGCATTCAGGTAAACTCTTTTCTACCAAGGAACTGCTTTTTTACTGCTTGTGTCTTTCCTTCAAATCTTCAAAATGGGGTCCAGGGGACCCCACCAAGTCATAAAAATAGGGTCCAACAGTAAAAATGTTGGGGTCCCCAACCGTTTTGAAAACAAATGATAAATGTATGCATTATCCTGAAATATCTCACATTCTATATTGTGTTTTTTGGTAAAAAAGGTTGTCTTAAACGTTACTTAATTTATTTTAAAAAATCACACAAAAGAAAACAAATGTTTCGGCGAATCAAAATTGAAGAAACTGCACCGGAAAGTGCATTACTTTGAAGTTGACCGATCATAAATAATCAATAATTTGACCCGGTACATATATCGTATTTTCCGGACCATAGGACACACGGGATTAAGTTAGACTTAAATTTAGACTTCCTTTTATTGTCATTCAAATTTGAACTTTACAGTACAGATAAGAACAACATCTTGTTGCATTCGCTCATGGTAGTGCAGGATAAAAGAGCGATAAGGTGCAGATATAAATACCGTATTTTTCGGACTATAAGTCGCAGTTTTTTTTCCATAGTTTGGCCGGGGGTGCGACTTATACTCAGGAGCGACTTATGTGTGAAATTATTAACACATTACCATAAAATATCAAATAATATTATTTAGCTCATTCACGTAAGAGACCAGACGTATAAGATTTCATCGGATTTAGCGATTAGGAGTGACAGGTTGTTTGGTAAACGTGTAGCATGTTCTATATGTTATAGTTATCTGAATGACTCTTACCATAATATGTTACGTTAACTTACCAGGCACGTTCTCAGTTGGTTATTTATGCGTCATATAACGTACACTTATTCAGCCTGTTGTTCACTATTCTTTATTTATTTTAAATTGCCTTTCAAGTGTCTATTCTTGGTGTTGGGTTTTATCAAATAAATGTCCCCAAAAAATGCGACTTATACTCCAGTGCGACTTATGTTTTTTTCCTTCTTTATTATGCATTTTCGGCAGGTGCGATTTATACTCCGGTGCGACTTATACTACGAATTATACGGTAAATAGATTACTGTACAGATAAATATATTGCACTTTTGCATATGCATCCACGTTAATGGATGGTTTTACTGTTTGTGTCTTTCCTTCAAATTTTCAAAATGGGGTCCGAAGGACCCCACCAAGTCATAAAAATAGGGTCCAACAGTAAAAGTTTTGGGGTCCCCAACCGTTTTGAAAACAAATGATAAATGTATGCGTTATCCTGTTATATCTCACATTCTATATCAGGCCTGGGCTATTATTTTTCCTCGGGGGGCCACATTTAGAGAAAAAAATGTGTCTGCGGGCCGGTATATCTGTATTTAGGAACACTAATAGAAAACCTCACAATAATGTCTGATTGAAAGCTAAAAACGTTATTAGAGACCACCTTAAAAACGGAATGGAATTTTAAATTTTTGTTACTGAATGAGACACCCATAATATACATGTAAATAAAGAATGTGGGATTTACAATATTAACTATGAACGATAAAACACTGAATATTGACAATATTTTTAAAAAAATATTTGGGAATGTCCGGCGGGACAGATTGAAAAGCTTAACGGGCCACATGCGGCCCACGGGCCTTAATTTGACCAGGTCTGATATAAAGTAACAGCTTGTCTTGACATCTTCAATTTAAGACCATTTTCACGCTTTTCAAGGCTTCAAAAGTATTGAGCTTTTAGTCCAGGAAATACGGTAAACAAAACACCGGCGGAAAGCAATAATCGGTAATAAAACAAACCATGTCCTGGGGATGCGTGGACTTCCGGAATTTCGGGTCCTTTCAGATTTCAATGCGTAAAAAGACACAAAAAGTGCGTTAACGCCAACACTAATCATTTTATCTCATGTTTTAACTAATAATGCATGATATTGATTCAGATACATGAAATGTTACATTGACATGTTTTTGATTGTACGCCACACGGAGAACCAAACTGCTCATTTGTTCCTGTTGAAACAGACCAGTCCGTTTGATCTGCTAGTACAGTTCGTTTGGTAATGCAGTCCAGCACCACACCAAACAGGGGATATGACCAGTCTTATGTAAAGTACCTGAAACTAATGCTTGTGCAAGAATCTGACCAAAAAAGGACTTCAGTAGAAGTTCAAATAAACGTTTAGAATACCGTATTTTCCGCACCATAAGCCGCACCTAAAAACCAAATTTTTTCTCAAAAGCTGACGGTGCGGCTAATAACCCGGTGCGCCTTATATATGGATTAATATTAATATTTATTTTCATAAAGTTTAGGTCTCGCAACTACGGTAAACAGCCGCCATCTTTTTTCCCCGTAAAAGAGGAAGCGCTTCTTCTTCTACGGTAAGCAACCGCCCCCATTGATTGATTGATTGATTGAGACTTTTATTAGTAGGTTGCAGAGTGAAGTACATATTCCGTACAATTGACCACTAAATGGTAACACCCGAATAAGTTTTTCAACTTGTTTAAGTCGGGGTCCACTTAAATTGATTCATGATACAGATATATACTATCATCATAATACAGTCATCACACAAGATAATCACATTGAATTATTTACATTATTTACAGATCTAGAAGAGATCTAGTGGAGATCTAGAAGTAACCTGACTAGCTTGTTCTGAGATGTTTGGAGTTTAGATTTGAGGGTTTTGGAGGTGCTAGGGTACCAGGAGGTGCATGCGTAATCGAAAAAGGGTTGAACGAGAGTTCCCGCCAGAATCCTCAAGGTGCTTTTGTTGACCAGAGAGGAGATTCTGTAGAGAAATCTTGTTCGTTGGTTAACCTTTCTGATTACCTTGGTTGCCATTTTATCACAGGAAAGGTTAGCCTCTAGAATGGAACCTAGGTAGGTGACC
Source organism: Entelurus aequoreus (assembly GCF_033978785.1). Lineage (NCBI taxonomy): Eukaryota > Metazoa > Chordata > Actinopteri > Syngnathiformes > Syngnathidae > Entelurus > Entelurus aequoreus. Next base: position 43,518,560 of record NC_084744.1, on the reverse strand, counting down.
TCATCTTTCCTGGTGATAACAATGTCACCCACTTTTATGGTGAAGTGATTGACTTTCTTAAGGTTGATGTGGGACCCAAACAGGATGGATTCTGTTTTACCCAAGTGTATGGATAGCTTGTTGTCAGCGAGCCAGGTGCAAGTTCTACACAGCTCAGCACTGAGGATTTTCTCCACCTGTGACTTGTCCTTGCCGGATACTAGCAGGGCAGAGTCATCCGCAAACAAAAACAATTCACAGTCGCATGCCGATGACATGTAATTTATGTATATTAGGAACAGTAAAGGTCCCAATATACTGCCTTGGGGGACTCCACAGCTCACCGAGAGGGGGGGGGGACACGGTGCCGTTCACCTCTACCACCTGCTCCCTCCCCTCCAAGTAAGATTGCATCCAGCTCCATGAGGTTTTGTTAAATTCGATTGCTCTGAGCTTATCCAACAGTATAGCGTGGTTAACGGTGTCAAAGGCCTCCTGAAGGTCCAGCATGACCATGCCGCAGTATTTGCCCGCGTCCACCTCATGTTTGATGTGGTCGGTCAGATAAATGATAAATGGGTTATACTTGTATAGCGCTTTTCTACCTTCAAGGTACTCAAAGCGCTTTGACAGTATTTCCACATTCACCCATTCACACACACATCCACACACTGATGGAGGGAGCTGCCATGCAAGGCGCTACCAGCACCCATCAGGAGCAAGGGTGAAGTGTCTTGCCCAAGGACACAACGGACATGACTAGGATGGTAGAAGGTGGGGATTGAACCCCAGTAACCAGCAACCCTCCGATTGCTGGCACGGCCACTCTACCAACTTCGCCACGCCGTCCCAATAGATAGAGAAGACATGTGTCAGTGGAGTGGTTAGTTCTGAAGCCGGATTGGAATTTGTACATGAGTTTATTAGTGGCAAGGTAACTATCGACCTGTTCATAAACTATTTTCTCTATTACTTTCGAAATGGAGCTGAGAATAGAAACAGGTCGGTCGTTGCCAGGTTCCAATTTGCTTCCTTTTTTAAAGAGGAGAGTTACTCTTGCTATCTTAAAATCTTTTGGTACTTGGCCTTGTGTAATTGATAGGTTTATTATGTGCGTGATGATCGGGGCAATGATGGAGGCATAGTCCCTGAGGAATCTGGAGGGAATATTATCAAGGCCGGTGGCCTTGTTAGGGTGGAGCGCGCTCAATTTTTTAAACACCTCATCAGCTGTGACCATTTCTAATGGAAGAGGAAGCGCTTCTTCTTCTACTGTAAGCAACCGCCAAGGTGAGCACCCGCCCCCGTAGAAGAAGAAGCGCGCGGATATTACGTTTCATTTAATTTGTGTGTTTCTGTAAAGACCACAAAATGTCTCCTACTAAGAGACACGCGTACAAGGTTCCACTGACTTTTGATATCCATGTGAACCGCACTGTGGATACAACGGGAACACGTACGGTGAATATTCGCACCACAGGGAATGAGAAGTCGTCCTACTGTGGTTCTAGCTTGCCATGCTAACGGCCAGAAACTTCCACCAAAGGTGATATTCAAAAGGAAGACCTTGCCAAAAGAGAACTTTCCAGCCGGCGTCATCATAAAAGCTAACTCGAAGGGATAGATGGATGAAGAAAAAATGAGCGAAGAGATCGGGTGACTTTTTTCACGCAGCTCCGTCCCTGTTGATCTATGACTGCATGCGCGTCCACATCATAGATGGTGTCAAAAAACAAGTGAAGCACACCGAAGAAGAAGAATTCGAGGGATTTGTGGATGAGTAATAACTTCAGAAAGTGAGCTTTAAATGTTTATTTTGTGTGTTGTGTGACACTAACGTATGAGCAACATTGAGTTATTGATGTTGCTATTGCTCTGCACTATTTTGAGTGTTACTATTTTTGTGATTGCACATTTGCACATTACATTTTGGGAGTGAACAGAGTTGTTAGAACGCTGGTTTGTGATATATTATTAAAGTTTGACTGACCTATCTGACTGTTTTTTTGACATTCCCTTTAGCGTAGCGTAGGTGCGGCTAATAACACGGGGCGGCTAATAGGTAAACAAAGTTTTGAAATATGCCATTCATTGAAGGTGCGGCTTACAACACGGGGCGGCTTATGGTGCGGAAAATACGGTACTACTTGAGTAAAAGTCTTAAAGTTTCTGATATTTACTGTGCATGAGTCTCAAAATAGTTTTTTTCTATAAAATTTACTTAAATATTAAACGTAAAAGTATTCAAACGAAGCAAGCGGGTAGAATGTTGAAATTACTTTCACTTGTCAAGATGCAATTAATCCTAAACACTCCTCTGTAACCTGTTATTAATTAGCCTAATGACATTTCAAACAATAACGTTGACATTGTGACTTCTAAATGATAATTACTGTAATTAAACCAAGCATCCTATCTTACTTCTTGTTGTTAGATGAGGAATTATTGCAGTGCCAATATTTTCGTGCACGTTATCCGACAGGAAGAATATTTTACTCCAACATACCTAAATAACTCGTGCAAATACGGCCATGTGTGCGTAACGTCGCCGCTTTGACGTGTTTGACATTTAAAATACATTTTAAAATAAGGCAGGCAAGCAAACATCGAAATAGATTTTAAAAACATGATTCAGGCACTGTGTGAACTAGGGAATGGCGATATGGCCTAAAATCTATTTCGTGAGACATTCTGCGATAACGATATATCACATTATATTATTTGGTATATATGATAATGAAATCATTGCGAAACTGGTTACAAAGGCTGCATTTTGGCGGCTGATGTATGCGGTAACATATTGTGTAATTTCTGGTTGTATTATTTCCTCAAAACTATTATTAATATACTTGCTAATTTACTGTTAATAGCTGGTTGTTTTGTTGTAACGGGGCTCTAACTACATTTCTGTTCAAACCTGATAAGCACTTAGTATTCTGTTATGTCAGTACTTTGCATTAGTTTTAAGAATACTACAAATGTAGTTATCAAAATCCAAGTAGTTACAGGGGCAGTATTGATCATATCAATGCTGTTTCTGATCACTGAATGATTACATCTTGGATTACAATGATCAGACAAAACACAGGCAGCGGTGTAATAACCTAAATGAAATAAATATTTTAACTATTTCTTTAGTCCCTTTTATAACATACAATATTTTAAGCAAATTAAAGTCAATACAAAATAACTAAACCTCAGCACAAACTACTATTGGCTCTGATTTAAATCCTTTGGTTTTGCCCTTATCGGTCCACCTCTATCCACAGACTGAAATTAGTTTGTAAACAATAACAAAAACAAACAAAAAAAGTTTTTTGAAGTTAAAAAATATCTGTAATCAATGTAGTATCGACCATATACTGATACTATACTTGGTATTGTCACTGTCAATATTTGTATCAATCCGACCACCCCTGTTTACATTCAAGAGCTTTAACTTAGCAGTTAGCATAACTTATTGTACCTTGCTAAGGTGTGTAGTGTAGCATGTTTAGCTATTCCGCATCCTCCAGGGATTATACCTGTAAGAAACAGTTTATTTAATGAGGCAAGGATTGGTGACTTCGTAGCAGCTTTGCACTGTAGAGGGACATTAGCTGCTTGCGAGGACGCCACATTGCCAACTTGAGGATGCTTGTTGCTGTCAAATTTGCAGCACACGGCTGGAATGTGTCATCAACATGCATTATCACGATACAACGATAGTATTAACATCTCTATTGCCAACAAATTCATATCATTTATATCATATATCATCCATATTGCACAAACATCTTGTGTAATGTTATACTTGATGACGGTATAACATGAATGTTCCGATAACATTTTTGTATGAATGTTTTTGGGGGGGGAAATACAATTTTGAGATAGTATTTACTTAAGGGCCCAAATATGACAAAAAATGCTTCGCTTCAAAATTAGTTTATCGGACTAGGTTCTGTTGACGTCATCCTCTTCTGAATTATAACTGCTTAGTAAATCCGTATGGCAGCACATCGCCAGCAGGGGAAGTTTGAGCTCTGGTTGGATGTCAGTAGCACATTTGGGTGTGGTGCATGGATGAGACTACTGTGGTGCAGATGGGGAGCATCAAACACAATGCTTTTAGAGGGAGGTTCAGTCGGCTTTAGTCAGTGGCAGCAAACCTGCTGACTGTGGCTATGGCAAGTACATTCCCATCGTGCTCACAGTACACTTGTTGTTTTTGCACAGGACAAGCTCAACCTTGTTTTCACCTGGGTGACTGAACACACCAATGTTATGATAATGATAGTTTTTGGGTTGTTGTTTTCCTGCAGCGCTTTATTCTGTGGCGCCTAATGTTTTTGTTGCACAGTTTCATCGCAAATTAAATAGACTCCACTATTTTTCTGAGAGCAGCGGCTCAGCCATATTCCCGACCACCCATTGCCTCATTATTACAAGAAATTATTGTCTTGGGTCAAGCATTAAATATATATATTCCCAACATAGGGCAGGTGCTAACACATTGGACATGTAGCTCCAAAATCCAACGTTAGCAATAGTCTGGCGTCCTGACAGGCACACGGGTCTTGCTCTTTTTAAGCTAAACATGCTTCACTTCACCATATCCGCGCATACATTATGAAAAAATATGATACCGTATAAATTATAGCAAATAAAACAGTTAATGAAGTAGATAGAAATGACAATGAGCATTATAGCACTGCAAATAGAGCAATAACAATACCAATATAAATAACACTATTGATAATTAATAATAATAATTACCTTTATCTCTCAACATTACATTGCTTCAAATGCAACAATACATAAATGTAATGACTACTTGAATTACAAAAGAAAGCACATAAAAAATGGGGAAGAAAGAGGAGCAATCTATATTAACCTTTTAGATTGGTAAAAATAGGTTAAGTTTTAGCACTGTGCCCTGTTTCTACCCAGTTTCTCCTGGGGATGGGACAACCTTAGTATATGTTTGATGAAACGTGACTATATGCATGAGTGTGTGTATGTATGTATATTGTATGTGCATGTATATGTACAGAATGCATGTATGTATGTGCAGTAAATGTGCTTGTGAATGTTTGTACTGTGTGTCTGTATGTATGTATGTATGAATGTGTGTGTGTGTTTATATGTATGTATATGCGTTCATATGTACCTGGGGGTTTCTTTGCATGTACAATATATTTCTCTGCCAGTATGTGCGGGACCCAAAGTACGGTCCCAGCCACCCAGAAAACCCAACCCAAATCAGCAGGTGCGGTGCCCAGGCAACAAGGGACCACCATTAATAGTAATTTCAAACCTATATTCAACCTTAACTTTTAGTATCACCCAAAACATATGTAAAGTATCCAAACAACAAAAGAATAAGTGCTTATTAAATGCTAACAGAAGTGTATATAGAACATGTTAAAATGGAAAGTAACCAGGTGTTAATAACAGTAAAAGAAAAAGTACTGTAGATTGATGAACCATTTATTCATCTGTTTTCTACCACCTTTCCCTCATAATTTTGACAAAATAATACAATGGGAAATGACACAATATGTTACTGCATATGTCAGCAGCCAAATTAGGATCCTTTGTGACCCATTTGTTTAGTTACTACTAAAGGAGAAGATGTCTAGTATGTTCACCATGTTATTTAATGCCAACATTATTTGATCACAATAAGAAACATATGTTTAATGCATCATAAGATTTTCTGTTAAAATAAAGCCAATCATGAATTTTTTTTGCGGTCCCCTTTGTTTTGAAAAGTATCGAAATGTATTTTGTTACCTGTACCAGTACAAAAATAATGGTATCGAAACAACCCTAATATTTTATTTACACACTAAAAGCAAAATATTGTTTGTGCTCTAAGTATACAACAAGTTTGGACCTGCCAAAACTGCATAATGTTTAGTCCAATTATCACGTTGCATGAAAGGAAATGGGAGTGGCCCACTTTAGGACCACTATTCTCCACTGCTGCTCGCTCCATTGGGAAATAAGCCATTAATTCAGTCAATAGGTCCTACACACTGACCGCCCTCAATTTCTGTTACGGCTTAATGGTGGGAAGGTCAGGATACCTAAATTGTGTTTGTGTTACACTAGCTTAAATTATTTAAACAGCCACAGAATTTTACATGAGAAGGTTCTCACTTCCGTCTGTCTGTGGATCCCAAGGCCAAGCTAAAGGAGGCTATGAATGTATATGACTGGGTCAAATTTCTAGTTTTTGTATGACGCAACTAACAAACATTATTCTTGTCCACCAGAACCTCAAAGCTGATCCAGAGGAGCTCTTTACCAAGCTGGAGAGAATAGGCAAAGGCTCTTTTGGTGAGGTGTTTAAAGGCATCGACAATCGTACACAGAAGGTCGTGGCCATTAAAATTATTGACCTGGAAGAAGCAGAAGATGAGATCGAGGACATCCAACAGGAAATCACAGTTCTCAGCCAGTGTGACAGTCCTTTTATCACCAAGTACTTTGGATCCTATCTCAAGGTGAGCTGGAGAACGAACATCCTGTAACAATCTTTGCCCAATATAATGTGTCATGAATATTGCATTTCGTGTGGCTTAGCATTAATGGCTTTCAGTGGTTTAAGTAGTCTGACACGAACACATGTACCTTTTTGAAGATAAAAAGGAAATGACTGTCTCAATTGTACTAATTGCGGTCTGGGAACTTCATTATATGAATGACTCTCTTTAAATCTATTGAACACTTTCATGTGTTCTTAGAGCATTGCAAGGCACTTGTGGATGAAAAATCTTTGGTATTTTGGTTTGGCATAGCAGCAGGGACTACAAAGGATCAGTTGTAAATATTTTCTCTTGTTGTAGTACATTCTCTCGCTGTGTGATTGTGCTTACCTCTAATAGCATTTAGTGCTGTACTTAAGGGGAGCATGGAGAGTAATGGCAGTCCATTATCTCAATTATGCCTGAAGGAGAGAATTGTGGCCTTTTTGTGTGTGCAGAATGTAGGCAGGGTTTTTGTTGTGTCTATGGATGCACTATGCTGCTAGTGGAAAACACTGAGTACTGTTAATTTGGATATTCATTAGATTAATCTGTAGAGGTTATGTCCAGCAGTGTTGGATCTGTCCACCATTGATTGGTGTTACAGTATACTGTACATATGAATACTCCTAAAGTCACTGCTGTAAGACATGCCAAGAAGAAGCAACAGGTTGGCTGTAATCACTTTTATGTTGACATCTTTTAAACCAACCATGGCTATCCTAAGGTTCTGGATAGAGAGTCGAGGTGTCCAAAGAATTATTCCATTTCCAAGTAATGTTTATTGGTAAATCCTGCTTTGTCATTGTAGGGGAGGGACACATCTGTTGGACTTTGTCCTTCTATTCCACTGAAATTAAAATGGTGCAGCTTTCATTATTGAAAGTGATCTGTTGCATAACATCCTCAGTTTAGTTTTTTTTTGTAGATGTTTAACCTGAAATAAGAAAAGCTCAGACAGTGCTAGAAATAAACACATTGGGTGACAATTGTTCAGGGTGTTTTATTTATTTTTCAGGGAACAAAGTTATGGATTATTATGGAATATCTTGGCGGAGGATCTGCCCTCGATTTGGTAAGTCACCAAAGTCATTCAAGTTTTTCCTAATCTTAAGCCTGGTAGAATTTTTGAAATCACACAAATTTGTTTGTCCGTCTGTCCAGTTGGAACCAGGCTCCCTCGATGAAACCCAGATTGCCACAATTTTGAGAGAAATCCTGAAGGGGCTCGAATATCTGCACTCTGAAAAGAAAATTCACAGAGATATCAAAGGTGAGAGAGATGCTTTAGAAAAAAGTAGTTAAACATGGTTGTTTTACTGCTCTTGGGACTACTAGTACTACTTGTGGTAAACACAAACTGACAGCAGTAAAGTCAAAAGTACCAAACATCACCAGAGGTTTCTGGCCTGGTCCTTCAATTTTCTAGAACAGTGGCCACATATCCCTTTATTTGACCTAAAGCCATGTACCCCATACTCCTGCACACTCAAAAAAACAGTCTTTATGCACACAATAAAATACCTTACCCTGAATTTATTCTCAGTTTATTAATGATCTAAAAACAACAACCAAAACAATAAAGCAATTACAAGCAATACAAACAGCAGAGTAACAAAATACTAGGATATAAATTACAAAGCCCCCCACTATCTTCAATGTCTGACATACAGGCATGTTTTATTCACCAATAGTTCCACAGTCTGTAAGAAAATTTGACAGGACTGTGTAAAGGTTTGGGTCATTAATTACTTTGTTTTCTGACTTAGATGCCCTACACATAAATCTATAAATTAGGTTATGTTAAAGGGAAACGGCATCTTTTTGCAATTTTGCCTATCATTTACAATCATTATGAAAGACATGACGACGGATGGATTTTTTTTAATGCATTCTAACTTGTAAATAAAAGTCCGCTTACAAATGGAGCTCCTCTATTTCGCCCATAAAATAACCATTCAAAAAGCGCCAACAATACTCCATTTACATTTCGTGATTTCAATATTAACCAAGTATTAGTGATATTGTTATTATAAGCGCTGATGCAGACAAACTATTTATAGCAGCGCCGTGATCACTACGGTGTGTCCCTATGTGTACATCATCGACAGGTCTGCTGCTTTCTCGCTTCCTTGCTCCATTATAAGTTTATTCTAGATGATAAATCTTGCATCTCCCTGTACATGAGACGTCTGAGTAGGTGTTCCGACAAGTTGGTACACTTTGACAGCCGTTTAAGACACAAAACTGGTGAGGACGACATGAAAAGAGGTTTCCCTTCCCCACCCCCCCACCACGTTTCTTTGCGAGGAATATGAGACATTTTTCACTTAAATGGGAATATATGAACATACCAGTAATCAGCATCCTAATCGCAGCAGGCGTTGCACAGGAAGTTATTTTGTTACTGTTTGTTGGCTCTCATGAAGTCTGCAGTCTGTAAATAATCAGTGATAAAGGGGGAAAAAAGCAAACGTGATGCGTTTTTTAAATGAATGCGCCGCGTATGCTTAAAATGATCAAAATACGTAATTAATAAATGTTATTATAAATGTGCCCTTTACAATATTACATATACACTTACATCATGTTTATAAAACTCTAATGGAGGTGTTTGGATGTTTTTTAAGGGCTTTATAGGCTCCATTGTCATGGCTTTCATAATAGTTGTGAACGATAGGCAAAATTCCAAAAAAAAAGGGCGGTTCCCCTTTAAGTTGCAGAACGTTTGACACCCCAACACTGACAAACATGTTGCTTGAGATTGAAATTGTGTTTTTGAAAGATTGAATTACAGCATGTTTAATTATAGTACATAGGGAATATGAAGCCTTCGCTTAGTTATTAACAGGCAGCAATTTGACACTTTATTACAAAAAGGAGAAGGATAGTTTTCAGGCAGCGCTATGAAATCATTAACTTGGGCAACATATAATGCCCAAGATAACAATTGCAATTATTTATGTAGAAATGTCACAGGTTACCTTATCAAACATCTTTATCAATCAAAGCATGATCATAACAATACGTATTTTGTTAATAACCTAAGCTGATATTAAAACATATAATTTAAGCTCCAACTCTGCTCTTTGTTATGCACTTTTCATTTATAGAAATCTTAAAGTGTTACAGTACAAACCAAAATTGAAAACAGTAACTCAGACTAAAACACTATCTGTGAAGCATAAGAAATACAAAACATGCAAAATAGTAGTTTTCTAACAGTGTGTCTATTTTAGTCATGAAAACAAACTTGGTTAAAAGATTTGAGTGTGTGTATAAGTAGTTTTTGAGCACATCTAACAATACCGCGATAATAATAATCTTGATAATTTTGGTCACGATAACCGTGTTATGAAATCTTCATATCGTTACGTGGCTAGTCTCCTTTCTTCCTGTACGCACCACTGTTCAGTGTTCATAAGATGAAGCGTTCAAGTGCACTGCTTACTCTTGAGTGTTCAGACATATTCACCTACTCCCAATGACAATTGACGTACCAAGCTTTGGTAACCTAGGTTCTAGAACACTACATTTAGTCTGAGCTAATGACCAGAAATACTCTTTATTGCAAGCCAGTGCACCACCGGAATCAGTTAGGCTGTTATTTTAAGTTGGCGGAGGTTGGCATTGTTAAATAATTTCCGTACTACTATCAGTACAGGGGCTTTTCTCTCATAATTAAATTGTAGTAATAATTTGTTGGCTTGTTTCCCATTTACAGCAGCCAATGTGTTGCTGTCAGAACAAGGCGACGTGAAACTGGCGGACTTTGGCGTGGCGGGACAGTTGACTGACACCCAGATAAAAAGGAACACGTTTGTTGGTACTCCTTTCTGGATGGCACCTGAAGTCATAAAGCAATCGGCTTACGATTCAAAGGTCAGAATTGTGAATGACGTTTTCATGAAATAAAGGTGCAGTAAAGTGACAGAGGTCAAGTGACTGATCAGTTATAAGGTTGTTCTCCTCTATATCCGAAGTTACATTTTTAACTGTCCGTCTAAAGCATTTTGCAGCATAAGACTTGATGTAATAGTATAGTGGCTCTTGTCTAGTCTACTAATGTACTTTTACTGTGTAATTTTGTAAAGTGCAATTCAAAAGGGTATATTTACTGAATCATTTCAGTATGAGTCCTTTCATACTGTATGTCACACATCTCAAACGAAATGTCAATCCTTTATTATTTTGCACAGACGCACAAAAGATGATGTTCCTTTAAACGCCTCTTAGTTTTATGGGGATTGCTTTGCGTTTCAGGCAGACATCTGGTCGTTAGGAATAACAGCAATAGAACTGGCAAAAGGAGAGCCGCCCCACTCAGAGCTCCATCCCATGAAGGTCTTATTCCTCATCCCAAAGAACAATCCACCCACGCTGGAAGGAAACTATAGTAAACCACTCAAAGAATTTGTTGAAGCCTGTTTGAATAAAGAGCCTAGCTTTGTAAGTTGAAATTATTTGTTTCCAAGCGATTGTTAAATTTCAGTGGTTTGAAATTGCCAGCTCATTTTTTTTCTTCTTTTTTTCTTCTTGTAGAGACCGACTGCCAAAGAGCTGTTAAAACACAAGCTGATTATACGTCACGCCAAGAAGACGTCCTATCTGACCGAATTGATCGACAGGTTCAAGAGGTGGAAAGCAGAGCAGTCGCGAGAAGAGTCCAGCTCTGAGGATTCCGATGAGTAAGTTGGTCGCCGTCTGTGAAGAGACACCTCCAAGCTAAACTGACGTTTTGTTTTTTTTGAAGGGAGACACAAGGCGAAGCGTCTGGAGGCAAAGATGATGACTGGATCTTCAACACCATCAGGGAGAAGGACCGGAAAAAGGTTCCGAACGGAGCCATACAGCCGGCTGAGTTGGAAATTAATCCGGTAAGAGCAGAGAAAGTACACGATATGGTCAAAAGTATTTAGTCACCCCCAATTCTGCAACGGAGCTCTTAACTCAAAAAATTTATATTTAAAATCAACCACTCCTATTAAAATGAAATTATCTCCATTTAATTGGTGTAACATGCCTTTTAAAAAGAAAACAAAAAATATAAATATAAAAACAATATTTTAGAATATAATACTAACAACTACAGTTGCTTTATGAAGTAATGTAATAATAATGTACACCATATGCCTTAGAAAGTGAACTTCTACGACATTTCTTTCCAGCCGCTTCTCCCTCAAACACACAGTCAGCAGCTATTTAAATGTCCACCATTTGGTTATAATTTTAACAATCTTGACCGGAACGTCTAGCAGAGTCTCCTGTCAGAGAGAGCTTCAATTCCCACCTCCGTAAGAACTTTGAACATGTCACGAGGGAGTCACTGGATATTGAGTCAGAGTGGACCATGTTCCGTACCTCTGTTGTCGAGGCGGCCTTTTGAAGCTGTGGCTGCAATGTTTGGTGCTGGTCGTGGCAGTAATCCAAGAACCCGCTGGTGGACACCAGTCCTTTTGACTCATGGAACTCGGGAGGCAGCAGACAGGTACCGATAGGCCAAACGGTGCGCGGCTTCGGCGGTCGCGGAGGCAAAAACTTGGACATGGGAGGAGACACTGATGAAGACATTTTCGAAACCGGTCTGTGTTTGGTAGTGCCTGCACAGTTTGTATTAAAACTATTAGGACAGGAGTGTTGCTGGCCTTTCTTTTTCTTTAGGAGTTCGGGTAAGCCATGGAAAAAGACTTCCGAACTGCTTCAAAGCGATTCTGGAACACCATCCGCCGCCTCAGAAAGGGAAAGCAGTGCGCTGTCAACACCGTGTACGGTGAGGATGGTGTGCTGCTGACCTCGACTGCGGATGTTGTGGATTGGTGGACGGAATACTTGGAAGACCTCTTCAATCCCACCAACACATCGTCCTATGAGGAAACAGTGCCTGGGGAATCTGTGGTGGGCTCTCCTATTTCTGGGGCTGAGGTTGCCGAGGTAGTTAAAAAGCTCCTCTGTGGCCAGGCCCCGTGGGTGGATGAGATCCACCCAGAGTTCCTTAAGGCTCTGGATGTTGTGGAGTTGTCTTGGTTGACAAGACTCTGCAACATTGCGTGGACATCGATGGCGGTACCTCTGGATTGTGTGTTCCAACTATCGTGGGATCACACTCCTCAGCCTTCCCGGTTAGATCCATTCAGGTCTACTGGAGAGGAGGCTACGCCAGATAATCGAACCTCGGATTCAGGAGAAGCAGTGTGGTTTCTGTCCTGGTCGTGGAACTGTGGACCAGCTCTATACTCTCGGTAGGGTATGGGAGTTTGCCAAACCAGTTTGTGGACTTGGAGAAGGCATTTGACCGTGTCCTTTGGGAAGTCCTGTGGAGGCTGCTCAGAGAGTATGGGGTACCGGACTGTCTGATTATGGCGGTCCGCTCCCTGTATGATCAGTGTCAGAGCTTGGTCCGCATTACCGGCTGTAAGTCGGACTTGTTTTTCAGTGAGGGTTGGACTCCGCCAGAGCTGCCCTTTGTCACCGATTCTGATCATAACTTTCATGGAATGAATTTCTAGGCGCAGTCAGGGTGTTGAGGGTATCCGGTTTGGTGGCTGCTGGATAGGTCTCTGCTTTTTGCAGATGATGTGGTCCTGATGGCTTCATCTGGCCAAGATCTTCAGCTCTCACTGGATTGGTTCGCAGCCGAGTGTGAAGCGACTGGAATGAGAATCAGCACCTCCAAATCCGAGTCCATGGTTCTCACCCGGAAAAGGGTGGAGTGCCATCTCTGGGTTAGGGAAAAGATCTTGACCCAAGTGGTGGAGTTCAAGTACCTCGGAGTCTTGTTCACGAGTGAGGGAAGAGTGGATCGTGAGATCGACCGGTGGATCGGTGCAGTGTCTTCAGTAATGCGGACATTATAACGATCCGTTGTAGTGAAGAAGGAGCTGAGCTGGAAGGCAAAGCTCTCAATTTACCGGTCAATCTACGTTCCCATCCTCACTTATGGTCATGAGCTTTGGGTTATGACCGAAAGGACAAGATCACGGGTACAAGAGACCGAAATGAGTTTTCTCCGTCGGGTGGCGGGGCTCTCCCTTAGAGATAGGGTGAGAAGCTCTGTCATCCAGGAGGAGGAGCTCAAAGTAAAGCCACTGCTCCTCCACATGGAGAGGAGCTAGATGAGGTGGTTCAGGCATGTGGTCAGGATGCCACCCAGACGACTCCCTTGGGATGTGTTTAGGGTGTTCGACTGGTAAGAGGCCACGGGGAAGACCCCAGGACACGTTGGGAAGACTGTCTCCCGGCTGGCCTGGGAACGCCTCAAGATCACCCGGGAGGAGCTGGACCAAGTGGCTGGGGAGAGGGAAGACTGGGCTTCCCTGCTTAGGCTACTACCCCTGCGACCCCACCTTGGATAAGCAAAAGAAAATGGATGGATGGATGGAATCTTGACCGGTGTTCTGTCTAATTTCGCTGCTTCCTCGTAAAAAGCTACCAGTAGCGTAAAACGATAATAAAAAGAAAATGTAAGTGTCTCTAATTGTCTACAAGATGGGTGGTCAGAAGATAGAATGAAAGAAACATATTTTAAAATCACTACTTAATTGTACACGAGGCATACAAGGTAGCTGCTTTAGATTAGTATTTTGTTCGAGGTATATATTTGAAATATTTGCGTTTGTGCACATTCTGAGTAGTGTTGGGTAGCAGACATCGATAAGTAGCAAACATCGACAGAAAACCAACATTTGACTCATTCTGCCTCAGTATGGGACAGACTAGCAGTGATATGCTTGAATTGCTTCACCAAGTTGGCGACACGCTCTGTCATGTTATTGATTTATTTTTTTCATTCAACAAAAATCATCTGCTTCTTCTTTCCAGCACTGTCCAGACTCTCTTCCTTCCCATGGTTCAAAAACAAAAGTAATGTCGATCTCTCGCTATAAGCGAATGCTAGCAAGTAAAACCAAATGTTTTGGTCTGATCTTACTGTGACATTTGCTATGCCAACTAATGGCAGGGATGCTTGTAACTCAAACTTTTGCTTGCATCTGAAAGCAGAGAAAATAGCCAAGAGACAGCTCTTATCTCTTATCTGTAGTTCATCCCGAAGGTGTTTAATGGGCTTGAGGCTAAAGGTTAAGTTTCTAAACTCAACCAGAGTTCCTTAATGGACATTACTTACTTTGTGCATTATCCAAAAGGTAGAAGAATTACGATCAGGAGGCTCTTGGAGTGTAGTCCAACACTTAATTGGTTAATTAACCGACTAAGATGCATGCCTTGATACTTTGGTCAAAATGGCACATAAAGAGCAGTTATTTTTTATTTTTCAAAACCATATTATTATTTTTGTAGGTGCAGGAGAGTCCAAAGAGGCCTTTGTCACAAAGCTTATCATCAATCTTCTCTCCTTTGTTTTCTGAGGTAAATAAAAAAAATTGTTTTAAATGTGAAAGAGTGTATGTTCAAAGTGAAACTTATATGTGTAACAACTGTTGCAGCTGAAGGACAAGGGTGAAACCAGCAATGGCAAGCCGGAGGCTACAGAGGCGCTACGGGAGGCCGTTTTCCTGGCTGAAGACATACATCCTGGTGTGTGTGACTCTCTGGTGGCTGAACTGGTGCAGAGACTTCAGAGGTAATGCACCAAGTTCTGTTGAGCACTCGGTTATGGGTCAGGCATACTGGTTGTTTATTTTAATATACTTGTTGGAGTGTTTGTGTAGTAGAGATGGGCAATACAGCCTAAAATCTTTATCATATATATATATATATATATATATATATATATATATATATATATATATATATATATATATATATGATTGGAGCTGTGGCCGCAAGGTAGTTGGTGCCTGTCGTGGCGGTAATCCTAGAACCCGTTGGTGGACACCGGCGGTGAGGGATGCCGTCAAGCTGAAGAAGGAGTCCTATCGGGTTCTTTTGGCTCATAGGACTCCTGAGGCAGCGGACAGGTACCGACAGGCCAAGCGGTGTGCGGCTTCGGCGGTCGCAGAGGCAAAAACTCGGACATGGGAGGAGTTCGGGGAAGCCATGGAAAATGACTTCCGGACGGCGTCGAAGCGATTCTGGACCACTATCCGCCGCCTCAGGAAGGGGAAGCAGTGCACTATCAACACCATGTACGGTGAGGATGGTGTTCTGCTGACCTCGACTGCGGATGTTGTGGATCGGTGGAGGGAATACTTCGAAGACCTCCTCAATCCCACCAACACGTCTTCCTATGAGGAAGCAGTGCCTGGGGAATCTGTGGTGGGCTCTCCTATTTCTGGGGCTGAGGTAGTTAAAAAGCTCCTCTGTGGCAAAGCCCCGGGGGTGGATGAGATCCGCCCGGAGTTCCTTAAGGCTCTGGATGCTGTGGGGCTGTCTTGGTTGACAAGACTCTGCAGCATCGCGTGGACATCGGGGGCGGTACCTCTGGATTGGCAGCCTGGGGTGGTGGTTCCTCTCTTTAAGAAGGGGAACCGGAGGGTGTGTTCTAACTATCGTGGGATCACACTCCTCAGCCTTCCCGGTAAGGTCTATTCAGGTGTGCTGGAGAGGAGGCTACGCCGGATAGTCGAACCTTGGATTCAGGAAGAACAGTGCGGTTTTCGTCCTGGTCGTGGAACTGTGGACCAGCTCTATACTCTCGGCAGGGTCCTTGAGGGTGCATGGGAGTTTGCCCAACCAGTCTACATGTGTTTTGTGGACTTGGAGAAGGCATTCGACCGTGTCCCTCGGGAAGTCCTGTGGGGAGTGCTCAGAGAGTATGGGGTATCGGACTGTCTGATTGTGGCGGTCCGCTCCCTGTATGATCAGTGCCAGAGTTTGGTCCGCATTGCCGGCAGTAAGTCGGACACGTTTCCAGTGAGGGTTGGACTCCGCCAAGGCTGCCCTTTGTCACCGATTCTGTTCATAACTTTTATGGACAGAATTTCTAGGCGCAGTCAAGGCGTTGAGGGGATCTGGTTTGGTGGCTGCAGGATTAGGTCTCTGCTTTTTGCAGATGATGTGGTCCTGATGGCTTCATCTGGCCAGGATCTTCAGCTCTCGCTGGATCGGTTCGCAACTGAGTGTGAAGCGACTGGGATGAGAATCAGCACCTCCAAGTCCGAATCCATGGTTCTCGCCCGGAAAAGGTGGAGTGCCATCTCCGGGTTGCGGAGGAGACCCTGCCCCATGTGGAGGAGTTCAAGTACCTCGGAGTCTTGTTCACGAGTGGGGGAAGAGTGGATCGTGAGATCGACAGGCGGATCGGTGCGGCGTCTTCAGTAATGCGGACGCTGTATCGATCCGTTGTGGTGAAGGAGGAGCTGAGCCGGAAGGCAAAGCTCTCAATTTACCGGTCGATCTACGTTCCCATCCTCACCTATGGTCATGAGCTTTGGGTTATGACCGAAAGGACAAGATCACGGGTACAAGCGGCCGAAATGAGTTTCCTCCGCCGGGTGGCGGGGCTCTCCCTTAGAGATAGGGTGAGAAGCTCTGCTATCCGGGGGGAGCTCAAAGTAAAACCGCTGCTCCTCCACATCAAGTATTTGGTCACCTACAAACAAGCAAGATTTCTGGCTTTCACGGACCTGTAACTTCTTCTTTAAGAGGCTCCTCTGTCCTCCACTCGTTACCTGTATTAATGGTACCTGTTTGGCCTCGTTATCAGTGTAAAAGACACCTGTCCACAACCTCAAACAGTCACACTCCAAACTCCACTATGGCCAAGACCAAAGAGCTGTCAAAGGACACCTTAAAGTAAATTGTAAACCTGCACCAGGCTGGGAAGACTGAATCTGGAATAGATAAGCAGCTTGATGTGAAGAAATCCACTGCGAGAGCAATTATTAGAAGATGGAAGACATACAAGACCACTGATAATCTCCTTCGAACTGGGGCTCCATGCAAGATCTCACCACGTAGGGTCAAAATGATCACAAGAACGGTGAGCAAAAATCCCAGAATCACACGGGGGCACCTGGTGAATGACCTGCAGAGAGCTGGGACCAAAGTAACAATCAGTAACACACTACGCCGACAGGAACTCAAATCCTGCAGTGCCAGACCCTGCTTAAGCCAGTACATGTCCAGGCCCGTCTTAAGTTTGCTGGAGAGCATTTGGATGATATAGAAACGTATTGGCAGAATTCCGTATGGTCAGATGAAACCAAAATCGAACTTTTTGGTAAAAACTCAACTTGTGGTGTTTGGAGGAGAAGGAATGTTGAGTTGCATCCAAAGAACATCATACCTACTTTGAAGCATGGGGGTGGAAACGTCATGTTTTGGGGCGGCAAAGGGACCAGGACGACTGATCCACGTAAAGGAAAGAATGAATGGGGCCATGTATGGTGAAATTTTGAGTGAAAACCTCCTTCCATCAGCAAGGGCATTGAAGATGAAATGTGGTTGGGTGTTTTAGCATGACAATGATCCCAAACACACCGCCCGGGCAACCAAGGAGTGGCTTTGTAAGAAGCATTTCAAGGTCCTGGAGTGGCCGAGCCAGTCTGCAGATTTCAACCCCACAGAAAATCTTTGGAGGGAGTGAAAGTTTGTGTTGCCCAGCGACAGCCCCAAAACATCACTGCTCTTGGGCCAAAATAGCAGCAACAATGTGAAGACTTACAGAAAATGTTTGACCTGTGTCATTGCCAACAAAGGCTGTGTAACAAAGTATTGAGAGGAACTTTTGTTACTGACCAAATATTTATTAAAACGGTGTTACTGACGTCGTTAGTTTTTCTAGTAACCAGTAATATAATTACTATTATGTGTCGTCAACGATACAGTCGTGGTCAAAAGTTTACATACACTTGTAAAGAACATAATGTCATGGCTGTCTTGAGTTTCCAATAATTTCTACAACTCTTATTTTGTCGTGATAGAGTGATTGAAACACATACTTGTTGGTCACAAAAAACATTCATGAAGTTTGGTTCCTTTATGAATTTATTATGGGTCTACTGAAAATGTGAGCAAATCTGCTGGGTCAAAAGTATACATACAGCAATGTTAATATTTGCTTACATGTCCCTTGGCAAGTTTCACTGCAATAAGGTGCTTTTGGTAGCCATCCACAAGCTTCTGCTTGAATTTTTGACCACTTCTCTTGACAAAATTGGTGCAGTTCAGCTAAATGTGTTGGTTTTCTGACATGGACTTGTTTCTTCAGCATTGTCCACACGTTGTAGTCTGGACTTTGGGAAGGTCATTCGAAAAACTTTAATTCTAGCCTGATTTAGCCATTCCTTTGCCACTTTTGACATGTTTGGGGTCATTGTCCTGTTGGAACACCCAACTGTGCCCAAGATCCAACCTCCGGGCTGATGATTTTAGCTTGTCCTGAAGAATTTGGAGGTAATCCTCCTTTTTCATAGTCCCATTTACTCTCTGTAAAGCACCAGTTACATTGGCAGCAAAACAGGCCCAGAGCATAATACTACCACCACCATGCTTGACGGTAGGAATGGTGTTCCTGGGATTAAAGGCCTCACCTTTTCTCCTCCAAACATATTGCTGGGTTTTGTGGCCAAATAGCAACATTTTTGTTTCATCTGACATCACATGGACAAAGATAAGACCTTCTGGAGGAAAGTTCTGTGGTCAGATGAAACAAAAATTGAGCTGTTTGGCCACAATACCCAGCAATATGTTTGGAGGAGAAAAGGTGAGGCCTTTAATCCCAGGAACACCATTCCTACCGTCAAGCATGGTGGTGGTAGTATTATGCTCTGGGCCTGTTTTGCTGCCAATGGAACTGGTGCTTTACCGAGAGTAAATGGGACAATGAAAAAGGAGGATTACCTCCAAATTCTTCAGGACAACCTAAAATCATCAGCCCAGAGGTTGGGTCTTGGGCGCAGTTGGGTGTTCCAACAGGACAAGGCCCTTAAACACACGTCAAACGTGGTAAAGGAATGGCTAAATCAGGCTAGAATGAAGGTTTTAGAATGGCCTTCCCAAAGTCCTGACTTAAACGTGTGGACAATGTTGAAGAAACAAGTCCATGTCAAAAAACCAACACATTTAGCTGAACTCCACCAATTTTGTCAAGAGGAGTGGTCAAAATGTCAACCAGAAGCTTGTGGATGGCTACCAAAAGCGCCTTATTGCAGTGAAACTTGCCAAGGGTTATGTAAGCAAATATTAACATTGCTGTATGTATACTTTTGACCCAGCAGATTTGCTCACATTTTCAGTAGACCCATAATAAATTCATAAAAGAACCAAACTTCATGAATGTTTTTTGTGACCAACAAGTATGAGCTCCAATCACTCTATCACAAAAAAATAAGAGTTGTAGAAATGATTGGAAACTCAAGACAGCCATGACATTATGTTCTTTACAAGTGTATGTCAACTTTTGACCACGACTGTACGTTTGATGCGGATAAGACCGCTTTAGACAACCAGCAAGTCCACTTCAGGATTGTTCATTTTTATATCATTTATATCGTATAGTGCCTATATCCCGCAACCCTATTTTGTAGTCATAAAATGTTATAAAAAAAATATAGTTATGTTAAATCTAATTAGAGTGATACAAACGAGTATGCTAGAATATATTGTTGTTGATCTTCATCTCTATTTGTGATCCATGTCAGGTTCTCAGTGCCTCAGGCGGCTGCCACTCAGTGAGAAGAAGCACATGCAGCTCAGCTTCAGACTTCCATAATAGGATCTAGTCTCCATCACTCATTAGCCTGCTAGTGCACCAGCACACCACTAGAGGGCGCCAGTCCAGTGTTTCTGCTCGACTTCAGCCATCTTTCTCTCAGCCCTGTTTAGGACAGTTTGTGTGAGTGTGTGTGTGTGTGTGTGTGTGTGCGAAATGAGTGCTGTGAGATGTTGTTTTCAAACTCAGGTATCCTGCTTTGAAGGTGTTGTGGGAGATAAAGATGAGCTCTACAGGATGATTGTACAAAGGTGTAAATAAGCACATTTCTACAGATGATAATAATAGTGCTTGTACAAATGGCCAAATGCAGACTGTAGATATTGTTTGAGGACTAGAAAGGCCGCACATGAGATGGCCTTCTTCTTTTGTATATGATTGCTCTTTGATTTCTCAAATTACCTTGCTGGAATCCTGTTTGGAGAATGTAACAGTAGCTTTACTATTTGACTATGTCTTCTTCAGAGACAATACTGTGGACGTTCAACTTGGACGGAACGTAGAGTAGTCTGTGTACAGCTTGTGTGGCGGTACAGTGGAAATATGTCACTGGCGCCCATGAAGACATCACTGGTGGACGTTGGCCACCTTCTGTTAAGTTCAAGTACCAATGATTGTCACACACACACACACACTAGGTGTGGTGAAATGTGTCCTTTGCATTTAACCCATCCCCTTGATCACCCCCTGGGAGGTGAGGTGAGGAGCAGTGAGCAGCAGCGGTGCCGCACCAGGAATCATTTTTGGTGATTTAACCCCCAATTCCAACCCTTGATGCTGAGTGCCAAGCAGGGAGGTAATGGCTCCCATTTTTATAGTCTTTGGTATGACTCGGCTGGGGTTTGAACTCACAACCTACCCATCTCAGGGCGGACACTCTAACCACTAGGCCACTGAGTAGGTAGGGCAAGTAGTAGTAGTAGTAGTCTGGGCAAGCGGACATACTTGGCCGTCACCTTCACACGTCACCGAGGGGTGTTTGTGCCCACCTTCACAGGCTCTACTTCAGATCATTCAAGTGCACGATGGAATTAACGCCCGACTGTAGGGAGGACCCTGTTTTTCTTTCTTTCTTCATTTCAATAGTGCTTCTCACCGTCTTTGTCACTCACAACTTTCTTTGGCCCCACTGTCTTCAATTTTGCTGTCAATAGGAGAAAAAAAATCACAGCGACTGAATAACTCTAACCTGCTCAGTGGTCTAGTGGTTAGAGTGTCCGCCCTGAGATGGGTAGGTCGTGAGTTCAAACCCCGGCCGAGTCATACCAAAGACTATAAAAATGGGAGCCGTTACCTCCCTGCTTGGCACTCAGCTTCAAGAGTTGGAATTGGGGGTTAAATCACCAAAAATGATTCCCGGGCGTGGCCACCGCTGCTGCTCACTGCTCCCCTCACCTCCCAGGGGGTGATCAAGGGTGATGGGTCACATGCAGAGAATAATTGGTGTGTGTGACAATCATTGGTACTTTAACTTAACTTAAACACACCAGTTAGGAGCAATGATCCCCATCCAAAAACCGGGACAACTTTTCGGCAAAGGTTTTGGTCTTTAAGTGGGGCGTCCAAAATAAAATTATGTCTAAATCTACACAAGCTGTACACTGGCTACTCTATATTAAAGTTCAATTTCTATATCCCTCCGGAAGATAAAGTTGAATAATAACAAACGTGAGTGTACTCACTTAATTGATCTACTGTACTTGTGGATGTTTATGAAAGAAGTGGACTTGTTATTGTTGGTTGTGCGAACCTTTTTCAATCTTTTTTATTTTTAAATCTTTTAGCTGAGCTGACTTGTGCTGCAGACCAGAAGATGAAGGTTGTGTTCATCCTGGGGAACTTGCTGTTGTTGCGTACGTGCGGCACACCGCTGCAGTATGAGTAGTAGTACTACCAGTAGTACTACCAGTAGTACTTCTAGTCCGCTTCTTTCATACGCCGCCTCCTTTCTCTACTGCTGCCTGTCAGGTGTTTCCCTGCCTTTGCTGCGTGACGTTTGCTATTTGCAACACGCTGGCTTTTCTCCATCCATCCATTCCGTGAACAGTTAAAAGCATCCTCACCAGACTGTCTTCCTCTGAGGAGCGTACCTGCAGCTCTAAATTGCACTTGGACTAGAAAGAAATGCCTTTTTGACTTCAAACTAAGTAGCCATACAGACAAGAAGAGTAGCATGAGATGCACGTTATTTGCAGGCGTTGGATGGCTCCTCTCCTCTCCTCTCCTCTCTTCTCTTCTCCTCTCCTCCCCTAGCACGAGGACACGGGAAAGCTTTTTGAAGACGGGACAAGTCAGAATGTGTCCGGCAGTTATGACGCCTGGTGACTATGCGTTGTAGCATCGTCACGAGGACGCCATCAAGAGTTGAGCGCGCCTCAATGATGGAAAAAATAGAATCAGCTTTAAAATGCTATCAATTAATTTCTTGTCGCCACACACGTTGTTGTATGATCTGACTTGGATGAAAACAAAAGTATTTTTGCCACAAAACAAATTGGCACATTTTTCAGTTGCAACCGCTGTGATTCTTTTGTATTTAATTTTTCTTTTTTTTATATATCCGTTACGCCACCGTTTTGCTTTGCTGCTCTTCTGTTCGCTCCATGGGGAAATGTGCCAACTCAATCATATTGAGGCAAATTCAATCTCACTCGCACCTTTTACGTGGTCAAAGTAGTACTCTTTTTGTGTATTTTTGTCTTCGCACTTTGTTGATTATTTTTTTCTTTCAAAATGTGGTACTTAACCAGGCTGCGGTGTTGTCCTTTTCTCCCCACTTGTGTCCCGATGTATGGCAATAAAGCAACGAGTGACGGCCAGGATGAATAATGTCTTAGCACAATTATATTCTTCATTCAAATTATTTTTATAACCCAGAGGAACAGTATTATTTAATAGCGCTAGTAAACCTTGGATGTGTCCTAAAGAATCAGTAAACACTGGAAAGCAAATGTGCGTTACATTTAATGTGATGATGATCGTTAAGAATCCAATATACATGTTTGTTCAGTCGAGACACTGATGTTGGATTGATGGATTGTGACTGAAATAAAATTCTAGTGCATCAACAACTTTTGGTTTGTTTACTGTCATGTATGTGTACTGTAATCATTTGTGCTAGGGGTGGTATCCACACAGTCCTATTATACAGTGCATTATAAAGTATTCACAGGGCTTCACTTTTTCCACATTTTATGTTACAGCCCTATTCCAAAATGGAATAAAACAGGTTCTGTCCTCAAAATTCTACACACAATACCCCATAATGACCATGTGAAAAGATTTTCTTTTTTAATTTCCAAATTTATGATTAGATTTTGAACAATCCCAATTTCTAACTTGCCCTTTAATTAGGCAACTTCTTCAAAAACACAACTGCTTTAAAAGTATTATTATACGCCTTACCTTAACAGGTTGGGTGGGAATTTTTTTTAATCACTGTGTCCCCGTTCACTCCCTGCCAATTTACGCCTATTTGGAATAATCCTGATTTTCTGCTTAACAATAAACTATTGAACTTTCCAACATGGTATGATAAAGGAGTCCGATGACTTGGGGATATCATCAGTGGAAACAGTTTTATCTCTTTTAAATATTTCATGACCCTATGCAATAAATCCTAACAAATTCCTAGAATATATACAAATCAAATCTGTAATCAACGCAATATTCAACAAAACAACATGGGAAAGTAATCCCACTACCGTTAAAATCTACAAAATATCTGCCCAATGATATGCTTGATTATCAAGAATAGATAAGACAATAGGTATCCTTACTTCTAAATGAATTCTGTAAACAAATATGCCTCAATAGCTAAAACACTTTACAGCGGTGGTGTGCCGTCAGAGCCAGCAAGGCCTTCTCTGCTGGCCTAACATAACCACCAGTGGCGTGCGGTGACGTTCATGTCAGGTGAGGCACTGACTTTATCACAGTCAGATTTACAAACATATGAACCCTAAAGAGTATCTTATTCACAATTTGATTGGCAGCAGTTAATGGGTTATGTTTAAAAGCTCATACCAGCATTCTTCCCTGCTTGGCACTCAGCATCAAGGGTTGGAATTGGGGGTTAAATCACCAAAAATTATTCCCAGGCACGGCGCCGCTGCTGCCCACTGCTCCCCTCACCTCCCAGGGGGTGAACAAGGGGATGGGTCAAATGCAGAGTACAAATTTCACCACACCTAGTGTGTGTGTGACAATCATTGCTACTTTAACCTAACTTTAACTTTACACTTACAAACTGTAGCACACAATAAAGCACATTTAATTAAAAAAACGTTATTATGGTCTTACCTTTACTTATAAATGCGGGAGCGTTGTGAATGAATGAAATATGAAATCCGCGCTGCATTCTGCAGGTGTACCTAATGTTGTGTTCCTGTTCACGGCTCCTCCGGCGCGCCGCGCGAGCATTGTTGTTTTTGCACTTTTTGGCTTCTTGTTAAGTGACTCTTTTTGGGTGGATTCGGTCTTGCACGTGGAGGGTCTGGGTGTGGGCTTTGGTTGGTGTGGCGCTCCCGTCGGGCGGTGCATTCTGCGGCGGAGGTGCTTGGCACAAGGAGGCGGGGTTATGATACGAGCCTCACACAGTGTGTCTTGGCAGCAGTTTTATGATTGCTCAGCACAAGAAATACGTGACACACATACAGTTGTTGACACAATACACTGTACATTATATACCTCAGCTAACTAAACTATGGAAATGTATAATATAATTCATAGAATATAATTCATATAATAATTCATATAATTCATATAATATAATTCAGGGACGGCGTGGCGAGGTTGGTAGAGTGGCTGTGCCAGCAATCGGAGTGTTGCTGGTTACTGGGGTTCAATTCCCACCTTCTACCTTCCTAGTCACGTCCGTTGTGTCCTCAGTTGGTAGAGCGGCCGTGCCAGCAACTTGAGGGTTGCAGGTTCGATCCCCGCTTCCGCCATCCTAGTCACTGCCGTTGTGTCCTTGGGCAAGACACTTTACCCACCTGCTCCCAGTGCCACCCACACTGGTTTGAATGTAACTTAGATATTGGGTTTCACTATGTAAAGCGCTTTGAGTCACTTGAGAAAAAGCGCTATATAAATGTAATTCACTTCACTTCACATCAGATCACAAGTTGTTGTCGGGGGGGTATGTTGGGGCCCCGGCGATGCTGCCCAACTGCCCATTGATGGTCCCTCTCGAGTTTTTTTTTAGATGTTTAATTAATTTATTTGATCTATTTCTTAATTTTTATTTTTTATTATATGTCTGTGTGCGTGTGTGTGTGTGTGTGAAAACGTGTGTGTGTATGTGTGTCTGTATGCAGTATGTACATATTTATAGGCAAGGCAAGGCAAGGCAACTTTATTTGTATAGCGCTTTTCATACACAAGGCAGACTCAAAGTGCTTCACAGACAACAAAGTGAAATGAAAGAAAATAAAAGCAAAATTAAAATGCAGACAATAAAAATAAAAACAGTGCAGACGTTAAAAGTTAAAAGATTAAAAGATTTAGCTGAAAGCTAAGGTGAACATAAAAGTCTTCAGTCTAGTTTTAAAAGTAGTGAGAGTTGGGGAGAGTCTGACATCTTCAGGAAGTTTATTCCAGCTATGTGTTGCATAGTGACTGAATGATGATCTCCCTTGATTTGAGTTTACTCTTGGAACCGCTAACAGATTGGTCTCAGAAGATCTTAGTGATCTAGAGGGCGTATATAGTGGGAGCATATCAGTGATATACTTGGGCCCTAGACCATGTAGTGATTTATATGTGAGCAGGAGGATTTTGAAATCTATTCTCTGATGTACAGGGAGCCAATGTAAGGATTTAAGAATTGGTGTAATGTGCTCACATTTTTTGGTCTTTGTTAGAACTCTAGCAGCAGCGTTCTGAACAAGCTGTAGCTGCCTGACAGTTTTTTTGGGAAGACCTGCAAGGAGACCATTACAATAGTCTAGCCTACTGGTAATAAAGGCATGTACAAGTTTTTCTAAGTCTTGAGCTGACATGAGCCCTGTAAGTCTTTTTACATTTTTGAGGTGATAGTAGGCCGATTTTGTTACTGATTTGATGTGACTGTCGAAATGTAAATCAGAATCTAAAATAACCCCAAGATTTCTGGCTTTATTTGAGATTTTCAGGGACAGTGATTGAAGGTGTTGGACGACTTTAAACCTTTCTTTTTTAGCACCAAAAACAATTATCTCAGTTTTATCTTCATTTAGTTGTAGGAAATTTTGGCACATCCAGTGTTTGACTTGCTCAATGCACTGGCACAGAAGATCTATGGGGCGATAGTCATTTGGTGATAGCGCTACATAGATTTGGGTGTCATCGGCATAGCAATGATGGTCAATGTTATTATTTTGCATGATTTGTCCTAGTGGGAGCATATAGATGTTAAATAAAGTCGGCCCCAAGATTGAACCTTGGGGGACTCCACACGTTACGTTGGTTGGTTCTGATACAAAGTCACCAATGGAAACAAAATAGTTCCTATCTTGTAGATATGACTTGAACCAGCTTAAAACTGTGCCTGAGATCCCCACCCAGTTTTCCAACCTGTCCAAAAGTATTGAGTGGTCGACAGTGTCAAATGCAGCACTGAGGTCCAAAAGCATTAATACTGAAGTTTTGCCAGAGTCTGTGTTTAGACGGATGTCATTTATAACTTTAAGAAGGGCCGTCTCTGTGCTATGAAGAGGTCGAAATCCTGACTGGAAGTTGTTGTGGCAGCCAGTAGAAGCCAAGAAGTGATTTAGTTGTTGGAGGGCAACTTTCTCAATTATTTTACTTATGAATGGTAGATTTGAAATTGGTCTGTAGTTGTTGATAACAGAGGCATCTAGGCTCTGCTTTTTTAGAAGAGGTTTAATGACTGCAGTTTTGAAAGCCTTCGGGAAATTGCCCGATTTAATAGAATTATTAACTATTTGCAAGATGTCTGTTGATAGGCAGTCAAAAACATTCTTAAAGAAGTTGGTAGGTAAAACATCAAGGCAGCAGGTGGATGACTTTAGAGCTGTCACCGTTTCCACTAGAGTTTTAGAGTCTATGGCATTAAAGCTTGCCATCATTGCTGTGTTACTTTTGCCTAAATGGGGTGGTGATCCAACTTTTTTACTTGAGATATTGATGGTGCGTCTGATGCCTTCAATTTTATCAGTATAAAAGAATGCAAAGTCATTGCATTTCTGCGTGGAATGGAGTTCGGCTGGTATTTGTGTTGGGGGTTTAGTCAGTCTGTCAACGATTGTGAATAGGGTTTTGGCCTTATTTGTGTTGCTGTTTATGATATTGGAGAAGAATGTTTCTCTAGCACTTTTTAAGACTAAATTGTAGGCCTGGAGGCTCTCTTTATAGATGTCATGGTGAATATGAAGTTTTGTATTCCGCCAGATTCGTTCAGCCTTCCTGCACTCTCTTCTCTGGGCTGTTACAGCAGCAGATTTTCTCCAGGGTGCCTTTTGCTTGCCAGAAATCGTTTTAACTGTAACAGGTGCAATGATATCTATGATATTCACAATTTTGGAATTAAAGTTGCTTACAAGATCATCAGCATGACATGGGTTTAGAGGTGGTAGTGAGGAGATGGCGTTTTTAAAGAGGACATTAGCATGTTCATTTATGTACCGCTTTTTGACATTCTTTGATTCTGTTTGTGTGTCCGGAATTACAGAAATATTAAAGAAAACACAGAAATGATCAGACAATGAAGGATCAATCACAAGAACATCAGAAACATTGAGACCTTTTGTGATAATCAGGTCCAGGGTGTGTCCCTTATAATGTGTAGCCTCTTTCACATGTTGAGACAGTTCAAATGTGTCTAAAATAGTAAAAAGTTCTTTTGCGCTCTTGTCATTTAAATCGTCAATATGAAAATTAAAATCACCAGTTATAACCAGGCAGTCAAAGTCAGTGGAGATGCTAGACAATAGTTCAGTAAAATCATCAAAAAAAATTTGCAGAATATATAATCATAATGGGGGACTTTAATATCCATATGAATACCCCATCGGACCCTCAGTGCGTGGCGCTCCAAACCATAATTGATAGCTGTGGTCTTACACAAATAATACATGAACCCACGCATCGCAACGGTAATACAATAGATCTAGTGCTTGTCAGGGGTGTCACCACCTCCAAAGTTATGATACTTCCATATACTAAAGTAATGTCCGATCATTACCTTATAAAATTTGAAGTTTTGACTCTTTGTCAACAAGCTAATAATAATAATAACTGCTATAGCGGCCGCAACATTAATGCTGCCACAACGATGACTCTTGCTGACCTACTGCCTTCGGTAATAGCACCATTCCCAAATTATGTCGGCTCTATTGATAAACTCACTAACAACTTTGACGATGCCTTGCGCGAAATTATTGATAGTATAGCACCGCTAAAGCAAAAAAGGGCCCCTAAAAGGCGCACCCCATGGTTTACAGAAGAAATTAGAGCTCATAAATTATCATGTAGAAAACTGGAACGCAAATGGCGCGCGACTAAACTTGAGGTTTTCCATCAAGCATGGAGTGATAGTTTAATAACTTATAAACGCATGCTTACCTTAGCTAAAGCTAAATACTACTCAAATCTCATCCGCCTCAACAAAAACGATCCTAAATTTCTGTTTAGTACAGTAGCATCGCTAACCCAACAAGGGACTCCTCCCAGTAGCTCCACCCACTCGGCAGATGATTTTATGAATTTATTTAATAAGAAAATTGAACTCATTAGAAAGGAGATTAAAGACAACGCATCCCAGCTACAACTGGGTTCTATTAACACAAATACGACTGTATATACGACGGACACTGCCCTCCAAAATAGTCTCTCTATTTTTGATGAAATAACATTAGAGGAATTATTACAGCGTGTAAGTGGGATAAAACAAACAACATGTTTACTTGACCCACTTCCTGGGAAACTTATCAAGGAACTGTTTGTATTATTAGGTCCATCAGTGTTAAATATTATAAACTTATCACTTTCCTCCGGCACTGTTCCCCTAGCATTCAAAAAAGCGGTTATTCATCCTCTGCTCAAAAGACCTAACCTCGATCCTGACCTCATGGTAAACTACCGACCGGTCTCCCACCTTCCGTTTATTTCCAAAATTCTCGAAAAAACTGTTGCACAGCAGCTAAATGAACACTTAGTGACTAACAATCTCTGTGAACCTTTTCAATCCGGTTTCAGGGCAAATCACTCTACGGAGACAGCCCTCGCAAAAATGACTAATGATCTATTGCTAACGATGGATTCTGATGCGTCATCTATGTTGCTGCTTCTTGATCTTAGCGCCGCTTTCGATACCGTCGATCATAATATTTTATTAGAGCGTATCAAAACACGTATTGGTATGTCAGACTTAGCCTTGTCTTGGTTTAACTCTTATCTTACTGACAGGATGCAGTGCGTCTCCCATAACAATGTGACCTCGGACTATGTCAAGGTAACGTGCGGAGTTCCCCAGGGTTCGGTTCTTGGCCCTGCACTCTTTAGTATTTACATGCTGCCGCTAGGTGACATCATACGCAAGTACGGTGTTAGCTTTCACTGTTATGCTGATGACACTCAACTCTACATGCCCCTAAAGCTGACCAACACGCCGGACTGTAGTCAGCTGGAGGCGTGTCTTAATGAAATTAAACAATGGATGTCCGCTAACTTTTTGCAACTCAACGCTAAGAAAACGGAAATGCTGATTATCGGTCCTGCTAGACACCAACATCTATTTAATAATACCACCTTAACATTTGACAACCAAACAATTAAACAAGGAGACTCGGTAAAGAATCTGGGTATTATCTTCGACCCAATTCTCTCGTTTGAGTCACACATTAAGAGTGTTACTAAAACGGCCTTCTTTCATCTCCGTAATATCGCTAAAATTCGTTCCATCTTGTCCACTAGCGACGCTGAGATCATTATTCATGCGTTCGTTACATCTCGTCTCGATTACTGTAACGTATTATTTTCGGGTCTCCCTATGTCTAGCATTAAAAGATTACAGTTGGTACAAAATGCGGCTGCAAGGCTTTTGACAAAAACAAGAAAGTTTGATCATATTACGCCTATACTGGCTCACTTGCACTGGCTTCCTGTGCACTTAAGATGCGACTTTAAGGTTTTACTACTTACGTATAAAATATTACACGGTTTAGCTCCAGCCTATCTCGCCGATTGTATTGTACCATATGTCCCGACAAGAAATCTGCGTTCAAAGAACTCCGGCTTATTAGTGATTCCCAGAGCCAAAAAAAAGTCTGCGGGCTATAGAGCGTTTTCTATTCGGGCTCCAGTACTCTGGAATGCCCTCCCGGTAACAGTTAGAGATGCTACCTCAGTAGAAGCATTTAAGTCCCATCTTAAAACTCATTTGTATAATCTAGCCTTTAAATAGACCCCCCCTTTTTTAGACCAGTTGATCTGCCGTTTCTTTTCTTCTCTCCTCTTCTCCCCTGTCCCTTGCGAGGGGGAGTTGCATAGGTCCGGTGGCCATGGATGAAGTGCTGGCTGTCCAGAGCCGGGACCCCGGGTGGACCACTAGCCTGTGCATCGGTTGGGGAC